>NW_025814834.1:105379791-105879791 GCF_022079265.1 Lynx rufus | reverse complement strand
TTATTATCTAATCTTTTAAATGTAGATTTACAATCAGTCCATTGCTTTTGTGAAAGATGTGAGATAGGTAGGAGTGAATGTTCATTTTTTTTACACAATACAGGTATCCAACAGATCTAACACCACTTATTGAAAATTCTGTCATTTTTCCTCTATTCTCCATTGTCACCTTTATGATAAAAAATCAGCATGAGTGTATGTGTGGGTTTGTTTGTGGTCAGTTGATCTGCTCTCTACCCTTTCACAAATACCACAATGTTTTAATTATTGTACATATATTTTTATTAAGATATTTGATGGTAACTTTGTTCTTTTCAGGATTCTCTTGGATATGTTTGGTTAGGTGTAACCCAATATAAATTTTGTAATTGGCTTGTCAGTTTTTACCAAAAACAACAGCTGGGGTTTTGATTTGGATTGTTTTAAATTTTTAGAGCAAATGAGGGGGGATTAATATTTTATTTAATCTTGCAATCCATAAACATGGTATACCCCACCATTTATTTAAATATTTTCAATTTCCCTGGGGCGCCTGGGTGGCTTAGTCGGTTGAGCGTCCGACTTCAGCTCAGGTCATGATCTCACAGTCTGTGAGTTCAAGCCCCACGTCGGGCTCTGTGCTGACAGCTCAGAGCCTGGAGCCTGTTTTGGATTCTGTGTCTCCCTCTGTCTCTCCCGCTCATGCTCTGTCTCTCTCACTCTCAAAAATGAATAAATGTTAAAAAAAAATTTTAATATTTTCAATTTCCTCAATAATATCTTGTAGCTTGCTGTTATATATATTTCGAACATTTTTTGTTAGATATATTCCTACAAAGTAGATGTTTGCAGAAATTATAAACGTCATTAGTTGGTTGGTTTTTTTCATCTCTATCTCTGTTTACTAGTGATATATAAAATATAAAAAGATTTCAGAAGTATTTCCAGTTTTCAGTTCTCTGGAGGGGTTTATATTTGATCGCTGTTATTTTATTTAAAATTTTGGAAAGATTTCACTTGTGGTCATCTGGGCTGAAAATTATATTAAATTATTTATGGGTTTTGAAACTTTCAGGATCTGTATTTGTTCTTGTTTCAGTTTTTATACATAGTGCTTTTAAGGAATTCATCAAATCCAACTAAATTTTTAATATATTGGCATTTATTTCTAGTGTTCTTTAATTATGTATGTGGGATATTGTGAATTTGTGCCATCTCAATTTTCTTTTTGAATAGTCCTACCATCATTGTGTCAGTTGCATTAATCTTCACAATATCATTGTCAGTTTTTGTTTATTCTCTCTATTGTATGCCTGTTTCCTTTTTTAATTAATTTCTCATCTCTAAAACTTCTTTCTTTCTACTTTCTTTGGTTTTAGTGTTGTTATTTAAAAATATATCGATGTATATTTCAATCATGAATTTTCAGACTTTTAGTTTCTGTAATACTTGATTTAAGTCCATATATATATTCTTCTCCAAGCACAACTTTTGCTACATGCATGCCACATTTTAGAATTCATTTCAATTTCCATTGTGATTTCTTCTCTGATCTACGACTTACTTAAAAGTTTTTTTTTTACTTAGGGGCACTTGGGTGGCTCAGTTGGTTGAGCATCCAACCTCAGCTCGGTCATGATCTCACGGTGCACACTGTCAGTGCAAAGCTTGTTTCAGATTCTCTGCCTCTGTCTCTGTCTCTGTCTCTGTCTCTCTCTCTCTGTCCCTCCCCCACTTGCACTCTCTCTCTCTGTCACTCCCTCTCTCTCTCAAAATTAACATTGAAAATTTTTTTACGTTTTTTCACTTAATTTGCCTAACTTCATGAATATTTTAGATTTCTTTTTGTTACTATTATTTCTACTTTAGTTTCACTGTTGCCAGATAACATACTCTGTAAGTTTTCAATCCTTTGAAATTGGTTGAAATTTCTTTGTGGCCCAACATATGTTCAATTTTGGATGACGTTCTCTGGACATATGAACACAACATGTGTTCTACAGTTGTTCAATTGTCTATATATTCAAACGTTTGACTTGCTCTGCCGACTAATGAGAGGGATTGTGTTACAATGTTTCACTATGATTATGAATTTGTCCATTTCTTTTTTGAAGTCTATTTCTGATTTGTATACTCTGAGACTTTTGGTTAACCAGGGGCATTCAAATTAGAATTTTTATACATATTCCTGGTAAACTGACAGTTTCGTCATTATGGAATGTCTTTTTTAATCCCTAGTGATACTTTATTTCATGAAGTCTACTTTTTTCTGACATTGATATACTAACTTTCTTTTGGTTAGTGCTCGCTGGATTTATCTCTTCTTTATCCTTTTACTTTCAAGCTTTCAATATCCTTATATTTAAGTTGGATCTCTTTCAAACAGAATAGAGTGGATTTTATTGTTTAAATTCATCCAAACAATCTGTGTCTTTGAGTGTCTAGATGAAATCACAGTTCCTCAAAGAGGATCTATTTAGGCCTGAGGGGGGCTGTTGGTTAGGGAATGATCTTAATCCAGTTAAGTATTGAGATGATTTAGACCAGACTTTGGTGTTTGTTCAAGTTGGTCTATTTTGTTGCTGTTGTTTACTTTTACTCCTGGTTATAGCCCTCCCAAGATACCAGCGTAAAGCCTCTTCCCACAGAAGGTCCTGAATTCCAATTTCTGACATTCTGGACCTACGATTTGCTAAACGTTCTGCTCATTTCTCACTCTATTAGCCTTTGATGGCTGTGCCATGGCATTCAAGGCAAAGGGAACAGCATGAGCAACATCATTCTGGCAATAGAGGCACAGAGCATTGTGTGTGGCAGGAATACAAGGGAAGGAGCAGAAGGTAAAGAAAGAAATTTAGACAGATTGTGTTCCAAATGGATTTCAATGCCTCAGTACGCAGTCGGGATTTTATATGATAGGATAAAAGCCAAGGCTATTTAGCGAAATGAATCCCTCTGATCCTGTTTACAACTCTTCCCAGGGACTGGTCCTCTAATACTAAGGCCATTTCTCCTCCCCTGCTTATAAAGGACTCAGTGGGTTCAATACAAAGTGGAACATGAACTCCTAGGGCTAGTTCTCTTGGGGTTTAGTCAAGATGGAGGACACATCCCCATGTCAGGAGACTTTGCACACGCACTCCTGGAAGGTATGTGAGTGACACCCAAAGGGACAGATGAAGAATCAGAACTGCTTGTTACAGGTTGAGATTTGAAATCAATGAGTCCTTTTTGTAATTCCACTTTTGCCTGTGATAGTTGAGCTTTCAAGTACATCTACTTGCAAAAGGCAAGTAGTTAACAGTAATAGTGAAATGAAGAGAAGTTACCACACCACCTTCTGAACAGCAGGACTTTTTTTTTTTTTTTTTACAACTTAATTATTTTGCCCTCAGTATTTGCCCAGGACTGGAAGTTGTCATTTTATCCTAAAGGCATTTAAAAGTTGGTTTTTTATACTGATGGGGTTAAAGTCCCCAAAAGTCATGTCGGCCCCCTGCCAATTTTTTTAATGTAGACAGGTATAAATGAATTGTAATTGTTTCTGAAAACATTCATTTGAGTAAAAGAAAGGTTTTTTGTTTTTTTTTTTTAATTTTTTTTTCAACGTTTTTATTTATTTTTGGGACAGACAGAGACAGAGCATGAATGGGGGAGGGGCAGAGAGAGAGGGAGACACAGAATCGGAAACAGGCTCCAGGCTCCGAGCCATCAGCCCAGAGCCTGACGCGGGGCTCGAACTCACAGACCGTGAGATCGTGACCTGGCTGAAGTCGGACACTTAACCGACTGCGCCACCCAGGCGCCCCAAAAGAAAGGTTTTTAAATTAGTCAAATACAGACATGAGGTGAGATGTTTCTTTCACTGAAATAAATTACTTTTTCCCTACCAAATTACAAACATAATTTCGCACTCTCCCTTAAAGTGGTTTTTAAAAGACTCTTTCCTGGGTGATATAAAAGAATTAGGACTGATAAGTGACAAGCTATCCCCTCCACCCCCCTGGGGAGGAAACTAGTAGAATTGTGTCCTTTAACCTTTGGTTTATAGCTTCTGGTGACAAGGATTCTGAAATCCAACAAGATCCCTCCACCTATGGGCCTCTTCAAGATTGAGACAAGAGTTTCCATAAATGCTAATCTTTTCTATGCCTACCTTTTTTTTATTATCATAAAGTCAGCAAATTATCTCTAAGAATGATTCATCCAGGGACTATAAGCAGAGTGACAAGGGTCAGGAAGACCAGGGACAAAGGACAAGTCTGTTGTGACATAGGTTTGATACAGGCCATGTCGAAGGATATGGATTAGAGCAAATGGAATGAATCGAAGGCATTCTGAGGAAAGGGAGACAGAGCTCACGACAGTTTCTCCCCCAACAACTTATGATGAGTACTTAGATATACAGATGCACTCAGATGCATACGCTTCTGGGTTAGACAGATGTAGCATGAGCTCTGATTGCTTATCTCTGGGTCCTCAGTGACTCACACACACCTATCCCAGAGTAGGATTCTCGGTAAATATTGGAATCATTAAATTTATAAATCATTTAAAGGGATGAGCAATCCCACCATCACAGTGGGATTGCTCTAATGAGCAATTTCTGGTTTTAAATTTAAATAAAAATATTTACACAAGATGCTAAAACTCTTTCATTTACGAAAGTGATCCAAAAGAATTCGTCATTTCTTTCAGAAGCTAACAGAGAAAATCTTGAAGGGAAAGGTCTTGCATGATCATCAAAGAAGCATATCGGGATTCCCCAAGACACTTTCTCAGTATCCAGAAATTCCACAGTTCAGGGACGTCTCCTCTTCTGATAATGCCAAAAGCCCTCCCTGACTAGGTCCTTGTCCCACGAGAAATGAGTTAGCCATGAAGTAGCTGCTTGAGTCTAAAAATTCTTTCCACAACTTTTAGGACAAATTCAAGTTACTAGTCAGTATTTCCGAGAAACATGGCTTGTTCCATGATGATGGAATGAGAGGGGGAAAAAATGGGCTCCGGAGACAGAGAATTTTGGAAATCCTGAGTTAAATAATCATAAAGTCATATCTTTTCTCCACCCATCTCAAAGACACATCCCACATCTTAATGTGCAGGGGGAACTCTAGCATTGCCCCCCACCCCTTTATTTTGATAGGAGCATTCTACTGGACAACACGTCACAGAACATCCTTGGGGAAAGCCTGCTCTAAGGATTTCACACACAATTATCTCTCAGAGCTTAATAAATCTTGATGAATAAACACTTTATATCCCCCCCAATAACATGTGAGCTCTTCAAAGACAAGCTAGAGTCATTCACTTGGTTAATAGTAGTTAATTGCTGACCGAACAGTTTATTTACCTACTCACCCACCGACTGACCAGGTGATAACAAGTCAAGCTGCTATACCTGAGGGACGCCAGCAGTGAGTTAAGTGAGCAGCTGAAATTTCTAAGGCACCTGAGGCAATTTTCTCAGCCTAAGTGACATAGTCACTGCCGTAAGTCTGCCTTGCTTCCTCTTTAAGCACTGAACTGTGGTGTCAAAAATCCCTTTTTTGTGTTCTGGACTATTCCCTGAAGCTAGTGGAAAATTCCACTTAAAGGAAAATTGCAAGAGGAAGGTTCATCTGTATCCAGCTTCCCCCACCTTGCCCCTGGAATGCTGAAGAAGCACACACACACCTGAGGGGGTGTCTACCCTCACCTGCTCAAGGAAACTACTCTTCTGTGGGTGGAAAATTCCTTGCAGCAAGGGGAATCCAAAGGTGACAGAGAGACTACCCTGCAGCAACACTCAGGACCACAAGACTCTCCTCTGTGCCTTCTCTCCCCAGACCCCTTTCATAGCCATTCAACGTAATCCCAAAGCTGTGGAAGGGGGCTGCAAAGAGAGAGCCTTGGGGCACCTGGGTGGCTCAGTCGGTTGGGCATCCAACTCTCAATCTCAGGTCTTGATCTCAGGTCTTGATCTTAGGTCTTCATCTCAGGGTTGTGAGTTCAAGTCCCTCATTGGGCTCTGTGCTGGGCATGAAGCCTAGTTGGAAGGAAAGAAGGAAGGAAGGGGGGGAGGGATTAAGGAAAGGAGGGAGGGAGGAAAGGGGGAAGGGGGAAGCGAGGAAGAAGGAAGAGAGGAAGGAAGGAAGGAAGGAAGGAAGGAAGGAAGGAAGGAAGGAAGGAAAGAAGAGGAAGAGGAAGGGAAGCCTCACACAAAATAACTCAATTTCACCCATTTTGTTCTTCCCACTGAGATCCCCCTGTGTCCATGCCAGTTTTTCTTCATTTTACATGGAAAGTTCTGATTCCTGGAGGCAGGATATTTGGGAAAGAAGGAAAAAGAATGAAGATGGGAGAGGCTAGTGCTGAGGCAATCTTCTCCACTTATCTTGCCACGAACCTCGAGGTCTAATGCTGTTGTTCCTTGTTGGAACGCTGGAAATCCTAACTGCCTCTCCTTCTAGTTCCTCTTGATATTTTTGTTTTGGTGAAAAAGCAATGGAGTATTCTTTGCATGGCTTAATTTTTCAATCCAACATATTCAATAATAAACACAAGTCCAACATTCTGATGACAGAGCCATAGACTTTCACTGTGGATGCTAACCTTCCAGTGCCTTTCTGAGACAGAGTCACTGAATACTCATGCTAGAAAAGGTTTGGGCACCCTCTAATAACTTCCTTGGCTTGGATTAGCTAAGAGGAAATGCCCCAGGGACATCCAGTAGTATTTCTCCACAGAGCTCAACCATCATTCCATAGGTTCAGATGACTTAACTCCACCCAGGATACCTGCTGATGGAGTGCTCTAGAAAATGATAGCATATTCCTCTTCCTTTACTCACATAACAGTAGCAACTAACAATCATGTGTATGAAGTTCTGTGCTAAAGGCTTTACATGTGCAGTATGATGTCCTACAATCACACTCTAAGAAAGATTAGACTAAGACTAAGGATTTACACATCTTCACCAACACTAACACATTTGTATTCTTCAGTGTTTCTCTTGTCCAAGGCTCAGTTGTAAAGTATCTATATCTGCTCTTGCCCTTCCTTGGACTCAAATTTTTCCATTCCTGACCTCAAATTGACTCTTTTTCTAATTCTAAAAACACATAGCATTTTGGAATTACACTTACACAATTATAAAATATTTCAGCCTGGGTGGCTCACTCAGTTGAGCGTCCGACTTTAGCTCAGGTCATGATCTCATAGCTAGTTCGTGAGTTCAAGTCCCATGTCGGGCTCTGTGCTGATAGCTCAGAGCCTGGAATCTGCTTCGGATTCTGTGTCTCCCTCTCTTTCTGGCCCTCCCCTGCTCACTCGCTGTCTCTCAAAAATAAACATTAAAAAAAATTTTTTTAATAACAAATAAATATTTAAGCTGACATGTACCTTAGCAGTCACCATTCAAGCATTTTTACATGAGGATGTGATGTCCATAAATATAAAGGTCTTCACCCCAAATCATGACAAGTTGTCCTATCTTCATACTTTCACATGGAGTTCTTTATTCTGCTGTACTTGGCCATGATCCCTTTTCATTATGTAACCTCTAAACCATTATTTTAAGTGGTATCTCCTTGCTGTTGGCCTCCTCCAACAGTAGCAAGGGCTGCTAATGCTTTAAAATTCGAGTCAATAACTACAGAGTGCCCTGTGCTCTTTGCCTAGGCTTCAGGAACAGAGAGAAACTCAGTCTGCATGCATCCCCGAATTAAGTCAATATTTCATTCCATTACCTTCAACGGGATTCTCATCGCCCTTCCTAGAATAATTTAATTTCTCCCACTTCTCAAATTAAATGATACCTAAGAGGCTTAAGCGTCTTCCTTCAGGAACATGGGGCATACATCTTGTGCTACCAGTGAAAACCATTAGCTTCAACAGAATGCCCTCTCTCTGATACCTACTAGGAGACTAACTTTCTCGGCCCCATCATGCAACTCATTTCCATGGCTCTGGATAAGAAAAGAACAGGATATGTGCAATATTTTTTGACCAGGCATTTAAAGAAAGTGCATTGATGAAAGACGGAAGAGCATTAGAGACTCTTAGCACTGGTTCATTTAGAGAAAGGTTTTTTTTTTTATTCTTGTTGGCCTACATTGTAGTTCAGTATTACATTCAGGGTGCCAATGAGACAATCCACATTTTATATATGAAAAAAAAATCGAAAGGCTATACCTCATTAGAAATTCAAATCAAAATGATACCAAAGTTCATGATAATATTAGCTAACATTTATTGAGTGCTAGGGATTATTCTAAGTACTCTGCTGGCCTTACCTAATTTAATCTTAATGAGGTGAGTAACTTGCCCAACATCACATCGCTGTAGTAAGAGAGCTGGATTCGAGCCCAGAGAACACAGGGCCCGTGCTCTGAACCTATACCACATGGCCCAGTGGAGCCAAACTCAAGCCTGAGCACCACACCACACATTCTATCACATTCCCCCAGCCAAGGCAGACGAGCAGGACGAGCTGTGCATGGAAAGTTAATACAGACAATTGAAGATGTGTGGAATGCAACCCTGTCTTCTCTGGGACTACAGAAACACACACAAACACAGATCCGTTGCCATATCAGGAAATCGTAAGCAGGATCAGTGGCGTCTTCTGGTTTCAGATAATCAACCACCGAATCAGTCCAAAAATACTGGCAGAGTACTTCCTAATTGCTGTTAGGGCGCCAGGCCTCCCAAGGGATCCTGCTTCTTACCTTTCAACATGAATCGTTGAGTGTATCACATCGCATATGGGATAGGGGATCGAGATACGTGGGCAACACAGCACAGCCGCTTCAGTGATGTGCGTGTTGGTAGGTTATTGATGATGGAGGTTGCAGGTCCCAACCTCTTACCTGCACTCCTCTGAAGCATCTCATTAGCCGAAGACAGGAAAAACAAGCCATTGGATCTAAGTTCAGCAGAAGCTGGCATAGAGGGTTGACTGATGCCCCATCACTCCCAGTGCACAGGGTTCTCTGATAACGTTGGGCTGGTACAGGGGTTTGGGATCTGAAGCCAAAGAGAGGTTTTCAGCTACCATGGCCCCGAATCCAGTCTTTGGTCACCATCTTCGGGAAAAGCTCTCTCCACAAAACAAATTAGTGAATGCACTGCTTCACGGGGCCTCCGTCACCCAAGGGACCCACAGAATACAGAGCCAAAGGGAAGAGGCAGAGCCTCCCAGTCCGCTGTAGGTGACGGGGCCTGGCCCCTGCATGCTTTTCTGCCTTGTGAGCTACATTTTCTCACCAAACTGAGACTCGGGCAGCAAAAGGGGGTGCGGCGTGCTTCTTGCTTTTAAGACGGTTTCTTAGGCAGCAGTGGACCATCAGATCAGTCTCTCACAGCCTTCTTCAGACGGAGAAGGAAATCCCTCTAACTGGGGATTGCTCCTCTCTAACTGGGGAGAGAGGATTCGAGAAAGCCCTCTAATCTTGAGACACAGACCGCTGGGGAGGGAAAGTGGCCCATCAATACTGCAATTGCCATGCAGTGTCAGAGGGCTGCGCTGGGCAAGACAAGTGCACCCCAGACACGACCAGCTCTCTCAGGGGGGAGGCTCAAGGTGACGTGACCCCAACAGAGAAATACACTGTTTTTGGCGGGGGGCGGGGGCTATTTTTTTAATGTTTACTTATTTTTGAGAGAGACAGAGAGACAGAGTGCTAGCAGGGGAGGGGCAGAGAGAAAAGGACACACAGAATCCGAAGCAGGCTCCAGGCTCCGAGCTGTCGGCACAGAGCCGGATGCAGGGCTCGAACTCATGAGCCGTGAGATCATGACCTGAGCTGAAGTCGGACGCTCAACCTACTGAGCCACCCAGGCGCCCCAGAGAGAAATACACTGTTGAGTGGAATCTTGGAGATCTTGTAAGATAAGAAGACATTCACTGACCGTGCAGATGAAGCAGGAAAGACTATCTTAGAAAGATGGCAAGGATGGGAAGCTTGCCAGACAGGGGTGTCTAAGCTACAGCCACTGTTCACGATGGTTTGTACCAGGGATGAGGGTGGGGAGGGGAAGTGCGGAATGGCAGGCGAAAGAAGCTGACTGGAACCAGGAACATGGGCAAGGAGCCTGCACCCCATCCTGTGGGTCAGTGGCCTCCCTTCTGAGGCCCAGAAGGTGAGGGTTTCCTGGGAAGTCCCTCAGGACCACCACTGCTAAGGATCCAGGACCTACGAAGCAGACAGTGATGGGACCCCTGCCTGCGTTCAGCTAGAGCAGCTCCTTTTTAGTGGAATTTAAAATAAATAGGTTCTCGGGCACCCGGGTGGCTCAATCGGTTGAGAGTCTGACTTCAGCTCACAGGTCATGACTCGAGACTGGTGAGATCGAGCCTTGCATCAGGCTCTCTGCTTTCAGTGGGAACCCACTTCAGATCCTCTGTGCCCCTGTCTCTCGCTGCACCTCCCAGCTCACACACTGTCTCTCTCTCAGAAATAAACATTAAAAAAAATAAATAAGTAGATTTTCATAGAAACAAAGTGTTCTGAAGGAAAGAAAAAAAAAAAAAAAACTGGGAATCACTACAACAGGGACCAAGGATCCAGAACTTTGTGTAGAGTTACTGATTTCACAGGCATGGTTTGTGGTCCTACATAGAGTGTCTCCTCCTTGCAAGCAGGGATGCGTGTATGCTTTTTGATAGGAAGGACTTGGCTCTGTTCACCATACATAATGTTTATTAAAACAGTTCCTTTCCGGGGCGCCTCGGTGGCTCGGTCAGTTAAGCGTCCGACTTCAGCTCAGGTCATGATCTCACGGTCCGTGAGTTCGAGCCCCACGTCGGGCTCTGTGCTGACCGCTCAGAGCCTGGAGCCTGTTTCAGATTCTGTGTCTCCCTCTTTTTCTGCCCCTCCTCTGTTCACGCTCTGTCTCTGTCTCAAAAATAAATAAATGTTAAAAAAAATTTTTTTAATAAAAAATAAAAAAATAAAAAACAGTTCCTTTCTAGGGGCGCTTGGGTGGCTCAGTCAGTTAAGCATCCCACTTTGGCTCAGGTCATGATCTCACGGTTCATGGGTTTGATCCCCGCATCCGGCTCTGTGCTGACAGCTCAGATTCTGTGTCTCCCTCTCTCTCTGCCCACCCACCCCCCTCGTTCATGCTCTGTCTCTCTCTCTCCAAAATAAATAAACATTAAAAATTTTTAAAAATAAAATAAATAAACATTAAAAAATAAATAAAAATAAATAAGTAAAACAGTTCCTTTCCAACATTGTGCTGCCCTTCCCACACCACGCAAGTGGCAATTCTCCTCTCAACAACCCCCTCAGTCCTCGCTCCTTTTTCCTTCTCTGGTTTCGGCTCCTGTTCTCGCATAAAAATTCCTTTGCCCCAGTCATTTCCCTCCTGCAGAAAGTGGAACCCCAGGACACCTATGCCCTGAGCCCTTCCCCCCCCCCCCCCCCCCCCCGCCCAGGACTCCAAACAAATGTCTGTGCTGCTCTGACAAGGTGAGAGCTGGGCAGCTAAGGGGAGAGGAGAGGCTGGGCTGTTCTGTCCTCTGGAAATCAAGACCAAGGAAAAACAGCTGGGAATGGAGTGAGAAAGCCCATAAAATAAAACCATAATACTGTTGCAAGTGAGATAAAGGTCAATGGATTTCAAAATGTCAAATGACAAAAGGATCGTTTCCCTGCCAGTTTTCGGTTGGTACAGTTTAGTTGCTGCCGAGTTCTAAACGTTTCCGACTTCATGAGCATTTTTACTCTCGTGTTAACGGTTTATTATCAATTTATTCAAGAAGACATTAATACCCTCATAAATGTCCATCAGCACCTTAAGTGATGTGAAATTTTTTTTGTAGACAGATTATATCTTGCGCATAATGATCATGCACTGGCTCAGTTATGAAAATGCCCAGAGCTCTCTTGAGGGGCAGTATGGAGGTGAGGTTGCTCAGAGGTGAAGGTGGGGGGGGGGGTGGGCAATACTAAATTCTTCAATAGTCCCTGCTCATTGATGGTGATACTCTGGAGGCTTAGCAAACTTCTACCAAGTGTCTGTACATGGTAAGCTTTGTGCCATATATATATATATATATACCCATATATGGGTGTGTGTGTATATATATATATATATATAGAGAGAGAGAGAGAGGGAGGGAGGAAGAGACTAACTTTCTTTAGAAACCCTTTAGGAAAAACAGATTACCAAAGCTAAAGACATTATGGGTGTTTAATAAAATTTATATTAACTTTATATTACTCTAACCACTAATAATAATAATAGATGACAGTGTTCATGTATCAGGCACTTAGCATGCATTATTTTAATTTAGAGCTAGTTATTACTATTCTTAATTTACAGATGAGAACATTGAGGTTCAAATAAGTTAGAGAATGCTTCTGAGGCCACACGGCAGGTTAGGGGGAAAAACTACATTTTACTATTTGACTCTAGAACTCAGGCCCTTCCTACTGCATATTGACGCCTGCTGAATATCAATAATGTTCAATTATCACATTTTCAAGATAGACTGGACTGGTAAAGGAGTCTGTATAAACAAAGGAGCAAGATCATAATATATAGTTTCTCAAATATTGTCTAATTTTCTTGTCAATGTCTAAGCCATGCATCATTCTCAAGTTCTTTAAAGAACAAGGTCCGAACGATATACTTGACTGATTTATCAATTATCTCATTTTCCTTTGTTCTCACTTTTTCTCTTCTTTATTTAACACCTAGTATAAGACCAGATGCACTAGTAGCTCTGAGAAGCTAAGGATTCTTTTTTTTTTTTTAAGTTTATTTATTTATTTTGCGAGAGAGAGAGAAAGAGAGAGAGCACAAGCAGGGTCAGAGAGAGAAGGAGAGAGAGAGAGAATCCCAATCGGACTCCATGCCATCAGTGCAGAGCCTGACGTGGGACTCGAACTCACCAACTGCGAGATCGTGACCTTAGCTGAAATCAAGAGTTGGCCAAGTAACGACTGAGCCACCCAGACACCCCCAGGAGCTAAGGATTCTTAAAGCATTTGCTGCATTGACTGTAATCCCTTTTCTCTTTGATCCAAGTTCATATGCCACGTTTGCAGGGCGTGGTGTTGTGGGTGAAGAAGGCGCGGTCCCTGCCCTAGAGATGCTTAAGGACCAGAGAGTGCGGGAGGAGGGAAAATTACATGCAAACAGCCTGCTTTGTCCTATCAGTAATGTGGGAGAAGTGCCAGTGATGGTGAAGAGACCCAGGAGACTGAGACATTGGTCTCTACGGGAGAGCTGAAGAAACTTCAGAAAACGTAGCGGTTACACAACGGGGTGGGGGTGGGGGAGTTCCGGGGCATGGTCTTATTTATTGCAAGTTGAAAAACCACTACACAAAGGCACTCAGTGCGAGTGTGTGTGATGTATTGGGAACAAGTAAGTCGTTCCCTTTCATTAGGATCAAAGGAGGCGCCTGGGGAGTTCAGTTGGTTAAACATCTAACTCTGGCTCAGGTCAGGGTCTCATAGTTCATGAGTTCAACCCCCATGTGGGGCTCTGCATTGGCAGTGTGAAATCTGCTTTGGATTCTCCGTCTCCTTCTCTCTCTCTCTGCCGCCCCTCTGTTCACTCTCTCTCAAAAATGAATAAATAAACATTTTTTAAAAAGTAGAACACAGGGAAATTTTTAATAAAAAATGCAATACGGTCAAATGCTGGCTTTAGGAAAATAACTGGCCAAAGAATGAACAGGGGAGGTAAGCGTAGAAGCACTGAGACCAAATTTTAGCTGCAGCCCATGGTTAGAGATGGTTCTGTTTGGATGGGCGGGGGGGGGGGGGGCGTTGAGGGTCTCCTGTTTCCTCTCTGTGAGTGCCATGAATATAAACAGAAGTCGCCATCCCTGTGATGGAAGAAGATGAATCCATGTCATGATCTTCTCCAGTGCCAGGAAGTCTCCCTTCATCGCTTCTCCCCTTTTTGCCTTGAGTAGGATTCTGTGTTTTCTGAGAAGACAGTCAGTGGGCTCGAATGAACACAGCCCTTAGTACTTCCTCTAAAATGTGGGAGGCACCCTTCTCCGGGACAAAATGGAAGAGTCTTCCAAGTGCTTTGAGAGACTTCAAATATGGCCTCAGACCCTAGGGAGATGTTTGGGAACTGAGGACGCACAAAACAACTTCTACTACAGCCCTCACGTTATAACCATCTAGCGCTATTCATGGATACTGGATTATTCAATACTCCGCGCTCATGGATTCTTTGTGGGTAATAAAAATGTCCAAATCACAAATGATGGTAATATTGTGGATATTTAACAAATTTTGTTGAGTGCATATGTAGGTATCGAGTTTATGTATGGGCATTGTAAATATATATGAGAGAGGATATAACCATTTTTGTGTTTTTTGAACAATGAGACATATACAGTTTAGTTACAGATTATTTAATAATCTGTAAAAAGCCCTACTCTGGCAGAGTGACGCATTGCCTGTGTCAGTACATTCATATATGTGTATATATATCTTACAGTATTATTGAAATTTGAATTTAGAATATTATGGATTATGTATATTAACATTATGTATTACATATAATTCCGCATGAGGGCACAAAGCCTCACGTACAAAGGTTTGCAAGCATTAGTGAAAATACGCAATATATTAAAACAATTTCAGAGCCAGTCCTTCAAACAGCAATGTTTTCAAAAATCAAGCTTTGTGAAATTCAGTCTTTCCTTTCCCTAGAAAGGTGGTTTAGCTATTCGGCTGCTTACATAATGCTTCTAACCATTCATATGTGGAAAAGTCTGTGACGAATTATTAGAATTATAATGGAGTTCAACCTAAGCTTGAGAGGAAAAAAAAAAATCTGGCTTAGACGGAACTTCCCTCAGGAAATGAAAAACAAAATCTACAGCAATGTTTCAAGTCAGATTAACGGGATTAATAATAACAAAAACATCATCAACAACTATTATAACCAATTAGCCAATTTGGGACACAGGAGTATAAAACATAGAGGTTTTACGTGTCCTCGGCCCTGTAGGATGCAGGAAAGGGATGAAGTATAAACAATGATAAATATACGAACATTTTTACTGTGCATCCGAGCTAAATTAATTCTTCTCATATGTTATCCTGTTCAATGCTCGAATAAGTCTTGTGAGATATTGTGGAGTTTATCTGCCAGGTCCCCTGGGAAATGTCTCTGAATTGCCCAGAAATTAGTTAGATGGAACCAGAAACACTGCCCTTGTTCAAGAAGAGGCTGCATTTTCCTACAGGTGTTCCCTGGTCCCCAAGTACTGAGCAGGTGGCATTTCCCATCACTCTCCCAAACAGGTGTTTTTACATTGTAATTACGCACAACACCAGGTGAACTCACAGAGAAGCGTGTCACCCACCGTTAAGGTCATTCTCATGTTCATCCCCTGAGAGGGAGAGCAACAGACCACAGGGTCCCTTCCCGGGAATACAGCCACAGTGGGTCCGGCAAGCCCCAGCCTCATCATGCACCTCTGCAGAAAGCCAGGAGATCCGGGTAACTCTGTGCCTCTTCCTGTGGACCCTTCCCTTGTAAATTTCCCTAGCATGACCTGGTGTGTGTAATTATACTGTGTGTCATGAGGGGCTTAGGTTGAAATTAAGTCACATTAAAAATCATGGAGAGCTGTGAAAGCTACTTTATACATTTTGGTGTACCTGATGTCACGGTGATTCTGGTTAGTAAGATTAGCATATCCAAAGTCCTACTTTCATTAAGTTGTGGGGCTAGAAACTTCACCTGGTTTGTCAATTCACAAGCTAGTGGTTGTCATCACAGCATAATCTATCTCAAAGGGTAAAAATCAAGACCACCTGCACCACAAGGACCGTGGTGCTTAGGACTGTGTCAATTTCAGGCGGCCTAAACCCAGTTTTATGGCATTGTTACCTCTGGTGGCGAGGATCCCAAACTTGTGATTCTTACACCCCGAGTAATCCCAAGGCACTCAAAAGTTTACGGTGCATTGCTTTATAGACATTGTCCTGAACTTGCCACATGAACCCACGTGTGTATGGGGCACAGGCCAGACCACCCATCTTCTCTCTGAGTTCAGGAGGTCACACGGAACAGAGTTATCTGCCAAGAGGGAGTGCTTTGTGAAGGCTTACCTCCTGGCATCAGTAGTGGAAAAAAAGAGAAACAGGAGGCTTTTATGATATCATAGGGCTTTTTAGACCCTATGAGAATCCACCCGAAACTCTTAAAATAAGTGATATCTGATACACGAATTCAAGGAACATCCTTGACTTCGGTAAGAGAATTCCAAGAAAGTGTATATACCTTCCTAGAAGGTTGACAAAAATACTGTGGGCTAGTAGTCTGAGCCACACTGAGGCGGGAAGGGAAGAGCCCCAGTAAAAGCTTTAAGGGAAAGAACCGTAGTTTTCTTCTTCCTTCCCTGCGAAAGTAAACAAAGTTGTTCACCTGCTCCTCCAATCCAGGGAGAGCCAGTGATGAACTGACAAAAACGTGGGCCAGAACAGGGTAGTTGTGCCACGGTCATGATGTGGGTAGGAGCTTGACTAGTCTGAGGACAGTACTTCTGCTCACCTCATATTTTATTCACCCTTCTCCTTCCTTTCCAGTCTCATAAGAGAAGTCAGGCTTCACTTCAAAAGTAGCTTGGGAAGAGGCTTGCAATTGAGAAATATTTCACCTAATTCATCAGTGTTAAGCATGTCAAAAACCAAACCTTCCCACGCTCGGTTATAAATCACTCTGCCTAGAACAATAGGAAATATGCTATTCAAATGCAATACCAATTGCGGTGAATTCCAAATGACCAAGCAAAAGTCAAATGCAAGCCTTGGAGGGAGATATAATTCCACAGTACTTTTTGAGGACCTATAAATTTTGAAAAAGTAAGCGGGGCATATCTAACAGGGCAGAAAACCAAATAAAAGATGATTAGCCACTAGAAAGGGATCAAATAAGAAATACATTTCGTTCATTCTGTACAGTACCTGGCACACACAAGATGTTTGGTAATTTTTCTAAGGGATCCATGAATAAATTCCAAGTCTCCTGGAGTTATTACTGCAAATCCTCAATATAGATAGCCCCCACCTTAGACAAGAAAATATAAGATCAATGAAGGCTCATAGGGTTATCTGCCTTTATCACGGGGCTGGCCAAAAGCTCTCACATATACTAGCGAAACATATTCCGTCTCTGATAATTTGCCAATTTACTCCCATATTCCTTAGTTGTGTTTTTTAACCTATTGCTTAAAAAGAAGAATATGACATTTTCTCCCTGATGACTGGCTAATTTAGAAAATAAAAGTGGGGGTGGCTGTGTCTGTCTTTGGGGTAATGAAATTCCAGTAAATAGATTAGTGAGGTTTCTCCTAGGATACTATCAATAGCCATGCAATATTTAGGTCAAGAACTACATACACTCTAAATAGGGAGCTTGTAGAAGCTTAAATGAGGTCTTAGCATCAGTAAGGAATTTTGTGTTCCACTATAATTATGTTATCAAAGTGAAAGATGGCTTAGTAAAAAAATGGCCATAAAAATGAACTGCTGGAATCACGTATTTACGGAGGAGGATATATATGGATTTCTTTGTTTACTGACAGAAGGGAAAATATTGAATTTCTATTTTGCAATCTTTAAAGTCTTTCAATCACAAAGGATCTTTCTCCAAATAACATTGTTGCCAAACGTTATCAGAAGATCTCATGAGTGTTTCCTTGACCAGCTCATTGCACACCTCTGCTTTTATTTCAGGTTTCAGTTTATTAACTCGTTGAAAACAAGATTGTGTGATTAAATTCTTTGTGGTTCCTTTTCCTTATTTAACCTCTTTTTAGGGATGGCGATTCATATTCACCTGCCAGGAACTTGCCGATGTTTGTTAACATGTACATGCATATACACACCTGGTTATTTTCTAAACAATGTTAATATTGTCATACCTGGTGATAAACAAATACATAAATCAGTATCCAAGTTTTTAAGATAATTTAGTAACATCATGGGAGGAAAATTCTCTCTTGGTTCTGGTATATAACCTGGCTCCAGAATTCTGGCCTTTCCCATCTTTTCCTATTAACATTCAAAATGTGTTTCCTGGGGCGCCTGGGTGGCTTAGTCCGTTAAGCATCTGACTTCAGCTCAGGTCATGATCTCGAAGTCCCTGGGTTCCAGCCCCACATCGGGATCTGTGCTGACAACTCAGAGCCTGAAACCTGCTTCAGATTCTGTCTCCTTCTCTCTCTGCCCCTCCCCCACTCTCTCTCTCTCTCTCTCTCTCTCTCTCTCTCAAAAGTAAATAAACATTAAAAATTTTTTTAAATAAAAAAATGCGTTTCCTTATATTTTTTATGAAAAAAATGAGTCATTCTCCAATTCTCCCATCAAAACCACAAACTGTTACTTGGTTAATATTTGAAAACTTCTACATTAGAGACATGCATGCATGTTTACATATGTGTATGCATATAATATATACATGTATATATATCCATGTATACATGGATGTACGTATATGTGTGTACATATATGTATATGTGTGTACATATATACATGTATATATACATACATGTATATATATGTACACACATACATACACACATACACGTAAAGAGAGAATATCTTCAAATCTATTTTTCACACAGCAATCAGAATGATCTTCTAAATAAGGACACCTGGGTGGCTCAGTTAAGTGACTGACTCTTGATTCAGGCTCAGGTCATGACCTCACAGTTCGTGGGATCAAGCCCCATGCCTGGCTCCATGCAAGGCGTGGAGCTTACTTGGGATTCTTTCTCTCCCTCTCTCTCTGCCCCTCCCCCTTCTTACCTATCAAAATAAAATAAACTTAAAAAAAAAAAGAATGATCTTCTAAGACAACCAGGTCCTTCACTGCCCTGCATGGCTTTCTGCCACATCCAAATATTTCTTGTCATGGCCCTCGGTGTCACCACGCTCCCTCCTGATGAGTAGGGTCATCTGACCATCATGGGTTCCTTTCTGGTCCTCAAACATAAGAAACTTTTACCTGCTCTGGGTCTCTGACTTGAATTTTCTTCCCCCAGATCACTGCCTCACTAGCTTATTCTGAAACCTGAGGTTTCAACTCCATTGCTATAGCCTCAGAACCGCTCTGAAACTACAGATTCTCTCTTCTACCCCCCTACGGTGGCCCCCCAAACTTTCTATCACATTACTCTGAATATTTCCTTCACAACAATATAATTACCTTATTTATTGTTTTAATACGGTTTCCCCACAACATGAAGTTAGGGACATTGTCAGCATCACTTATAATTTATTATCACCTGTCCTGGCACATAGTAGATGCTCAATAAATGTTTGATGAGTGAATAAATGAATAAAAAAATCGTTCATAACTCACATTATCATGGAATAACTTGCTTTTTCCCATGAAAAATGAATCACGGGAACAGTCCTATGTCAGCGCAGAAGAAGCTCGCTTATTTCTCGCTGATGAATTGGAGTCAGAATATGGATGCTTATCATTAAATTAAATATATTCCTATTGATAGATGTGCAGGCTCTTTTTAATTTCCTACTGTCAGACACTGCCCTGAAATATACAACTTTGTATTTGTGTTTGAATATACTTACACAACCGCTTTTCTGCACAATAATAGCCTTCTAAGTGTGAAACCACAACATCAGAAGATTTTAAATATTCATACATTTTAAACATTCAAATTTCTCCCAACAAATGCTTTCAGAACTGTGATGAGCTTGAGATTTTACCCTACTAACAGGTCAGCCCACCACAGTTTCACAGATGCTGGCAGGAGACATGAGATTCCTGGGTCAGAGACAAAGGACTTTGCTGTTCCCATTACACAGGCCACACTTTTTGTGTTCATCTTGGTTCCCCTTGCCCCTCCCCTTAAAGCCCACAGTGGGACAGAGTGGCCCAAGTGAATTGTACACATGTAATGGAACCCCTGGGTTTAGGAAATTCCAGTCTTTTAAAGGGACCTCAGCCAACTGCTCAGCTTTTGAGCCAGAAGGAAACATTATTTTTATCATCCTGGGGAGTAAACAAGTCCACCCCGTTCTCCAGGGGGAGACTCGACATTTTCCAAGGCAGTTTGCTTTACAGACCTCCTTGAAAAAATTGTCTGAAACAGAACCTATCAGTGCCTCTGTTCACAAAACCTGTAGAAATCCAAGAGGCCCATGGAGAATTGTCTCCCCCAATTTACAGCAGAATCCAATCTGGAAGTAAGGAGGATTAAACTCAAGTGCGAGAGGAACTGACCAGCACTTCTGACTATCTATGAAGGCAAATCAAGAGGAAATTTAGAATTTTGAGTGGTGGATTTGGTAAAGGTATGCAATCAATTTGGCTACTTCCCCAGCAAATGGGGTATGAAAAATTGCCTGTAAGAGTTTTATGGCATAGAAATGGAATACTTCATATCCTCCAATATCCCATTCATCAAAATTCAGTCACCGGGCTCTCCCTAACTGCAGGGGAGGCTAAGAAATGCAGCCTAATCATGTTTCCGAGAGTAACAAGAAACAGAATTTGCTACACACATGGCTATCCCAGCCACATAGAGTCTGTGAGAATAAGCCCCGTAAGATTTTTTTCCACATACTCTTTCCCTACCAGGTTTTGCATATAAGGGCAAATTTCTCTTCTTCACCACCAAAATCTCTCCTCTTCAAAAGCCCATCAGTAAGCGGTGAAGATGTGTGTGCCACCAATAGAGGAATAATAAGAATAAAGAGATGTCCAAGGGAGGAAGTAAGGAATGCCCAGTGACCTCATTCAAAACTGCATTTTCCCACTCTACCTATCAAGTTTCCCAAGCTTTAGAATATTGATTGGAAATTACTTTTAATACTAAAGAGAAATAGAAGATACTGCTGGCTAGGTCATTGTCAACCAGACACTTTATGCTAAGCCCTTCCCGCTAAAGGAAACAGAAGTGAGGCTGTCTAGCTCAGTGGGTTTTTTTTTATTTATTTTTTTTCTAGTTTTACTGAGAAATAATTGGCATAGAGAACTGGGTAAGTTTAAGGCATCTAGCATGATGGCTTGATGTACATATACTGTGAAATGATTAAGGCAAGAGTTTCAGCCAACATCCATTTCTTCATATAGATACAATAAAAATAAAAGAAAGAAAATAAAGGAAAAAATTCTCTCCTTGTGATGAGAACTCCTAAGATTTGCTCTCTTACATGTTTACGTATTATACAGCAACTTCAGCTGTGGTCATCATGTTGTGCATTACATCCTTAGTACTTATTTATCTTATAACTGGACACTTGTACCTTTTGCCCACGTTCTTCCAATTTTGCTGCCCCACCCACTTCTGGTAATCACAAGTCTGATCTCTTTTCCTACGAGATTGTGTTTGCTTGTATGTTTCTTTAGATTTCACATATATATGTGCTCACACAGTATTTGTCTTTCTCTGACTTCTTTCACTTAGTCTAATGCCTTCAAGGTCTATCCTACGTTGTTGCAAATGGTAGGATGTAGGATTTCCTTGTTCTTTTATGGCTGAATAAGATGCCAGTGTGGTGTAGATATACCACAACCTCTTTATACTCCATTGTGGTATAGATATACCACAGGTTCTTTATCCATCCATCCATCCATCCATCCACCCACCCATGGACACTTATGTTGTTTCCATGTCTTGACTATTGTGAATGATGCTGCTATGAACATGGAGGTGCAGATAATGGTTTTGGTTCCTTTGGATATATTCCCAGAAGTAGAATTGCTTGATCTATGTAGTTCTATTTTTTGACTTTTTTTGAGACTCCCCTGTGCTGTTTTCCAATTTGATGTACAATCCCACCAACAGGACACAAGGGTTTCCTTTTCTCTACATCGACCAGCATTCATTATCTCTTGTCTTTTTTATACTAGCCATTCCAACAGGTCTGAAGTGATATCTCATGGTGGCTTTAATTTGCATTTCCCCAATGACTAGTGATGTTGAGCATCTTTCCATGTACCTGCTGGCCTTTTGTACACCTTCTTTGGAAAAATGTCTATTCAGGTACTTTGCCCATTTTTTAATTGTGGTATCTGTTTTTATGCTATTGAGTTGTATGAGCGTTTTATAGATTTTGAATATTAGCTCCACATCAGATATGGTGTGCAAAAATTTTTTTTCCCATTTCCGTAGGTTGTTTTGTCACTTAGTTCTTGGTTTCTCTGACTGTGCAGAAGCTTTTTAGTTTGGTGTTGTTCCACTTATTTACTTTCAGTTCTGTTGCTTGTGTTTTTGGTGTCATATCCAAAAAATCATTACCAATACCCATGTCAGAAAGCTTTATTCCTATGTTTTCTTCCAGGAGTTCCATGATTTCAGGTCTTATATTTCAGTGTTTAATTCATTTTGAGTTATTTTTGTGAGTGGTGTGAGAAATGGGTCCATTTCGTCTTTTTACATGTGAATATCCAATTATTCAGCACCATTTATTGACAAGACGGTTTTCTCAGCATCGAGTATCCTTGGCTCCCTTGTTGAACATTAGCTGACCATATATGCTAAGGTTTATTTCCGGGCCCTCAATTCTGTTTTGTTGGTCTATTTGCTTGTTTTTCTGCCAGAACCGTACTGTTTTAATGACTATGGCTTTATGATGCAGCTTGAAATCAGGAAGTATGATGTCTCCTGCTTGGTACTTATTTCTTGAGATTTCTTTGGGTTTTGGGAGTCTTTTGTGGTTCCATATAAATTTTAGAAGTATTTTTCCTTCTCCTGTAAAAAATGCCATTAGAATTTTGATAGAGATTGCATTGAACCTGGCTTTTGGTGGTATTGGCATTTTAACAGTATTTATTCTTCCAATGAATGGCATGTGATACCTTTCTATTTATTTGTGTCTTTGATTTCTTATAGTTTCTGTAGTATAGATCTTTCACTTCCTTGGGTACATTTATCCCTATGTATTTTATCATTTTCGATGCTATTGTAAAAGGATAGATTTCTTTATTTCTTTTTCAGAAATTTTGTTGTTAGTCTACAGATATGCTACTGATTCGTGTCTGTTACTTTTGTACCCTGCAACTTTACTGAATTTGTTGATTGGATCAGATAGTTTTTTTGACAGTCTTTAGGATTCTTTCTTTATAAAAATATATAGAAATATATAATCTGCAAATAGAGACAATTTCATGTCTTTCTTTCCAATTCTGACACCTTTTATTTCTCTGACTCTCTTGATTGCTCTGACTAGGGTTTCCAACGTTGAGCAGGAGTGATGAGAGTGGTCAAGGTTGTCTTGTCCCTGACCTGAGAGGAAAAGCTTTCAGTTTTGCACCATTGGGTATGATGTTGGCTGTGGTCTTGTCATACATGGTCTTTATTTTGTTGAGGTATGTTCCTTTTATACCTAATTTGTTAAGAGATTTTAACATGAATGGATGTTGAATTTTGTCAAATGCTTTTTCTGCATCTATTGAGATGACCATATGTTTTTTTTTCTGGCATTCTATTAATGTAATAATGCCTCACATTAATTGATTTGTGAATGTTTAATCTTCCTTGCATCCCAAGGATAAGTCGCACTTGATTACAATGAATGGTCCTTTTAACGTGCTGCTGAATTCAGTCTTCTCTTATTTCACTGGGAAGTTTTGCATCTGTATTCATCAGGGATATTGACCTGTCATTTTTTTGTCTGTGTTTGTTTCTAGAAGTGTCTTTTTCTGGTATTGGTATCAGGGTAATGCTGGCCTTGTAAAATTAGTTTGGGTGTTCCCTCCTCTGATTTCTTGGAAGAGTTTGAAAAGGACTGGTGTTAATTATTCTTTAAATGTTTGGTAAAATTCAACAGTGAAGCCATCCAGTCCTGAGCTATTCTTCATGATGAGATTTTTTTTTATTACTGATCCAATCTCTTTACCGGTAGTTGGTCTATTCAGTTTTCCTATTTCTTTCTGACTCATTCTTGGGAAGTGGTATGCTCCTGCAAATTTTCCATTTCTTCTAGGTCGTTTGGTTTGTTAGAATACAGTTGCTCACAGTATCCTCTTACGATCTGTGAATTTCTGCGGTATCACGTGTAATGTTTTCTTTTTCATTTTTAGTTTTGCTGATTTGGGTCTTTTCCCATTTTTCTTTGGCTGGTCTAAGGGACTTGTCAATTTGGGGTTTTCTGGTCAGGCTTACTAGATAGTAAGGACTTGGTACTATTTTCAGAAATAGATAGGGCTAGGAATTCACTTCCTTTCCCTGGCAGGGTAGCAGAAAAGGATCCAGTGCCTGGATAGCTCAGTATTTGGGGACCAAAGTCAGGCCAGAGTGCACACTAAATGCCCTGGTCAGGTGAGGCCACGAGTTTTGCTCTGTTGATGGGGGAAGCCATGGTCTAGGCTCTGTTCAAGTGTCACTGTAGCTAGGGCTATTGAATGGGCTATGCAGCTGCCTGTATGCTCTGGGTAGGGTTCCTGTTAAGACAGATGGAAGACTGTTGTTTTTTTTTTTAATGTTTATTTATATCTGAGACAGAGACAGAGCATGAGTGGGGGAGGGACAGAGAGAGAGGGAGACACAGAATCCGAAGCAGGCTCCAGGCTCCTCACTGTCAGCACGGAGCCCGACGTGGGGCTCGAACTCACAGACCGTGAGATCATGACCGGAGCCGAAGTCGGACGCTCAACCAACTGAGCCACCCAGGCGCCCCAAGGCTGTTTTAAGCGATGGGCAGAATTATGAATTAGATTCTCTGTCCAGCTGCAGTGGAAAAGGCGGCTTTAAAACTGATTCATGAAGCTCTTTGTGTTGTCTTAACTGAAGCTGACCCGCACCCCAATTTTCCTGACTGAACAGAGCCCTTGGCTTTGTTCTACAGGCTAACTGGCTCTGCCTGCTCACCTCTCCTCTCAAGTGCTGCTGGGCTGCACAGCTCCCAAGAGTTGTCTCCAGCTCCTCTAGTCAGATGGAGCCAGAAAACACTCTTCACAGTAGGTAGGTCATGTTTCAGTTACTTTGCATGGGTGGGAGGAGGAGAAGTTGATCCAGGCTGCTCTCAATTTCCCAAACAGCCTTTCCGGTTAGGAAGGGCTGGGGCTCTCTTTAGCCTTGGCTATGAATTAATCCCCCTGCCTGTGTATGGCACTGGAATACTCCATGTCTGGTATTGGCTTTCCTGTGGGGGTGATCAGCTCTCAGCTCAAGTACCACCGGGCAGCAAAGCTTCCAGAAATTGTCACCAGCCCTTCTGGTCAAATGGGACTAGAAGACACTCTCCACAGCAGGTGGGGCTGTGATTCAGTTCCTTCCCTGGGCACAGGCAACCATGTTGGCAACCCTTCTTGGCTGAGGATCCGAATCAGACAGGCCACCAAGGTCCCTGAATGCACTATTGGCTTGGTTCTGTAGATAAGCAAAGCAGCTGGTTGGGCTTACAGCTTGGGCACTTGCCCGCTGCTTGGGCAATCCAAAGTCCCCAACTCCTAATACCATTGCACTGGGAGTTAGGGCTTCAACATATGGATTTGGGGAGACACAGATATTCAGTACATAATACATATTAATGCTTATCTATTACAGGCTGGTGACATGAATAGGGCATATGAGTTGACGTGACAAACACTGATCATTTGTCAAATCGTCTCCTGTATGCAGTCTGAGATGGTTCCTTCACTCCTCTCTCTCTGTGTGTCACAGATCCTGGGGATGTGTGTATAGCAAGGGAGGATTTTGACCCACGTAGGCAGCAATTACCTGTGATCACCAAGTCTAGTACCCTGGGAGAGTCAGATCCTCATGCATAGCACCTGTGACCTCCCCTACGTGATAAAGGAAATGTTACATAGAGTTCTATTATGAGCCAGCTCTCAGGCCAAAGAATCCAAGATAACTGATCTGAACTCAGTTCCCCCGAACCTCTGGGGAGCAGCCGTGTCGCTCCAGATAACTTTCATAACTTCTCTTGTTGTCTTTTTTTCTCTCCTCTGAAAATAAATTGATTGGTTTGAATAAACCCTAAGGTACCTTCATACTAAGATCCAGGGATGCAATAAATAGGATCCAGGTTTTTGTTGTTAACAAAGATTTTTGTAGAAGCAAAATCACCCATCAGGCCACTAGAAAGAGGAAAAGTAAGTCTAAAGCATACAAAGGAATTCCTAGATAATCTTTTTCTTCAATTTGTACTTGATCTAGATACTGTTCTCAAAAGGATGCGCTCTTCACTGCAATCATCTTGTGCATCCACCAGCCGTGTCTGGTCCCGTAAGAAAGAAAGGGGTAGAGAGCCTTACCAAAGCATCCCACAAGAGCTCTCCCCTCTCTGGGTGTTGGGGTTTGGTAGAAATGGGGTCGAGATAACCCCTCAGTTAGCCCAAGCCAAATATTTAATCTTTCTAAAAGATTTATATTCATATTTCTGGATTTATAGAATCTAGCGGGGCAAGTCAGCATCAGTGAGATAGCCATGCTAACGATTGTAGAATTATAGCTGTGATAAATGCTAAGGACCCTTTTAACAATGACCCTTGACTTAGATCGGTAAAATAGGGAAAGCTTCGGAAGTAACTTTGAAACTGAGATAGGAGGGTGAGGAAGAGTGGATAAGGAAAAATCTACTTCAAGGCCCATTTAAGGGCATGACATGCTCCAGGAGAACATGAAAAATCTCAGCAAATGGAAGGAAGCAAGGTAAAAGATGAGGTCGAAGAGGTGGATTTGGTTAAAATTATTTAAGCCGTGATGCAAGTGAACATAATGAGGACAATATTAATAATTATGCCGGGACAACAGGCATGAACCAGGACTATCCCTGGCAAACAAGAGAATTGGAGAAAGGGAAGGCTATTGGAAAATTTTTTCAGAAACTAGGTGAAATACAAAATGTCTGAGGAGATGAATGTATTAAAACTGAATGCCAGAAGGTTTGTTTTTTTGGTTTTTTTTTTTGGTTTTTGTTTTTTTTTGTTTGTTTGTTTTTTGTTTTTTGTTTGTTTTTTTTTTTTTCTGGTGGTGGAGAGGGGGTGGGTTGGAGAATAGATAAAAGTAAGATTCTCTTCCTCTTGGGCAGGAAACCTGCCCAGTCTTCTGGTGGGAGCAGATGAGTCATCTCTGTGGTCCAGCCTAATTAACATGTGAGCTGTTTCACTAAAGTAAAATAAACATTAAGCATCAACATTGGTGTGCCAGTGAAGGCTTCAAATCAATATGTCTGTAAGCGTTGATTCCACTCTATGAAATATTTGTGCAAGAAATGTAATGAACAGGCTCCCCTACAGGCTTCAGATGTTCATAATATCCCTTGAATTTTCAAGAAATCACAGCTTCCTTTAAGATAGGAATCGACAGGGGCACCTGGGTGGCTCAGTTGGTTAAACATCCGACTTCAGCTCAGGTCATGATCTCCCGGTTTGTGGGTTTGAGCCTTGCATCAGGCTCCGTGCTGACAGCTTGGACAGAGCCTGGGGCCTGTTTCATATTCTGTGTCTCCCTTTCTCTCTGCCCCTCCCCTGCTCGTGCTCTGTCTCTCAAAAATAAAAAAATGTTAAAAAAATTTTTTTAAAGATAGGAATCAACAGTCATTCACACCCAGAGTTGATGTCAATTTCAAAGGCAGAAACAGATTTGAGGTTAATGTATCCTATCTGTTTTGCTCATCTGTTTCTTCCTAAGTCTTAGGTACAACGGGAAAACTGAAAAAGAAAAGACAATAAGGCATAGAGAGGGGGAAGGAGAGAAAAAAGAAGGAAAGAAGGAAGGATTCATCCACATACATCAGTATACTTATCCTGACACCTCTGTAAGAAAAGGTAAGCAACAAACATAACCAAAGTGAACTCAGAGTGAGGCCCTTATGCTTGGCTTCTAGAAGGAAATCAGAAGGCTCCCATGGGATTGAGTTTCATGAAGTTGGACTGACATATTTTCTGGAGTCAGAACCCAAATTGTGAAAAGGAAATTTTAAATAGGCTTCAGAAAACTAAATAGGCATGTTCTTAAGACTGGATATTTTTGGTAAGTGAAAATGGCACCTAGGAATGCACTTCTTTCAGAACTATTTTTATGATGAAATATTGAGCTTCTGTTGTTAATGTCACAATCTTTCCTTCTCTCCCTCCCTCTAACTCCACTCTCCATGTATCCTTTGCACACTTCTAATGGCTGCCCTTGGTGGGTCCCAATCATGTCTGAAGCCACTGGGCAAACTTGGAATCCAGTGATTCCTTCCCTGTATCATCAGAGTGGTCATTTCTTTAATAGCCCAGCACCATTCACCAAGAGAGAAACTCACTGAGAAAATATATCCTACTAAGGTATGAATAACTAAGTCATGTATTACTCTACTCGATCCACCGTCTATTAGAGGGACGCACAGTTTGTTAAATCCATGCAAAAAGGCAAAGCAAAGAGATACATCTCAAACCTCAAATGTGGAGTATTAAACACTGTGAAACTGAGGCGAAATTTCATATACGTGTGTGTATTTATGCACCTATAGTATACAATACACAGAAAGAGAGCACAGATTCCTTCACCTAATACGATATAGAAAACACTGCATTGATATTCATAGAATAGAAGAGAATACTTCAAAGAAATAATTCATTGAGTGTCTACCACTCTGAGACCGATCTGGACGAGCCACCAGGTGAATAGTAGTGGCCAAAACAGATGTGCTTTCCACCCTGTGGAGTGTAGTTTCTCAAAAGTAAGGCTTAGTATGAAGGCAAGTCAACAGGCACTTTTTATAGGTGAAAAGAGCAGAATATTTTCTTCTGCACAATAAGGACAAGGAACTTACATTGGGAAGAATGGTAAGGAATGGCTTCTCTGAGGAAAGAGTATGGTGAGACCCATGGATGAGCAGGCACCACAGCAAGTCTGCAGAAGGTCATCCCAGTATTCGTGTGCTGACGTACCTCCTTCCAATCATTTATCCGCGCACGCACGCGTGTGTGTGTGTGTGTGTGTGTGTGTATTACATTCAAGAGCATCTTTTCATAGCCTGATTTTTGTTTCTCCACTAGGCATATCAAGGGCAGTTTCTCACATATTTTTTCATAAATATTTTTTTTTTAGTGGTGGTTTGGTATTTCCTTACAGAGCTCTCCTTACTTTACCAAACCATTGAGGACATCTGTTTACATTATCCCACTATTATGAATAACACTTTGGAGAATACCCTAGTTATAAATAACACTTTGGAGAATAGCCTCGTACATAAATATTTGTATTCCAGATTATTCTCTCAGATAGATTCCTACAGCTGGAATTACCGGATAAAGAGTATGAATATACAGTGTCTGTTACATGTTGTTGTGAGTGTAGGTAAGAGGTTATCTTATGGTAATCTCACTAAAATTGTTATGATCATTAATGTTTTACTTTAAAAAAGTTAACATGAAAGTCTTCATTTTGATTTGCATTGGTTTGATGTCTTTGAGTATTAACAAACCCTTGACTCCAACTGGAATACCTGGGAAGCAGATGTTCTCAAGAGGAATATGGACAGCAGTGATATTTAGTGGCTGTGATTCACCCCTTGGGTTGTTAGATCCTTAGAAGTCCAGCCCTCCCAATCCTGTTCCACTGGCTCCCAGAACCAAACAAAAGCTGCCCTCCAGAGGGAGATTCTGGACTCCCCAAATCTCTCCTGCCATATCTGGAGAAATTCAGAAAGCTTGATTGTCCCTGTGCCTTTGAGAGACATTTCCAGGACTTCAGAGGGAGCAGGGACAGGGGACAATATGGATGGTCATGAGTGGGGACTCATGTGTGTATCTCCAGCTTTCACAAGGTCATGGGCTCTTACTGTCTCCCCGCTCAGGGAAAGAACCTTCCACACTTGGTCCCCAACTGAAAAGGGCATTAAAGTTATTACCAATCACAAGTACAGGATTTACCCATGGCATCCTTTTAGAAGAGTAATTATCAGTTCCCCAATCTCCAGACCTAGGGAATCAAAATGTTTTAAGATCTGGAATCTTGAAGTCTGTGTTTCAAAATACTCCCCAGCAGAGGCGGATGTGTGCACTTACTCAAGAACCATTGATATAACAGTATCTAGTTTATTTCTTAAGGCTTGGGGATGTTCACCCCAAGGTCAGCTCTAAGTGTCAAGTTTATTGTTCTTCCTTACAGCTCTTGAACCCCTATGTAAGCAGACTGCCAGCGGACCAAACATCATCATTCCACACAGCGGTCAACTGGCTAACGGACCCAGTTCAGAATCTCAGGAAATCCCTCCTTCCAGGTGCAAACAAAGGAACGTGGGGGGGTTAGCAATCACCCCAGGGAAAACCAGGTGGTTGAGATCAAAACTCTTTTTATCCCAAATATCTGAATAATTAATTTGAAATCAAACGAGGACATGATTTTATTGTCTTAAATTAAAATGGTATGTTATCAAAGTTAGTCCCAATGTATCCCCAAAAGATGTGATGGATGCCGCTAAATTAACTTTCATGTGCTCCCATCAATATCTTTTTCTTTGACTCAATATCTCCTTCAAAGAAAAAAGGTTTATTAGAGAGCACATAACACATTCCCTTTTATAGAGTGGTCAGGCTATTGGCGATTGTGTGCCCAATTGTATAAAGTTCACAAAAACATTTAGGCATTACCTTTGATCGATGCTGCGTATCAGCAGGGAATTTCATATTGACTCTAAGGTTGTCTTTGTTGCCTTATTAACATGCTAAGGAGCCATTTTTAAATCTTGCTGAAAAACACACTATGAAAAACACAGATGATGAAGGGCATTATTTGAGACACCAAGTAAATAGAAAAATCAACATTTGAGCCCTAAACAAAAAGGAAGCTCATGGTACACTTAATACAGGAGATGTTTTAAAAAAAAAAAAAAGTTATTTTGTTTCCAGCTGTCCAGTTAATGCCTATTATGAAATCAGACATATAACTTGGCTCTATTTTGAGCAGCATTATATGCTCAAAAGGAAAACGTCACTGTTGAGTGGCCAGTAACTCAGTCTTGCAAATGGATGTGAGCTCTCGTGGTCAGACATTCAGGACAAAGTCCAGAGACCTCGCACAGCACTTCTCAGTCCTTGTCTGGCCCCGCGTTATACCAGGATCCTTGTTTTCCGCCTTCCCCACACAAATGCTTGGTGTCTCCCATATGAAACCTTATGAATTTTATTTAAGAACTTGTGTGTTTTCCTCTCCATCCTTTGCACCTTTTCCTATCAAGGATTTGAAGCAAGCCAGGATATAGACTAAACCCATGAGGTCCGCCCTACCCACTCAGCTAGAAGCTGTTCTCCCCTCCACTAAAACTGTTTATCACTTACTATACATGTCCTGGCTTACTCTGTATCCTACATTATGTCACATCATTAAAAAGACTTTCAAAAATCTAAGCCTTAAATCCTTCATCTTGATTATTAATTCTTTATTTGTGCATTGAATCTTTACAGGGTTTATTCACCTCTTCCAGACTCTGAGCAAATAAATTTTGTGTGTAGAGTAGGTGTAAATATATGAAAGGGTAATAAAAACCACCATATAATAATAATGAGATAATAGTAATTACCATTTTAGTGAGCACCTATGAAGTGCCAGGATTTTTCTACCTGCCCATGTACCCTGCACATGTCATTTCATTTCATTCAGTGACCACAAAATGCTCTTTAAATGTTAATTCCAGGGGCGCTGGGTGACTCAGCCAGTTAAGCACCTAACTCTTGATTTCAGCTCAGGTCATGATCTTATGGTTTGTGAGATCGAGCCCCATGTCTGGCTCTGCACTGATAATGTGGAGTCTGCTTGGGATTCTCTCTCTCTCTCTCTCTCTCTCTCTCCCCCAGAATAAATAAATAAATAAATAAATAAATAAATAAACATTAAAAAAATAAATGTTGGGGCACCTGAGTGGCTCAGTCGATTAAGCATCCGAATTCAGCTCAGGTCATGATCTCACGGTCCGTGAGTTCGAGCCCCGCATCGGGCTCTGTGCTGACAGCTCAGAGCCTGGAGCCTATTTCAGATTCTGTGTCTCCCTCTTTCTCGCTCCTCCCCTGCTCATGCTCTCTCTCTTCTCAAAAATAAATAAATGTTAAAAAATTTTTTAAATACAATAAAAAATAAATGTTAACTCCACATTCTATGAGTGGGGAGCACCTGTAAATAACAGCTTTTACCCACAGCAGCCACGCTCAGTTGCAGGGGGGCAGGGGTGGGGGGTGGGCAGCTGTGCTCAGGAAACTTGCTGGAACCAAACAGACTGACAAAGTACAGGTGCCCATATCCCCCACTTCCTTTCCCCTACCTACCATTTCCTTCCCAGAGACCCATCCCTTCTTCTCTCTCTCCACGTTTGTAAATGTATAAATTCATAGCCCATTGAAATTTACTCTGTGCCAGGATCTGCGATCAAATAAATGAAGAAGACACAAAGGTGTGATTAACTCCCTCGAGGAGCCCACACTTAGGTGTACGAGTTTCTTCTTAGACATGCAATCACAATAAAATGCAGTGCGGGAATATAAAGAGCTGATATCTGCCCCTCCCTAGTTCGTAAGTTGTGGGTGTCACAGGAGGAAATCAGCACGAAACGTGAAGCAAGCACTGAATGAATACAAGGCTGTGCTGAGCCCCCCTGACATGGATCTTTTGGTCACACCTTGGAAATCAACCAGACGTAAGCAAGAAAAAAAAATAAAACTGACTTTCCTGTGAAGGGCCTTCCTTAGCCGCCTCCTCTTCCAGCCTCTCTGCCCCGGTTAGGACAGTCCCCTGGTCCTTAAGGGGACCTGAAGACACACTTGCTTTTGCATGACCTCTGACTCTACTTCCCTCCACACCGCCCTGCTTGGCAAAATATCACTTGTAACCTTCCAGCTCGGTTCCTCCAGGGAACTTCTCTGCCCTTCATCCTTACTCCAAGTTGGCTGTCCCTATTCTATTCTCTGTCACAGCTCAGGCATTCTGTAGAGCGACTGTCACCCCATCTACTTCCCTTACTTGACCTGGAAATCCTCGAGGGAAGGTTTTGCCACTTATTGGACATGGAGTCCCCATCGCAATGGCTAGGTGCTATCAGTCATGCAGGAAATGTTTGTTGAATGAATGAATGAATGTTTTAAGTAGGTCTTTTTATTCAGATGTTTCGGCCTCTAGAGCTTTACTGACCCCGAGGAGACTGCCCCTCCTAGGACTAGCCAATTCATAAAGATAGGAAACAACCTGTGAGCGTGCCTTTCATACGCAAACCAACCATTCCAGAGCCCAGACTACCACCCCCCTCCCCCTCCCCCCCCCCCCCCCCCCCCCGCCTTTATGAAGTTCTCACGCTCTGGGCCACTATCTGCTCGCCTGTCCTTACCACCAAAGATGAGAAGACAGCTAGAGAGAGCCCTACACCCCTGTGGCTGCTTAAATTATTCAAACTAGCCATTCTAAACCTGCTTACTCGATCTTGTCCTTTCCTTCTTGTAGGAACCACAGTAAAGTCTCTTGCCCATGTTTTCCCCTCGTTCCTTCTGCCTCCTGACCAATTCTGATGTTTCTCTGTGTGGCCCTGCACGGAATGGCATGTCCCCTCTTCTTGGGAACCGTGGGTAACAACCTATCTTGTCAATCCAATCATGTCCTCATCTGTTGGCCTCACCATACCTGAGTAACACCAATAACAACAACAACAACAACAACAGCAAAACCCAAAAATGAACAAAAACCCCTGCATAATAAAACCATCAACAAGTAAATGAATGAATGATGAGGACTATGGGGCTTATGGACTTACCTGAATGCAGGTGGTTGTGTCTTCTTGGTTCAAACGAGTTCTGCAACAGTTTCTTGAACAAGACATTGTGCTTGACACAGGGGGTCGAGAGATGAATTAAACCTGATCCTTGTTCTCAAGTGGCTGACAGTGCATGGGAGGCGTTCACACATCAGCGCAAGGATACTGATACAGAGTAACGTGGGTTCATAATCCGGCCCCCATACCTAAGGGCCAAGAGAGACCAAGGAAATAGGCAGACCATTCTAGATTGGTAGGTGACCGTTTTAATAAGCCAGGGTGCTTATTAAATAAAGGTGTTTACGAGGCTGGCCTTGGGTGGTCACAAGATAGGTATATCTCTGCACCCACCCACCAGAATTAAAGTCTACGTAGAGCCCTTAACTGGGTTCGGTCACGTATTCAGTCCAGATGGTCTCAACGCCTAACTCTCTTTAAGGCTGTATGCCTTAAAGTGGGCAGACCATACATCCCAAGGTCAGGGATGAGGTGAGGGGCTTCTGAGTGCCTGGGTCAAGCCAGCAAGTCAACTTGCGGTCACATCCTCTTGATTACCTCCTCCAGCAGTCAATCATCCTGGACTCAAAATTCTCCACTGAGTCACAAAGTCTTCGAGCCCCTCAAAGAGGAAAACCATCCGAGCACTCACTCACGTCTGCATGTAGGCCCAGCATTTCAGGGCACGAGGGGAGGAACAGAAATAGGAAAGAAGGCAGGTTCTTCCGTTGAGAGCTAGTCTCTGGGTTAGCTCTATAAGTCTTTCTACCTTTGCCATGCTCCTTAGTTGAGTGCTGGGAAAAAAATAAATCTCCACCGAGTAATTGAATTCCGTGAAGTTTTCTCTTCTTCTAGTAGAATCGAATTTCGTTTGTTATTCATTTATTTATTCACTTGGTTCATGTCAACCGAGCTCCTACTATGCCCATGGCTTACTATAAGCTATATACCATGATTCTGCTCTTCCTATGGAAACACATGAAAAAAAAAATGAAATCTGGTAAAAGTGATGTGTGCAAGGACCAGACGAAGAGAAAGGAAAGAGCGAATCAACCTAGATAAAGACAAGGAAGGCTTCCAAGAGACGGAGCCTGGGATGGTTCTCGAAGGACAGCACAAGTTTTCCAGGTAAAGTTTGCAGAGAAAGCATTTTCCAGAGAAGAACTTGCATGGCCAGATGCGGCTGGCACCAGTGGGATTCAGGGGAAGACTCGTTTCCAGGCATTTTCATCATTTCTCCTCATAAGACAGGGTGCTTTCTCTCGCTTTGTTTGGATAAGTGCTATTAAAAGTGTTGTAGGGCAAACATTCATATTTATGCTGTATTTAACTTTTCATTAATAATAAATTCAGGTGAAGTAGCATTGTTATTAATATTGATCAACGTTCCAATGGAAAGCACAGATGTCAGGGATTTTTTTTAAATGGGTTCAGTTATATTTAATAGTGCTGTTGATGAGAGAAAACCTAATGAAAACCAACAGATGGTCTATTTAATATCGCTCTCGGCTTTGAAACATGTGCCAAATGTGATACACACAAGGACTTGACAAGGCTGTTACTGGAAGCCTTTAATTACAACTATTTGCACTCCTGGGCCTGCGGAAATTGCTAAAATAACACAGCAACTCTAACACTGGCCAAGGCAGAATTTAAATAATACCCATTTTGTGATATTGTCTGTGGCAGTGTATTTCTAAATGACCTCTATAGACAGTTTTTCTGACAGGTGTTTTGGGGTGTGTTTTCTTTTTTGTTTTGTTCTGTTTTTCGTCAAGGAACCGGAGCCAACAGCCAGGATGAGCTCAGGTGACCCGCCTTCTACACATCACCACGTTTAGTCTAGAATATTGAACAGCATCTCCAAGGTCAAGAAGAAGTATGGATCCCTTTATCATTAGGGTTAACTTAATTATAGCCGCAGCTCAACTGAGGTAAACTGCCGGAGCAATGACTAAGTAATTAATAATACAGGCATACCTCGGAGATATTGCCGGATCGGTTCCAGCCAACGCAATAACACAAAGATCACAGTAAAGCTTGTCAAATCAGCTCTTTGGTTTCCCAGTGCATATAAAAGTGATGCTTACACTATACTGCAGATTATTGTGTGCAATACTAGCACGTCGAAAAAAAAACAAAGTACATACCTTAATTTAAAAAAAATACTTTATGGCTAAAAATGCTAGCCGCTATCTGAGCTTGCAGCTCGGTAATCACTGCCCACAGATCACTGTAGGAAATATAACAGCGATGAAAAACTTGGAAAGATTGCAAGAATTGCCAAAATGTGACACAGAGGCAGGAGGTGAGCAAATGCCGTTTGGTGGGAAAATGGCACCAACAGACACGTTCAGTGCAGGGTGGCCACTAACCTTCAATATTAAAAAAGAAGAAAGAAAGAAAAAGAAAGAAAAGAAAAAAAAAAGGAAAACAAACAAAAAACCTCTGTGCTTTCTCTGAAGCACACAAAGCAAAGTGCAATAAAATGAAGTATACCTGTAATAGTAATAACATGAACCTGGCTAGACACTTGTCAAATAGTACTACCACTTGGGCGCCTGGGTGGCTCGGTTGGTTAAGCGTCCGACTTCAGCTCAGGTCATGATCTCACGGGTTCGAGCCCCGCGTCGGGCTCTGTGCTGACCGCTCAGAGCCCGGAGCCTGCTTCAAATTCTGTGGCTCCCTCTCTCTCTGCCCCTCCCCCACTCACCCTGTCTCTCACTCTCCAAAATAAAATAAACATCACAAAAAATTACCACTACTTCACACAATAACCAGAGAAGTGGAGATGAGGCCAGTGAAGCCAGACGGTTCAACATCAGGCTCAGTGTCACACGGCTTAGAAGCGGTAACCCAAGCAGATGAGTTTCCCAGAGTAAGAGCGAGATGGACTAGTCAGTTAAGGCAGAATAGCATGTCACAAGAAGAAAGAAGAAAAGAAGGAGGAGGAGAAGAGGGAAAGAGCAGGGAGGGGAGGGAGGAGAGAAGAAGGAGGGAGGGGGAGGGGGAGTAGATGATAGCCAACTGGAATATACACACAAAAAAAGAAAAACCCCTATTTAAATCGCTTTAGAAACAAGAGAACAGGAAACGCACAGCTATCTGATCCCTTCATCCGCCCTCCCCATCGGGCTGCCTCCATCCTATGGCTGGCTGGTAAGGTCTGGGGAAGACTGTGCTTCTTCTCACGTCACCTCAGTGGAGACAGATGGCAAAGAAAGAGGCTAGAACAGTACAGATATACGGGTGTCTTAAATAGTGGGTTACCTTTCCAATGAAGATGTCTCAGCTACCCGGAAGATCAGCTGGTCAACCACGGGCTCATGGGGAGCTCTGCGGAGGGACACCTGCAGACAACATCAATAGCAATGAGAGAATTTCATTAGTGGGCTTAGAGCACATGGAATCCAACAAGCCACTCTCCGTGAGCCTCAGGAGAAACAGTGAAGGTTGCAAATCTGACCGGCTCCAGAGCACTGTAGCAAACAGTCCTCCTTCTCTGGCTTCCTCATCTGAAAGGAGCGACAAATCAAAATTAATTGGAAGGCTAGAGAATAGTCTATTTTTTGTTAAGTCTATAAAGTATCTTAAAAAAAAAAACAAGTTATTTGCTGCGCAGAAAGAGTAGTAGATGCCAGAAAGAAATAAAGGCTGCGTTCTTTACTAATAAAACAGGAAATCATCAACAAAAATAGAACCAAAAGAAATTTACCACTCGGACATTAAGAAATATCTTTCTGGAGGGCACCTGTTGGGATGAGCACTGGGTGTTGTATGGAAACCAATTTGACAATAAATGTCATATTTAAAAATAAATAAATAAGTAAATAATAAAAAAATTTAAAAAAAGAAATATCTTTCTAAAACACTCAGGCTCAAAACAGAAATTTAAAGGGAAATAATAGATTTGTTCATTCATTTATGCATGGCTCAAAACAGTACGCAAGACACTGGGCAAGACAGCAGTGACGATGTATGAAAAAGATATTGCTTTATATCCCAACATATGGGATAAATAGTAGCCACAAGACCATCTGTACTCCTAAAAAGAGTTACAAGTAGCAGGAGCGTATTAATAAAGAGAAAGAGGAGGAGAAACAAAAATAGAATAGAAAATATAATCTAAAAATGAAATTGATGGAGATAAACTTGACATTTATGAAATAAGCTACTTAAAAATTTTTTATAAAATCTACCCTTTTTAAGAGAGAAAAGACACCTATAGCTTCCTGTCAGTGCCAATCAAAACAGAAAGAAAGACAATTAAAATGCACTACGAAGAACGAAAAAGCCCATCAATGTAAAAAAGCAATAGTCATAGGAGAGTATATGCTCAACTTAATAGAAAGTTGTCATTTTTATGAAAATAGAAATTTCTATGGGCCGCCTGGATGGCTCAGTCGGTTGAGTGTCCGACTTCAGCTCAGGTCATGATCTCATACTCTGTGAGTTTGAGCCCCGCGTCAGGCTCTGTGCTGACAGCTCAGAGCCTGGAGCCTGCTTCAGATTCTGTATCTCCCCCTCTCTATGCTCCTCCCCTGCTCATGCTCTGTCTCTCTCTGTCTCAAAAATAAATAAAAACATTAAAAAAAAGAAAGAAATTTCTAAGATTAACCCACTTTAATAAAACATGAACGGGTTACAAGGATCCACCACTTAGAAAAGTACAAAATACAGGAGGTTTTATAGCTGAGTTCTGTCTACTTTCTCATCGTCATCATCACCATCACCTTCATTACCATCACCATCAACATTTTCCTTTACTTATTTTAACTATCACAGGGTATAGACAAAGACAGTACAGAAAACTAGAGTAAATATGTATTATAAAGATAGATGTAGAAATTCCTAATAAATTATAATCATACTAAATGCAGCACCATATTTTAAAACGTCACATTTTAACTAAAAGCAATTTTCCGTCACTGCCAATTCGACATTGAGCAAATTAATCAATATAATTCTTATGACACCAAATTAAACAGAAACAAATACGTGATTATGTCGCCATCTTGAAAAATATTTAATAAAATTTGGAAGCCAGTCATGATGAAAACTCTTAGCAAAATACGAAAAGAAAGAAATGCTCCACATTGGAGTCCAATTAACAACATCTAACAAGAAGCATAGCAATAATGATGAAGTGTAAAAATCAGTATGATTAAAAAGAGGAGTTATTCCAAAAGTCACTAAACAAAAAGTCTTTATTTGATGGTTTGATGAGAAAACACAATGGATGACTAATAACTTATTTGAGGGAGGGGGGTGGGCTGAATGGATGACGGGCATTAAGGAGGGCACTTGTAATGAGCACTGGGGGTTGTATGTAAGTGATGAATCACTAAATTCTACTCCTATAACCAATACTACACTATATGTTAACCAACTTGAATTTAAATAAAATCTTGAAAAGAAAATAAATAAATAAATAAAATAAGAGTAAATAAAAACATATTTGAAACCTCAAAAAATTAAAACTAGAACTACCTTACAACCCAGCAATTGCACTACTAGGCATTTATCCACGGGATACAGGTATGCTGTTTTGAAGGGGCACATGCACCCCCATGTTTATAGCAGCACTATCAACAACAGCCAAAGCATGGAAAGAGCCCAAATGTCCGTCGGTGGATGAATGGATAAAGAAGATGTGGCATATACATACACAATGGGGAATTACTCAGCAATCAAAAAGAATGAAATCTTGCCATTTGCAACTACGTGGATGGAACTAGAGGGTATTACGCTAAGCGAAATTAGTCAGAGAAAGACAAATATCCTATGACTTCACTCTTATGAGTACTTTAAGATACAAACCAGATGAATATAAGGGAAGGGAAGCAAAAATAATATTAAAACAGGGAGGGGACAAAACATAAGAGACTATTAAATATGGAGAACAAGCAGAAGGTTACCAGAGGGGCTGTGGGAGGGGGGATGGGCTAAATAGATAAGAGGCATTAAGGAATCTACTCCTGAAATCATTGTTGTACTATATGCTAACTAATTTGGATGTAAATTTAAAAAAGAAAATCAAAAAAAAGAAAAAGGGAAACAGTTTGGTAAGGTGGCCAAGTACAAGTTCAATAGCTATATTTTCATGCTAATAATTTCATATTATAAATAAGTATGTAAAGTGGAACATCTCATTAATGAAATTATAAAAACAACAAAATATAGATTAAATTTAACTTAAAGTTATGAAGTCTATATAAAAAGACCTCTAAAATTTTATAAAAGGACATAAATGAAAACATCAGTAAATAGAAAGATATAGCATGATCCTGGGTTGGGAGACCTTTAATATCATAAAAATGGCAATTCTACCCAAATCAACACGTTATCTTACTAGAATTGCAATCAGGTTCCCAATTTTTTAAGTGTATTTATTAATTTTGAGAGAGAGTGTGTGAGCATGTGTGTGGGGGGGAGGAGGGCAGGGAGAAAGAATCCCAAGCAGGCTCTGCACTGCCAGCATGGAACCCAATGCGGGGCTCGATCTCACGAACCATGAAATCATGACCTGAGCCAAAATCAAGAGTTGGACACCCTACCGCCTGAGCCACCCAGGCGCCCCAGGATCCCAATGTTTTAACTGGAAAATTTTGTTTGAAGTTTGTATCGAAAAATAACTGTGTGAGAATTTCCTAGAAATATTTGAAAGCTAAGAATGACAGATAATTTGCTTTTCAAGGTTTTAAGTCCACATAAATGTATTATAATACCATTATTGATGCAAGGATAGATGTTTAGTGAACAAAACAAATAACACTTGTTCAAAATAAAATATGTAATTGGAAATTAATATCTAGTAAATATTATATTGCAATAAAAAAGGAAATTGTGATTTTTCAAATGTACCATTGAAATAACCACTTTCCAGCTAAAGCAAACTTGGTTTTTGTAAGTAGCCACATAGTAAATATTTTCAGCTTTGCAGTCCATTCAGTGTCTTTCAGAAGTACTTTGCCATTTTAGGAAGAAAAGAACCAAAGGCACCATATAAACAAATAGGACTGGCTGTGTTCCAATAAAACTTTATTTAGAAAAATGGGCAGTGGGCCAGATTTGGCTTGTGGGCTATAGTTTGCCAACCCCTGAGATAGAATCAAGCTAAGCAAATTTCATGTCTCACAATAAACTGAATATGGCTTCAAAATCTAAGGCAAAAACTAAAAACAAAAATAATGATATTGCTATATTAAAAAGAAGAAAAGTTCCATCATCTTAGAGTGAAGAAATTACCTTCAATAGGATAGGAAACCCAGATAATAGAAAGCAGTGATGTATGGCATAATTGCATAAAAGTAGAGTATAGGAAGCCATAAATAAAGTCAAAAGATAAACTATAGCTTGAAGGTATTTGCAAAAGCATATGGCAGACAAATGGTAAATATATCTAATATATAAAGAATTGTTGCAGGGGCACCTGAGTGGCTCAGTCTGTTAAATGTCTGACTCTTGATCTTGGCTCAGGTCATGATCTCATGGTTTGTGGGTTCAAGCCCCTTGTCAGGCTCTGTGCTGAAAATCAAAAAAAATAAGAATTCTTGCATATTGACAAGTAATATTTAAATGATCCAATTGATACACCTGGAAAGGATATAAGCAGGCAGTTCTCAAAAGAAGAAATTCAAAATACAGTTAAACTTTAGGAAGCATGTTCTTTTTTTTTTAAGTTTATCCCCTTATTTTGAGAGAGACAAAAAGCAGAGGAGGGGCAGAGGGAGAGGGAGAGAGAGAATCCCAAGCAGGCTCCACACTGTGAGCACAAACCAGATGCAGGGCTTGAACCCACAAATTGTGAGATAATGACCTGAGCTAAAATTAAGAACCAGATGCTTAACTAACTGAGCCACCCAGGCGCCCCAGGAAGCGTGCTCTATATATGTAAGGTCAGTTCATTCCTCTGCTCAAAACCTGGCAATGGCTCCCTATTCACTCAGTGTGGAAAAGACATTATAACCAGCGTGCTCCCTTACCTCTCAGAATTTTCCCTTACTAATCTATGTCTTACTCATGCCTCTCCAACCACAGTGCCTGTTTTGCTCTTCCTTCCGAACACAGGTGTCCCTTAAATAAGGCTTGCGCACTGATGTTGTCTTCTTGAATGCTTTCTCCTCAAGGTTTCTGTATTCTCTCACTTCCTTCCCAAGTCCTCAATGTCTTCTTCTCCAGAGGCCCACAAACACACACACACACACACACACACACACACACACACACTCACACACATCCCTATTCCCTCACTCTTCTTTTGTTTGTTTTTTTTTTTTTGGTACATATTATCTTCAACCTACTGTATAATTTATTTATTTGCCGAATCACTGTCCCTTCTCCAAGAATGTAAATTCTAACAACAGGAAGTTTTGTTGGATCACTGATGCGTTCGAAAGCCCTAGAACAGAGCCTGCGATATATGATGGTATATTAGCAAATACTTAACAAGAGGCTGGGGTAGATAGCACTTGTTAATTATAAGGTGTAAAGTCTCCCAGCATGGCAGATTTCAAACAGCCAATTTAAGATGGTCTTGAAAAAAGTTGTCATTGAAAGATGACTAAAAGATGGTCATCATTGAAGATGGTCTTGAAAAAAGTTATGCCCAATCAGCTGTGATGAGCAATACAGTCCTGTTCCAGCACACCATTGGATACATGGTAGGTGTTTATTAAATATTTGTTGAATGACCGAATGCTCAACCTCCCTAGTAATTATGGAAATGCCAATTAAAACAAGATACAATTTTTACCAATCAAGTTGGCCTGAAGTGCCAGAGACTTCGTGGCTGATAACTCCAGCCGTGTCGCTTTTAGAAACAAATTTTATAGAAAGAAAAATATCAAGACAATAAATAAAACCATCAGTGCCTAGAGAGATATGGAATCAAATATGTTTACTGCAGTGCTGTTTGCAATGGCAAAAAAAAAAAAAAAACCTGCGAATTAATCTAAATATACCACGAATAGAAAAATTGGGAATAAGTTACGGTATGTCCACACTATTAAATGTTTTGCAGCCACTGAAACAATGAGTGATATCTTTAAATATTAACCTGAAAAGCTATTCATGGTACATGTTAAGTGCAAATGGAAGGTGCGGAGCAATGGGCATAAGAAGATAGAATTTGGTTGAAAAATATTAACAGAATAATTGTAAATGTTTATTTTATCGGCAACATCACAAAAATATTTAAAACACTGGGTTTAAAATTACATTTGAAGAAAATTGCATGGATCATCATATTCTTTTTTTTTCTTTGCCCTAAAAAGTTCAGAAAAGCTTTTATGATAGAGTCTTCTACAATACTCCTAATAGAGCGGTTTTGTATCTATTGAAAATTTTATCTGTTAAGTCTCTTTTTTAGCAAAAAGGATCTTGTTGGATTACCTTCTAATTATGCCTTTAACATCCCGCTTCTTATGCTGTTACTGTGTCACCTGCGTAGCTCAAATCTTCTAGGCTTAAGATTACAATACCAAAAAACTAGCCTCCAAAATGGACCGCGGTTGAGAAAAACAGGGCCAATTACCTGTCATTACCCACAAATATGATTCTAAACAATGTTTCCAAATGGAATTGGGAAGAAGATATACACAGTAATTAATAATGCAGTTACCATTTTTGAGACCCCAAATTAATGGGTAAACAAGTCAATACAAAGGCCAAAATTTCATGATTTTGATGAGTGTACAAACCAGGAGATTAGGTGAGTGAGGATTGAGTGATAAAAGAAAAAGGGAGAAATCCGATACATGGGCTACATTAGGAAGAATGAATTCTATTCAGGAGCAATGGAAAGCCACAGACAGGATTTATACATTCAACGGGGTAAGATTTAAGAAGGAAAATGCTATGATTTATGCCTTTAAAAGATCATTTTGGCGGCTGTGTGGAGAGTCAGTTTCAAGGGAACAAAATGGTGGCGAGGAGCCCCATTAGGAATGGGTCGCAGCTGTGCACCAGGAGGTGATGTTGGTTTGGATTGTGGGGAGGTAGATAGGGGTCAGACATACCATGGAGAATCTAGAGTACTTTGTGATGGATCTAATGTGGTGATAAAGAAAAGAATCTGGGAGGACTCCTACACTTGACCATACCGTCCCCAATGCCCTTAAATATTCTGATATTTAGCGGGCTATCACAGAAAGAGAAGCCAGCAGCAGAAACTGAGAGGTCATTCCACCTTCAATAAGCAACCAGTGGAGAAAATCCAGAATGCTATAAAGAAAACTAGAAGAGCTTAGGAACACCACACACAAGACAATAGAGTGTTTCAAAAAATGGGTGGCATAAAGCTTTCATCCAGCTTCCATTATATTAAAAACTTCTGAGGGGTCATAGAAGATAAGGACAAAAAAATGAACACTAGACTAGGCCAGCAGGAGTTAGGGTACTCTTGACCCAGAAGTTAGAGCAAGTGACTTAAAGAAGGGATGTTGTGAGGGTAGACAGCAGAGTTGGGTGTAGCAGCTCCTTTGGGAAGATTTGTTGAGTAGTACAACAGTGAAATGAGCCAACAGATAAAGGAAGGTCAAATTGGATCACCGAAAGGTCTATTTACAATTAGAGCACCCTGGTACTTATTTTTACATTAATGGTAATGACCCCTAGAGCACTGAAATGGAAGATGAAGGGGAGAGAAGAATCTGTGGGAGCCAAGTCCCCGAGTGGGGAGGAAGAACTGAGCCAGGCCACAGGTGGAGGTGTTGGCCTCTCGGTCCAGGTCACAACAGGAGAAGGTGCATAGGGTATGAGAACAGGTGCAAAAGACTGAGATGGAACAGAGATGAGGGCTTCCCCACTGGGACTCTTTTCCCATTGAAGTGTGAGGCAAGATCTCAAGTTGAGAGTGGAGTAGGCGAGCAAAGTAAGTGTTGAGGAACCATTCCGGAAAGAAGATTGGATTTCTTAGAGCAGGAGAGTGTACCTATCTGAGATAGAAGCAGCTGGATAGTAGCGACCCTTAATGGAAGCCCAATTAGCCCACACTCTTATTTTTTTTTAAGTTTTATTTGTTTATTTTGAGAGAGACAGCATAAGCAGGGGAGGGGCAGGGAGAGGAGAGAGAGAGAATGCAGGTTTCGAACCCAAAAACTGTGAGATGGTGACCCGAGTCAAAATCAAGAGTCAGACGTTCAACGCACTGAGCCACCCAGGCACCCCAACACACTCTCAACGTTTTGCAGGTACATATGGCCCTCTAGGCACTGGATGAAGGAGGTATTATCTCCACTTTCCAGATGAGGGATACATCTGCGAGGGTCGCAGATACTGAGTAACTTTTAGTTAAAAAAAAAAAAAAATCTCTGAGATAAAAACAGTAACAGTGACTGCCACCCTTCTTCCCCCAAAGTACTATTTAGAAAAGAAAATGGATGATAAAGGAGAGGGTTTTAAAAATAATTCCAAGGTCATAACAAACATGCTTCAACAGAAATGAGGTGCGAAGGTATGAAAGTAATCCCTTGATACTTTTGAAAAGCAATTATCCCAGTGCATATTGATAACTCTGAAATCTTTGTTCAAAGCTTAATTTTTAATAGACTTTCTGATCTTAATTGCTTAGCAGAAACCATATAAGATGATAATCTGCAAAATGACCTGAAAGAAAAACACATACTATAATAAGCCTGGCAATATTTATTCAAAATAAGTTCCTATGCATCAACCAATTAATAAAACCAGCAATGATCACGGCCTTGGGTAACAAAAATGCTATGTTTCTAGCAGCAAAACAGTGTCAGAGAAAACAAATGTCCTGTGAGAAATGTCTTTAAAAGCTCATCACCTTATAAATCAACCTGAGCAATTCAAATATGGCAATTAACAAGCAAAAAGTCTAGATGCGGTTCCTGGAAAAAGAATGTAAAAACATAGCAGACTTGCTTTTCCTTCTTGAAAAATGCAAAGGAAAGCAGAAATATGGGGTTGTTGTGATCCACTGAGGCCAACCAAAGCTGACCGCTCTCCGGATAAGATTGTAGGATAAGTAGACAGAACAAGGGCAGAGAATGTGTACATCTGTGTGTGATTGTGTGTGTGCACATTTTTACGCATGACTGCATGCAATCATATGTGCATTCACAGTTGAAATATGGTGTATAATTAACAAAGCTCACAAAAGATTTTATTGAAGTCAATTTCATAGGCACATAGATTAATTTAAACATGTCTACAAGACAGCTAACATAGGACACTGTAACTCAGGGGAAAACCTCAGAGATACTTAACTTGGTCCGTATAATGTGACATTTCTACTAATAACCTAGAAACTTGGGGTTAAACACTCTGTTTTTGACTGGTGATATGAAATAGGGGTTTCCTTAGGAGTGAAACTTAACACTCAAAGGATTTGGGTTTAAAAGTGCAGACAAGTCATATCCAGGAGAGACAAACCTAAAAAAAAATAATAGGTGTATAAATGTGTAAACTTATAAATGTGTTGATGATTCCAGGCTTCTTGTTATATAAATCATCTTGGATATAATGTTTCTACACCATTTAAACATACATAAATAATAATAATAATAATAATAATAATAATAATAATAACAGCTATCATTTCTCAAGTTCCTACACTGTGTTGCAGGCTATCAGGTTCTTTATAATGCTCTAACTCCTATAATGAAAAGAACTGAATTGACCCCATTTAACAGATAAGGGAAACGGGCTCAGAGAACTTGAGCTTAAGCTCTTCGCTGGCCTCAGAGATCTAGAAAGTGCTGAGATGAGATGAAACCTCCCCCAAACTCTTGGTGATCTCCACTGTCCCTCTCTGGCACCCCGGGCCCGTCAGGCCAAAAGGCAGACGGAAAGGAAGCAGATTCAGTTATCCCTGGTCACCACTGCCATTGCCCTAGCGTCCCAGGTCTGGGCTCCTGCCTTGTCTTGGTCAGTCCCACCATCACTGACACAAAGCCATCATGCTCTCCATCCCCTTACATCAGAGTGTATGACTGGTTAAGACTGAAAGCTTCCAGAACACTTCCCAGCCCACCTCACCTGCCCCGTGCTCTGGCCACACAGCTCACTTACCGAGGATCTGACCTCCGTACTCACTTGGATCCAGCCTCCTAGTGTCCTGCAGGTTCCATTTTAATCTAGGCTATATCAGCGCGCATGTGCATGTGTGTGCATATGCATGTGTGTATTATGTGTGCACTTGAGTCTGTACGTGTGCATATGTCTACGTGTGCACGTGTGTTTGCATGCGTCTGTGTGTGTACATGTGCAAAGGTGCTGGGGTGTGGCATGGGGCCGCAGAGACGGTGCTGATCACTTGGAAAGCTGGAGCCTTGCACATTTGGAAGGGCCTAGGTCTGAATCTTAGCTCCATTGCTTACTCTTATCCTCCTGGACTGCTTCTGGGTCCTTTACTCTTTGGTATTCCTCAACTGAAGACAATTTTGACCTGAGGGGGGCACTTGGCAATGTCTAGAGACCCCTTTGGCTGTCACGACCGGGAGGAGTTCTACTCACATTCCGTGGATAGAGAGGCCAGCTGCTAAAATCCCAGAACACACAGAACAGCACCCACCAGGAAGTCGGTAGTGCCCTGGACCCCATAAAATGGAGGTGTTCTGCAAGGGTCTTCGCCCTTACTGCACTGTCTGGGAACCACGCCTTCCAGTCTCAGGGCTGCAACTGCTCTTCTCAGGTTTAGTTCCGTGAAACACAGCTTTAGCCAAATCATTTCCATTCTGAAAATCTTCTGCAAGATCTAAACCCTTCAGCCTGACATTCAAGGTCTCCATGGTTTCTCTGCAGTAGACTTCTCCAATCCTATGTCCTATTACGTCTCTTCCTACACACTATGCCCAGAAAATGGAAAAAACTCACTATTCCCCTCATCCAACCCCCCTTTCTGACCTCTAGGCTTTTGCTCCTACGCAACTCCCAAGAATCTTCTTCTTTCCTAAATGGCAAAATCTTCACATTCTCCCGAGTTCAGTAAAAATGTCGTCCCTCGCCTGGGTGGCTCAGTCGGTTGGGCGTCCGACTTCGGCTCAGGTCATGATCTCGCGGTCTGTGAGTTCGAGCCCCGCCTCGGGCTCTGTGATGACAGCTCGGAGTCTGGAGCCTGTTTCAGATTCTGTGTCTCCCTCTCTCTCTGACCTTCCCCCATTCATGCTCTGTCTCTCTCTCTCTCTCAAAAATTAATAAACATTAAAAAAATTAAAAAAAAAAAACAATAAAAAAAATGTCGCCCCTCCACACATCCTAACCCGATTTCCTCACTTAGAAGCAATGCTTCTATCACCAGCACCCCATGACACTTCACCTGAGACTGTTCTAGAATTCTCCTGCACATGCCCCACCAGGCTGATGATTCTTGATTGAAAGATCCAAGAATGCTCTCCTCTTAAATTATTGTTGAACAAAAGAATGAAGTGTTGAATTAGTGTAAAATAATTTTTAGAATCGAACAGAAAGGGGTATCAATATATATTTTTAAGTTCTCAACACAAAGAAAGTGCACAAATAGTCATTTCTGTGTAAACTGATCAATTAAATGAATTGACTGATTGCTAAGAACCCACTACAACTTATTTGGTGATTTGGCTAAGGCATGATGTATACCAACTTCACTTCAGGTAATTCCATAGTAATTCTTTAAGTTAATGAGTCTAAAATGATTGGTGTTCTATGTGTTGGGAGAGACTAATGCTATGTGATACCTGCTTGTGCCATGAGAAACCAGCCCTTAGGAAGCACATTTTCGATACTGTTAAATTTCTTTGAATTTACAGGTGAACGTGGCCCATATAATTCTTAGAAGACCCAAAAGGAAAGCCTGTATTGTGAAAGAAATGAACATCCATTTGCTCAGATTCACTTGAGAGATGACTTTCAACCCAGAGGCAGATCAGGTAAGGTCTTGCTTTACAGCTGCTGTGGGTGAATGTTCAGGACCCTGGAAAGAGCACACTGCCTCCCCACCTCTCTAGCCTGTAACTCTCTACCCTAAGCTTCCAGTGGGGTGCCTTCTGAGGACGGCAGTGAAATTCTAAGTGGTAATAAAAGTCATCCTAGCAGGTCATTTCCACCAAGCAGGGTCAAAGCTGGGGAACAATGCCGAGTGGGTTACATTTTGCCGGACTTTGACCCCTTCGTATCTTTTGAGGTACATTCCACATGCTTTAGGCAGGCAAACCTTCATCTTGTCCTCTACTGTTCAACCTCTCTAATGACTCAGGCTCCAAAATGATCCTACCCAAGTCGTCACTATGCTAAGACTCAAAATCTCACCAAGCCACAGTTTCTTTTGAGGTTGGGAGAGTAGAAGGATGTGACCTGTTTACACTAAGATCTGAATGACTGATAGTCTTGAAATCCATCCCAGATGTTGCTTTGTTTAAAGAAAACTCTACCAAAAAAATTTACTTTTGTTTGAATCTCAGCAAATAGATTCAGGTGGCCACAAAAAATACATTTGGGGAAGGGGGGCTCCCAGCATTCCATCACACCCTGGTGCTAGAAACTACCACACTAATTTCATGAACCTTAAAATGATTTCCTTAATCAGTATGTTAGTGATTCCATCCCATGTTTTCTTCCTATTCCTACCAAAGGGAATCTCCTAAAATGTAAATCTGTGTTATTCTACCGTTTAAAATACATCAATAATTCATTCTTGCCTATGCAATAAAAGGTCAAGGTCTTCAGCATAGAGTGGAAGGTTTTTCTCAATGTTCCCCCACTTCTGGACCCCCTCAACCCATTCTGACATCTAGCTTCTACATATCAAGAAGATTCTCACTTGTAGGACTTTACAGAAGTTGTGGGCTCTGCTTGCCCTGGGTGCCACTCAGCCTCTTCTGAACCAGCACCTGTCACTTACCTTCAGGTCTCGGGCCAGACATCACTTCCCCTGTGTCAGAGCTGACAATCCTTCCTCTGGAGTCTACCCTTCCTCTTCCAAATATCCCATCCCACCCAGGCTACAGGTTCCTTGAGTTCCAAGTGAGTTTAACAGTGCCTCTCCAAATTTGCCTAGCACAACTGTCCATTGCATGAATAAATATTTGTTTAGTGAGTGAATGCATATACCAACCAATCTATCAGTTAATAAGCAAGGATTTTTAAAAATAAGTAAACCACCTCAGACAGGTATTGGATCCAATTTCTAAAATCAGAAACTTACGGAGGAAAAAAGCAAATAGCATATCATGTATCTAAAAAGAACCCAAAGGGGCACCTGAGAGGCTCATTGGGTTGAGCGTCTGACTCTTGTTTTGGGCTCCGGTCATGATCTCACAGTTCATGGGACTGAGCCCCACGTCGGACTCCACACTGAGTGTGGAGCCTGCTTAAGATTCGCTCTCTCCTTGTCTCTCCCTCTCTTTCTCTTTCTCTCTCTTCTTCTCTTCTACCACACTCATGTTCTCCCTCTCTCTCCAAAATTAAAAATTAAAAAAAATAAAAAGAACCTGCATATGGTTCAAGCTCCTGGTTTGTGTATAAATGAAACAGGTTTCCTGTATGATACAGCCTAGTAGTCGATGCCCATGAAATTGGAAATACCTTGGTTCTGAATTTATATAAGCTGCTTAAGACAATGAAGCATCTATTTTACATATTTTAAAGAATCATAGACTTGCTGCAGGGGGTGAGTTTGGGGTGTAGGGCATGGGGGAGGTGGGGGAGAGGAAAGGGCTGGGGGAAATAGAGACAGAAAAGCGAATTGCAGAGGAAAACACATGCTATGAGCATGCTATGATTGTAGGCGGCTGCAACTCCTGAATGCACTTGTAATATCATTAAATTCTAATTAATACTGGATTAGGCTTGCCACAGTGTGATAAACCCCAAAGTGTTTCTTCTCAGATCAGAAATAGCCAGTCCCCTCCTGCTGGTCTCACAGATGTTTGTCAGCTACATCTTGGTTTTTGCTGGAGAGGTGAACTTGCAAAGCTTCCAAGTCCTTGGCAACAAGTGTTGCAAACTCATTACCTGAATGCTGCCCCAGAAATAAACAAGGTGGCTAGATCCTCTGATGGGTCTGGCATTCAAGGGGTGGGTCAATGATTCTCCACTCTCTCTGCGAAGACAAATGCTGGGATGAAGAGTTGTGTCAACAGCTGGACCATGGGCCTCCTGCTTCTCTGCTTGGGAATGCTCTAGGAACATTTTCAAGCCAAATGCTAATTGTTTTCCAAGTGAAAGTTTACCGAGCACTTTTTTTTTCCCCACAAGCGATCCTATTTCGTCCTTACAATGACTTGGAAAGTTACATGCTGTAACAATCTTAAAGATGAGGTTCAGGAAAGTTCAGGAAAGTTGATACAGAGCTGTGGTTCAAGCCTAGGTGTGATTGTCTCAGAGATGGGCTTTATTTGTTCCAACACAAGCCAACCTCCCGTGGAGCCACGCAGGGAGAGCAGAACTGGCTCTTCCTTTGCCCCACCTCCGCCCTTGACCAAAGAACCAAGCAAGCCAATTATATTTCTTTAACTTTCCTCATTATCCAATGCCCGACCACACATCAATCTCCTTCCATGATTGTTGGAATGGCTCTGTAGTTCATGCTAGCCTTTCCCTCTTGCAGAGACCATCCACTCTCTAGCCCACCTTCCTCATTCTGTCCACTTCCAGACACACTGTAAGTCCAGTCACTATTCTCCAGGCCCCTTCTAGACCCTTTCACTGGACTTTGTGAGGCCCTGGCTCTTTTGTGAATGCCCTGTTCATTATTCCCAGCTTCACCTTACACCATGTATTTTTTTCCCAGTCCCTAACCCTCCATGTGGGACTTGTTTCTACGACACACAAAAATGAGTCCTTATCAAACCTTATCGTCGTTTCTTGTTTTCCACTCTTCCTCCAGCTCTAGACTCAAATCCTTGAGAAAACTGTTTTCTGTGCTCTGTTAAACAACCAACACTTGGGAAAAAATGCTTTGCACAAAGCAAATATTCAGTAGCATCATCTGTTGAATGAATGAAGGAGCCTCACTAGGAAATTCTACACTGACAAATGGAGTAATCCTCATTGTTCAATCTACATTTCCAGTATTACGGAAGAATGTCACACACCACCTCTATCCGAGCCTTTCGTAAAATTGCACTATCTGGAATGTGGGGGGGTTCATTTTGACTTCCTGTCTCCTGTGTCCCTGTGAGTTGGCAAATCTTTTCCACTTCCCCTGTCCATTGCACACTTCCACCGTCCTACTCGGCCTCCGGAAGTGACTGAATCTTCTGCTTTACCAATGCTGAGGGAGCCCACGTGAGCTTTCTTCTCTCTATCTTAACTTCTCTCGGAATCTTTGTGTTTGTAATATTTATTTATTTTGCCGAGAGAGAGAGACCACATGCAAGTGCATGAGTAGGGGAGGGGCAGAGAGAAAGAGAGGAAGCAGAGGGTCCCAAGCAGGCTCTGCACTGACAGCAGAGAGCCTGATGCGGGGCTCAGACTCACAAACTGTGAGATCACAAGCTGAACCAAAGTCAGAGGCTTAACCAACTGAGCCACCCAGGCACCCCTCTCTCTTGGATATCTTGACCCTTGTTCACTCTCTCGGAAAGTCCCAACTGTATTGATAAAGTTGTCCTTTTCCAGCCCTCACCCCCCGTCCCAGCTCCACCCGCCCAGGTCACTGTTCTGTCAGTGTCCCTCCTCGGTCTCACAGGGTACCTGTAATTTTCCTATCTCTTCCTCCATGCCCTCACCGCTGTTTTAGTCAAAGAGGCACCTCTTTTCCAGCCCGTGGCTAACCCCCCTGCTCCAGACCATCCCCGTGTCCTCCACCACCTTCCCCATCATGGTTCCATGTTTTCCTTTGGGTCCCCATAGTTTCCTTCCCATCCATCACAGTGCTTCTTCAAGCCCTTCTTTCCCCTTAACGTCACTTTCCCCAGTTCTTTCATTACTGTTTCCTCTCTTTGAGAGGTCTAACCTCTGTTGAGAAAGGTGTCTTCTTTCCTCCTCGCCCCTAATTCCCATCCCCGTCCACCTCACGAGGACATTGCTCTGGCAGGTTCTCTGCTCTCTACCTCCCTTCAGCTTCCAACTTCTCCAGGCACTGCCAAGGGTACCTTAGAACCTTCTACACCTTCCAAATCGCATTCACTCCTCAACGATTTCTCCTCTTCTCTTCTCCCCATCCCCCAGTGCACTGAAACTTCCTCCCAAGATGCATCGTAAAAGGCAGATGTACAAGTCCAAGACCCTGGGGGCTTCTCATGAGCCCTACCAGGGCTCCAACCTGAACCTCATCCTTGACTCCACTGCCGCTCAGTCTTTCTCACGCACATTCCCTGGTGCGGTATCATCTGTTTACGAACCATGATCACTCCCCAGAGCCCGCCAAGTTAACGTCTCCTAACGGGAATCTCAGGACCCCCCCAAACTACCCTTCCTGATGAGGAAAAAAAATTTTTTCGTTTCACGTGAAGAACCAACCTCATTGATACATAAGTGTTGAGTTTTGCAAAGCATAGTCAACATGGATTCTCAGCTTCATGTCAAGGGCCTCTCATAACATGTGCAATGACAATTTCCCACAAAGACTGATGCTAAAACATGCTGCGAGAGAGTCTCCAGGGCCGGTGCAGATGTGGGATATATTTAGATGTGCACAAACCCACTCACACCAGAAATGCCCACCTTTGTTAGCATATCTTTTTCATCTCTAAGTGGTACAAGTGTCTCTCGGTGGGAGATGCCATCTTGCTGCCATTACTTATAGCAGGCTCCCCCTCCTGTGGAGAAAGGAGTCGGAGAACAAAGTTCAACACCTGGATGCATGAAAAAAAAAAAAGAAGAAGAAGAAGCTAATTATTTTGAGCATCTCTTCTCTACGTTATCTTTCCTTGATTAATTCTGGAAGTTTGTCTTTGTTGGTTTGCTAATCTCTGGCTTAACTGTGATCACAAGTAGGAAGGTCTAATTCCACATCAAGCAGGGTTACTCAAAATTTCAAGTATGTTGACATTTTACTCTACTTATTCAATTACAAAAAGAAAAATAGGGCATTTTGAAGTATAGTGACGTGGTCTGAGAAAGTGCTGCTTTTAAATAAGAAGATACCAAAATGGATGTCTGTCATTCCCCCAGAGAAGACTGTGTATACTATGCAATGGTGTCCAACATCAATAAAGGAGAACCTGAATACAAAATTATAGTGTATTTTTCAACCATCACTATAATCGTGTTAATGCACAACGTCCAATAATTTTTTAAACAGGAGGGTTAGCGTTCCTTGCCTCTCCTTTCCCCTGCTGACAACAAAGCTGATGGAATGACCAGAGCTCACACACTAGAAACATCTCGAGGAAGTCTTTAGGGTGCCGAAGGTCATTTCGAATGATTCTCAAGGTATTGAGCACCTAAAAAGTCATGAATAATCAATATGTTCATTAATTTAACATCATCTGGATGTTCAGTGCTATACTGGACAAATCAAAGACAATGGGGACACGGTCTTTCCAGGGGGAGCCCTTGCAGAAACCAGAAATGACCCTACCTTGCTGGCAGGACCAAGCACGTGATCCAAACTCTACTTCCTAGAAGAAAACCAATTGACCACAATCTCCTTTATGTTGTGCCCTTTTTACATGGGTGGATATTTTCTCCACTCACATAGATTTTTAAGCCGTAAACATCACATGGCATCATCTCATGTTCTTTAGAGAATATTTAAAATGATTTCTGGGTCCCCAGGTACCAAAACAATTTCACACAGGAAAATAAGTTGCCATGTTCCCAGGCTAGCCCACTGAAGCAAAGAAGCTAAAATATTCTGCATTCATGAGAAAGGCAGCCTGGCCTTTAAAGGAGGATGGTTTCTTCCGGTGAATGAGGACAAGGGCAGGCAGGGGGCAGCCGGAAGTTCCCACTTGTAGTCCCCTCATCCCAAACCGGACGTTCACGCCCATGTTAGGACAGAGACGAAGTAATCTCATTAACTAGGAAATATGAGTGTGAAGGTTTGGATATCTACTTCTAAGATTACTAGTTTTTCATCGCAAGAACGCACTCGAATACTTTTGCCTCTCTTTTGTCCTCATTCCCTCCTTTTTCACATTTCCTAGATGTACAAAAGGCTAACGAAACATGCAGTCACGTCCAAACATGATACTTCGTAATATAAACACACATACGGGGGCGCCTGGGTGGCGCAGTCGGTTAAGCGTCCGACTTCAGCCAGGTCACGATCTCCCGGTCCGTGAGTTCGAGCCCCGTGTCGGGCTCTGGGCTGATGGCTCAGAGCCTTGAGCCTGTTTCTGATTCTGTGTCTCCCTCTCTCTCTGCCCCTCCCCCGTTCATGCTCTGTCTCTCTCTGTCCCAAAAATAAATAAACGTTGAAAAAAAAATTAAAAAAAATATAAACACACATACGACTTTGGGAGTCAGAGGAAAAAGTTAAGATTTTTAAACTCACAAGTATTGCTAGCAGAGTCTTATAGTTGCTAGTATATTCCAGGTGATGTTTAAGTTATTTTTCTATAAACACGGTTGTGAGGGTCTGTGGATGGAAATAAATGCACCGCAGTGTCCTGTCTTGCTTGTACACTCAGGGAATGGAAGCTGGAGAAAGAAAATCAGGAAGCAGAAATGCAGGAAGGTGACATGATTGGAGCCAGGGATACAACTGTCTGTCCCAGTTCTGGCAACCTCCCGTTTCCAGCACTCAGTATCTTCATTCATAAAATAAAAGGACTGGATTAAATCATAAAGTCGCCGGAATGAACTGATTTGTGTCCCTCTCCCCTTATGTTGAAGCTTCAACCTCCAATGTGATTATATTTAGACAAAGGGCCTTTATTTTTTTTTAAGAGAAAGAGAAACAGAACAAGCAGAAGAGAGGCAGAGAGAGGCAGCCAGCGGATCAGAAGCAGGCTCCGTGCTGACAGCAGAGAGCCCGATGCAGGGCTCGAACTCACGAACCATGAGATCATGAGCTGAACTGAAGCCGGACACTCAACCAACTGAGCCACCCAGGCACCCTGGACAAAGGGCCTTTAAAGAAGGAATTAAGGATGCATGAGGTCATGAGGGTGGGGCCCTGATACAGCAGACTCTCCTTATAAAGAAAGGAAGGGATGCCAGAGAGGGGCACACAGAGAAAAGTCTATGTGAGGACATAGCAAGAAGGCATCTCCGTGCAAGCCAAGGACAAGGGCGTCCCAGAAATCCAAGACTGCCAGTACCTGGATCGTGGACGTCCAGCCTCCAGATCTGTGAGAAAATACATTTCTCTTGTTTAAGCCGCTCAGTCTGTGGTATTTGTGGTATTTGTGATGCTTTTAACTCTAACATTGTTTTATTACGAACACAGAATGCTTTCTTGGGCAAAATATATTAATGTGAATTTAGAAAGAATATTGTACAAGCAATAAAGATATTTAAAGGCATCTACAAGGCAAATGTGAGCTCCTAAAATTTTACTTGTATAAAAGCAACTACTTCTAAAGGGCCTTAGTAGTTGATAAAGTGGTTTCACATAAATCATTTTGTTACCCCAACTAAAATAGTAGAAAATCTTGTAGGTCACAACATTAACCCCAGGTTCGATATCTTCTACCTATGCACATAGATCTCCTCCCTTTCTTTCATAAAAGAACAATAACAACAACAACAAAAAAGCTTCCAAGTAAGTTATATTGAAAATGGGAGTATATTCCATTGTATATATAAACCACATCTTCTTTATCCATTCATCAGTTGATGGACATTTAGGCTCTTTCCACAATTTGGCAATTCTTGAGAGTGCTGCTCTAAACATTGGGGTACAAGTGCCCCTATGCATCAGCACTCCTGTATCCCTTGGGTAAATTCCCAGCAGTGTTATTGCTGGGTCATAGGGTAGATCTATTTTTAATTTTTTGAGGCAAGAATGAAATATGGCCTTTTGTAGCAACATGGATGGAACTTCTTATGTGCATCCTGAGAAACTTAACAGAAGACCATGGGGGAGGGGAAGGGGAAAAAAAAGTTACAGAGAGGGAAGGAGGCAAACCATAAGAGACTCTTAAAAACTGAGAATAAACTGAGGGTTGATGGAGGGTGGGAGGAAGGGGAAAGTGGGTGATGGGCATTGAGGAGGGCACCTGTTGGGACGAGCACTGGATACTGTATGGAAACCAATGGCACCTGGGTGGCTCAGTCAGTTAAGCATCTGACTCTTGATTTTGACTTAGGTCATGACCTCACAGTTCTTGAAATCAAACCCCACATCTAGGTCTGGGATGATGATGGTGAAGAGTCTGCTTAAAATTCTCTCTCCCCCCCTCTATTTCTGCCCTTCCCACACTCATTCTCTCTCTCTCACTCTCTCTCTCTTTTCAAGATAAACAAACACTTTAAAAAAAGATGGCGCCAGAGAAGTGAGAGTCAGCCATTCAAAACAAAAAAAAAGGTACCTAAGGAAACAAGAAGACATTTGTCAAAGTTGGGGCCATTGCTCACTAGTTCTTGTTTCTGATACACGACCCATATTTGGTTCTGGAGCCAACTTTACTTTCAATCTAAGAATCCGAATGTTTTTTTCAACATATGACCAACAATTTGGTTCCTGACTTGGCTTCATCCAACAACTGTGATTTCTGCCTCCTCAGCTGAGCATGCATTAACTGACCCCCCCCACTGTGGACAAGCAAGGCTGCATTTCTAGCTTTGGACAAAGCAATTCACAAACTCTCTACTCCTATTTTCAATCCTATGGCGTTCAAATCACACTTGTGCTAACTGTTGTCAAGTATAATATAGATCGATTATTTGTGTTGACTTGTGCTGCTAAACCAACACACAACTCTATATCCAGCAAAAACAAAACCTTGGCACCAGTAAAACATCATCTCTAAAGGCAGTTCAATGGCAGAGGAGGTATTAGAACTTATGCTTCCTCAAGTCCTTGTGCTTCCCCAGGCTGGCTTCCAGAATGTATGCTAACCGTCATGGCCGAGATAAAGTGATTCATTTATTGAAGCAACAAAGCTGAGGATTAGGTTATAATAAGAAACTGCTTAAAAATAATTATTTCATGTTAGTTCACATTTATCAGTCACCAGGGAGTAGTTGAGTCCTGATTGACGTCTCAAAGTATTGCTTGGAAAGAGTTTCTAAACCTCATGGAATAGAATCCACTTGTTTCCTAGTTTTATCAAAATTCCATTTAGTGGATACGTTTAAGAAGGTCTCATAATCAATGACATTTTCACAAATACGGTACACACGACTTCATTCTTCAGTGACCATTTCTTCATCTAGATAGAGAAAGGTATCTAACTATCATAATAACCTCGTTAGTGATAATATGTGACTGATACGGAAAGAAGGAAAATTACTATGATGGGAACTTACTGGGATTCGAGAGGTTTGACTGCATAGCGGTACAGGTGTCTTCTAAGTTTGATGATTGGCAGTGACAGGATGCTATTCCTTTAAGACTGCAAAAATGTTTCAAAATAAATTTTAATGATTGACGTGTTTGGGGGTTTGCAAAGTTTCTCAATTCTTCGTATCTCTTTCCACTTCTGCAAGCTTATGTTTCTTTCTATTTTCAGTCTCTTTCATACCATTTAAATACTTTTTTTCTCTCTCCCAAAATAAGATTTAAAATGTTTCCAAGTGACACAAAATTATCTGTGTATTCATAGTCATGTAAAACTAGAAAAACAAAACTGCTTAGGAGAAAAAATAACTAAAAACCATAAATGTTTAGGATGGGTTATGAGTGGGGATTTAGTCTTCTGATTTTTTTTCAGATTATTTGCAATTAGTATCACTTTTTCATAATAATAATACTAATATGATGATATAGATGATAAATCCAATAACATAATTGAAAGAATTTGAGCTCAAGAATTAAAAAAAAACTAATTTAAATTCTTGCCATGAGACTGTGGACACATCTCATCACCTCTGTAAGGCACTGTTACCTTTCATCAAATTATTTATAGAATACCCTGCTCCCAGAACCACTGTGAGAATTAAATACAACCTCTGTAAATTGCCTCATGTGATACATGTTACTTTCATATATAGTAAAACCTTTATTGGGATGGAAGAAGAAGCCTCCCTGAAAACTAAAACAAGATGCCTTTCTGAATCAAGATCGCCATGTCTCGTCGCTTCTTACGCGGGCAGTCAGAAAGTTGCACGCCAAATCAGAAATGGATGTCCATTGATTGCATCAGTCCCCAGGAACCAGTAGCAACAATCACAAAGCTTGTGACTGGTGAAGCTGGTGGCCGATACATGTGCATCTTCCTGGTTTTGAGTCATGAGCAAAATTTCAGCTTTTTCTCCCTGAGCCCAGGACGATCATTAGATTCCTCAATGGCCTTTTAAATTATCGAGTGAAAATAAAATGCCGACAGACTAGCCAAGGATATGTTTGTTGTAGATAGCAGTCATAAAATGAATTAACTAATTAATTAAAACTAATTAACTGAAGAGTCCAAAATTCTGCTGCTGTCAGAAGTGCTGTGATCTGGCTTGGGAAAGAAATCGTCTTCCTGATTCTGTAAAGGGAGGATGGGGAGCTTTCTTTGATGCTTTCCATTAGTGATAATGATTCCTCTTAGGATATCTGGGATAATTAGGCCAAAGTCATCTTTGTTCTCTTGAGAGAGGTCAGTAACCATGACTGTAAGAGATTTAGCCATGTAAGGAAATATTTAAGCTCCATTATGAACTTCAAGGATACGATTTCTGGTGAATACAGTAGTTTGTATAAGAACTTGCAAAAAAAAAAAAAAACCCTCAGAAATTAGTTGATTTAACAAGCATGTTCTGAGCTCCTACTATATGCCAAGATTTGGAGAAATGATTCAAAATGAATGCTCCACATAATAGCCAATCCCCAACAAATCCTATTTCGCATGAACAGCACTCTCTTGTTTTTCATCCCTGCCGCCATATTGTTGGTCTAAACCTTCATCTTCTCTCATTTGGATGGATGAGAGCTGCTTTATTTCTAGTTTTTTTACAACTATTTCCCAGTGACTGTCATCAGGATTATGGTGAAAATTAAATTAATAAAACCATATATGTCTTGCACGTATTAAGAGTTCAGTAAATGTTAACCATAACTACTCTTGCAACGTCTTCCTCTCTAGTCCCCTCATCTCTAATTACAAACATGCCATCAAATCTTTCCCCAACATGGTCTCCTTTCTAACATATGATCCTGACTGACCATGTTTCAATCCTACCTCTGAATCTTTTCCCACAGCTTACACAATGAAGTTTAAATTCTTGAATAGGACATTAGAGACTCCCAACATCGATCCTTCTCTGACCAAGCCGGGTTTCTACCAGTAGTTACTGAAGGGACCAGGCTTTGCCAGAGCTCCACCTTTGTGTCCTGGCTCAGCTTTTACCTTGGCCTGGAATGCCCTCAGTGCAACCCTATCCCTCCCCAGCAAGAATTGGCAATTTCTCTACTTTATACTCTACCTATCTCTGTGACAGTACCCTTGACCCTTACATGTAAACTTCCTGAGATGGGGGGGACCATGTCTTACTCATCTTCAGATGACCAATGCCTGAATGGGGCCTGAAATACAGCAGTAGATTTCAAGATTCTTAAGGAAATAACGGATGAATCAGATGAATCAAATCAGTTAAAATACCAAAATTCATTTCCTCTTTATTCCACTTGCTCCTTTTGGAAATATAACAAGATAAATCGTCAGTTGATGTCAACATCAGGTCTGGCCCTACGTAAAGTAGAGGATATACCAATCTGAAACACTGACAACTTGATTCGCTGCCTTCCATATACAAGGGCCCAGACTTTATCTTCCAAGGTCTCCTCTCCTCAGCCCCACAGTGCTACACAGAGGCTAAAGTAGAGACAACTGGACCCATTAGATATTTTGGCTGGACTGATCTTTCCACATTGTATAAGTGTAAAAAAAAAAAAAAAACACACAGGACCAAGAAACAACCCCCAAATCCCTAAGCCAACTGGATTTTTAAGCCCCATTTGCCTATTTAAGTATCTGGCAGACATTACAGAGATGTAGCTGGTCTGTTCACCTTCCATCTAACCTCAACACTCTGCACTGCAACTGCTCATCGAAGTTTGACAAATTAGTTCACTGATGGTACCAATTTTAGGGATGTAGTCAAAGCCTGTGCTTTCATAATTTACTCTACTTCCCAAATACATAGCCATTATGTCTTAAAAGCATGTTATACTGCATTGTAATTTTCCATAGAATTGCAAATGATCGTAAGCCATGACACTAATTCTGGTCCGAGCCAATGTGAAAGTCTGGATGGAGCCAGGGAGTGCTTCAAACACGTAACCCTAAACCGGGGAGGAAATACTTGGCTTAATTGGCTGTCGTCACTTATGTTCCAATGCTGAGCTGCTTCTAATAGCGTGTGTGCAATGGAATTGTTCATTCTCATTACAATATTATATTATTATTTGTTTTAGATAAGACCGTAACTGATATCGTTGGTACACAAATTTACTCTCTAATGTGCTTTGGGCCTCTTAGAGTACTTACCAAAATGACCTTTACAATAAAACCCTTTTCTAGCAGTGACTCTTAATGTGATCTCATTAACATTGATTTTCTGGGCGGGAAGAAAAACTTGAAAGAAATACAAAAATTCACAGGTCCCTTTCTAAATAAATCATTAAGTTGATTATGCGGATTGCCATCCACATTTCATATGCAACAAAAAGCTAACTCTGAATCCTGAAAACAACATAGAAACTCTGGCAGAGGTTTATGGAGTGCAATGATTCTGATGGCTTCATCGGGTTTATAGCAGTGCTAAGGAAGCATATTTCCCTCATTAAAATTGTGGATGTCCTTTGCGGTTGTGAAATACTTCTAGATATGAGGATTTCTATCACAGACATTTCTTGGTTGGTTGGTTGGTTGGTTGGTTGGTTAGTTTGGGTCCTATAATATAATCCACATGAAAATACAATGACTGACCAAGCCCTGAACCCCACTGCAATGTTTTGCATTCAGTCTGGGCTACTTGATTCAGCCTCAGACTCTGAGAAGGGTGCTGCCCTTTCTTCAGGAAGAACTTACTATATCTGTGTTCCTTAATTCAGGTCACTCAGAATCAAGGCAACCTAGAGGTTGATTTTGCTTTAATATTGTACACTATTTCTCTTTCTTTTCTGGCTTTACTGAGGTATAACTGGCATACAACACTGTATAATTTAAAGCATACAACATGTTGATTTGATATACTTGCAAATGGAAAAATGATGACCACCATAATGAATAGCCAATATCTTCATCATGTCACATAAATCACCATGTCCTTTTTTGTGGTGAGAACATTTAAGATCTACTCTCTTCCCAACTTTCAAGTTACAGTATCAACCACAATCACCATGCTGTACGTTCGATCCCCAGAATTTATTCATGGTATTACTGAAAGTTTGAACCTTTTTGACCAACATCTCCCCATTTCCCCCACCTGGCCCCTAGCCCCTGGTAACCGCCATTCTACTCTCTGTTCCTGAGTTTGGCTTTTTAGATTCTACCTATAAGTGATAGATAGCATTCATGATCTATCTTTCTCTCTCAAACATATGTCACTTAGTGTAATGCCTTCAAGGTCCATCCATATTGTCACAGATAGTAGGATTTCCTTCTTTTTTGTATTGAATAATATTCCATCATATATATAATGTCGTATATAAATAATCACATTGTCTTTAACCATTCGTCTGCTGACAGACACTTAGGTTGTTTCCCTATCTTGGCTGCTGTGAGTAGTGCTGCAGTGAACATGAGGGTGCAAATATCTCCTTGAGATTCTGTTTTCGTTTCCTTAGGATATATACCCAAAAGTGGGATTGACGAATTATATGACAGTTCAATTTTTAATTTTGGGGGGACTCTGGATACTGCTTTCCATAATGGTTGCACCAATTTACATCCTCATCAACAGTGCCCAAGGGTTCTCCTTTATACGCATCCTTGCCAACATTTGTTATTTCATTGTGCTTTAGATTTGCATTGCCCTGATAATTAGTGATGTCAAGCCAAACACATTTTCATATACCTGTTGATCTTTGTATATCTTCTTTGGGAAAATGTCTAGTTAGTTCCTCTGCCCTTTTTTAAATAAGATTGTTTGGGTTTTTTGCTCTTAAGTTGCATGAGTTATTTATATATTTTGGATATTAACCACTGATAACTATACGATTTGCAAACATTTTTCCCCATCCCATATGTTGCCTGTTAATTTTTTTATTGTTTCTTTTGCTGTGCCGAAGCTTTTTAGTTTAATGTCGACCCACGTATTAACTTTCGCTTTTGTTGCTTGTGCTTTTGGTTTCATATCCAAAAACTCTTTGCCAATACCAACAGTAAGGAATTTTTTCCTGTTTCCTTTTAGGAGTTTTATGGTTTCAGTTATGTTTGTGTCTTTAATCACATGGGATAGCTTTCCATATGCTTGTGTCTTCTTTGATTTCTGTCATCAAAGTCTGATAATTTTCAGTGTATAGATCTTTAATCTTGGTTAAATTTATTCCTGAGTATCTTATTGTTTTTGTTTCTAGACAAAAAATACTTATCATAGGTTTCATTATTTTCTTTGTTTCTTTTTCAAATGTTTTGTTAGTGTGTAGAAATGCAACTGATTTCTATATATTGATTTTATCATGTCCTGCAGCTTAACTGAATTCAACATTTTTTTGGTGGAGTCTTTAGGGTTTTCTGTATGTAGGTTCATATCATCTGCAAACAGAAACAATTCTACTTATTTCATTTTGATTTGGATGCCTTTTATTTCATTTTCTTACCTTATTTCTCTGGCCAGGACTTCTGGCACTGTGTTGAAAAGGAGTAGTGAGAGTGAACATTCTTGTCTTGTTCCTGGTCTTATAGGAAAAGCTTTAAACCTTTCACCATTGAGTAAATGTTAGCTGTGGGTTTGTCATATATAGCCTATATTATGTTGAAACATGTTTGTTCACCATCCCATTTGTGGAGCATTTTAATTATTAAAGGATGCTGTATTTTGTCAAATGCTTTCTCTGTTCCATTGAGATGATCATATTATTTTAATCTTTCATGTTATCAAGGTGTTGTATCACATTTATTGATTTGTGTATGTTTAAACATCCTTGCATCCCAAGGATAAATACCACTTGGTCATGATGTATGATCCTTTTAATGTGCTATGGAATTATATTTGCTAATATTTTGTTGAGGATTATTACATCTATATCCATCATAGATGTTGGCCTGTGATTTTCTTTTCTTGAAGGGTCCTTATAAAGTTTTATAATCAGAGTAATTCTGGTCTTGTCAAGTGAGTTTAGGAATGGTTCCTCATCTTCAAGTTTTTGGAAGAACTTCTGGATTCATATATTTTTTTAACTGGTAGAATGTGCCAGTGAATCCATCTGGTACTGGCCTTTTCTTTATTAGAAAATTTCAATTGCTGATTCAATCTCCTTACTCATTATTTATCTGTTCATATTCTATATTTTTTATGATTCAGTTATAATAGGTTATATGTTTCTAGAAACTTACCCCATTTAATATAAGCACATAATTGTTCACAATAGTCTCTTATGATGCTTTGTATTTTTGTGGTATCAGTTATCATGTCTCCTCTTTCATTTCTGACTTTATTTATATGAGTCTTCTCTTTTTTCTCGATCTAGCTAATAGTATGTCAGTTTTGTTTATCTTTTCAAAAACCCAGCTCTTGGTTTCATTGATCTTTTCTATTGATTTTTTTCTCGTCTCTATTTTATTTACTTCTGCCCTAATATTTGTTATTTTCTTCCTTCTGCTAACTTTGGGCTTGGTTTGTTCTTCTTTCTATAGTTATTTGAGGTGTAAAGTTAGGTTGTTCACTTAAGATCTTTCTTTTTCTTGATGTAGGCATTTGTCACTATAAACTTCCCTCTTAGAACTGTTTCTGCAGCATCCCATAGGTTTTGATATGTTGCGTTTCCATTTCCATTTATTTCGAGATATTTTTTATGTCTCTTTTGATTCCGTTCTTGACACATTGGTTGTTTGTGTATCGTTTCTTAAAATCAGACTTTTGCCACAAGAGAATGCAGGCAAGAGAATGCACCTCACAAACCTCTAACTACAGGGCACATAATAGAGCAGCTACTGCATTGAGAAATCTTTCACCACGTCTATGCCAAGACTATGACCCCCATGGGCTGCTGCATGATTAGCCCATACACAAGGGTGGATATCATTATCCCCAGTCCATGGATGAGAAAATGGAGACTGAGAGAGTTTAAATAATCCCCCAAAGGAATTTCCCCAAAGGAAATGAAGAAACTGAAAAGGCTATTAATATGCCCTCATGGAATTTTTTTAAAGCGGCATTATTCCCCCCTCAACTGTGAGGTTTGTAACTCCAAAGACGCTGTCTGATCCACCATCCTGCAAGGACTACCTTCCCAGGACCTTGGTACCTCTAGGAAGGATAACTCACTTTATCTTGTCTAGCTGCACCCTAAGACTAAGAGTGGTTCTGGAACTCCAGTGAAAACCTCATCACTTAAAATGCAATGTGAATAGCCAACACTGAAATTATTCAATGGGGTGGGCCTGTTATTTGCCATCGGCCCTTACCTGATTTGCCTGAGTGTATGTGTTGCCTGGTCTATGTCCACAAGCCTGTGGGGACTCTCTACCCAACCCAGCGGTTACCCATCATCTGTTTCCATAATCTCCAAATGTTGGGATCTGTGGCTTCAGTTGTATCTTAATCCAACACCAGCAGCTGGGTCCCGTCCTGGATTAGAAGACCCAACAAAAGACATGGGGCACCTGGGTGGCTTAGCCGATTAAGCCTCTGACTCTTGATTTCCACTCAGGTCATGATCTCATGATTTGGGAGGTTGAGCCCCGCATCAGGCTGTGTGCTGAGAGCACAGAGCCTGCTTGGGATTCTCTCTCTCCCTTCTCTCTCTCTCTCCCTCTCTCTCTCCCTTTCCCCTGCTCTCTCTCAAAATAAATTTAAAAACTTAAAGAAGAAAAGAAGACCCAACAGGAGACAGACCCCACTCAAGCAGAGTAATAGTTCCTGTACTTAAATGATGTGAATTAGGTTAGAGAACGCCAACAAAGAATGGTGGAATACTCCAAGGCCAGAAACAGCAGACAACCCTTCTACCACTTAGGCTGAGAAGGCAAGAAGAGAAAACAGATTCTAGATCCTCGTGAGAGTGATAGCTATACTGTAACAGTAGCTGTAGCTGTAGGAGAGGATCACAGACGAGAAGCTCTAATCCACTGGAGAACAACACAGCCTCCACCACTTTAACTCACAAGGGAAGGAAGGAGCAAAGGGATTAAACACCCCAATCTCCCTCTATTTCCACCTTGCCCTCTTTGGATTGCAGAAGTCATAAGGAAAGGGAGCTTGGCTGAGGCAGACCACAGAATTCATCTGCCTGGGACACAAACCAGGGCAGAGAGAAGGGAGGAGACATGATCTGGAGGGGGAAAAGGAAGTGTCTGTCACACCTGCCCACATACCTACTCTTTCCCTCAGGATATGTCTACTTTACACTGTAGGTTTCTCCCTTCTTAACTGGTCTATTCCATAGCTTCCCAGATTCCTTTCAAATAGGCTGACCACAGGTAGCGGATATTTGCTATTCTTGTTCGTTTTACATCACTGTCGTCTTCTTTTGGTAATAGCACTCTCAAAATTCTTTTGGGGAGTCACTGCATCCAAATTCCTGTTTCATGTGATGTGTGGCTAGTTTAAACACCCTCATGGCAGACACTGAGTCCATTTTTAGGTATCAGAATCAGACTAACCCCAAAAAAATATTTCATTGGCAGCCAAGTCACGTAAGTGAAAAACAGAGATGAGCTGACACATGAATTTCTGGCCAGTTTTGAACTTCATCTCTCATGAGCTAAGTCTTCTACTGTTTCTCAATCATAAATCTAACACAGTTATCCCACTGGGTTCCAGAATTTTATGTCTGTTTCCCTTCTAACAGCCTGAGCACTCTGAGGGCAGAGAATGCCTTGTTCTTCTTTATATCTTTAATATGTAGCACAATCTCTGACACCGGTGGAACAAACAGGATTGAATGAAGACATTATAGGATCTAGACGATTAGAAGACATTAGTATCTTGAAAAAGGTCCATTTAGACTATGAGTGATCCTTACAGAGATTTTGTTGTTATACCTCAGCCTTGATGTCTGGCCAGTGTTAAGAACCAGAGGAAGAGTAATGGAGGAAAGAATAAAGAAGAGATGATCATAGAGATAGATTGTCTAGGAGATGAGTTTGAGCCTTTGTGTGAATATAGAAAGGACGAAAAACCAGATTATCTTGGTAAAAGGGAAATGTCCCCACATTTTAATCACTGTACTGAAACTACAAAATTGGCAATAGTGTATGCACAAGATTAAGCGACTAAAAAAGGTAAAAAATAAAGGGTCATATTTCTGCTGAAAGAATAAGAAGACCCACCAAAACCTGAACCACTTCCATTGTTTTCTAAGATATATCCCTGAGTCAACGCAGGTAGTCATTTCCGTATTTCCTCCATTCTAATCTTTGTTTTCAAAACCCTGAATGTCCCCCCCCCTTTTTTTTTTGTATCACATCCTTCAATGCCAAGTTCCAATTACAGTCCCTCTGAGAAATTCCTTCTTACCTACTCTGACTCATGCTAATTTATTGCTCAACAGAGAAAAAGAGGAAGTTTCTAAGAACAGTTGTCTAAGAGATCACCATGGTGGTACCAACAAGAAAAGATGGTGTACTTCGATTACTCTAAAGCACATTCGCTTTTATCTATTTGTTTGGGCCTCAATGACTCAATACTTCCCTGCTATGTTACATTAATATTTCTTTTTTTTTTTCAACGTTTATTTATTTTTGGGACAGAGAGAGACAGAGCATGAACGGGGGAGGGGCAGAGAGAGAGGGAGACACAGAGTCGGAAACAGGCTCCAGGCTCTGAGCCATCAGCCTAGGGCCTGACGCGGGGCTCGAACTCCCGGACCGCGAGATCGTGACCTGGCTGAAGTCGGACGCTCAACCGACTGCGCCACCCAGGCGCCCCTATGTTACATTAATATTTCAACTGCATAACATTTCTCACCCTCAAAACCTGGGTGCCTGGGTGACTCAGTTGGTTAAGCAACTGACTTTGGCTCAGGTCATGATTTCGTAGTTCGTGGGTTCGAGCCCCACATTGGGCTCTATGCTCACAGGTCAAAGCCAGGAGCCTGCTTTGGATTCTGGGTCTCCTTCTCTCTCTGCCCCTCCCCTGCTTTTGATCTCTCTCTCTCTCTCTCTGTCTCCCTCCCTCTCTCTCTGTCTCTCTCTCTCAAAAACAAACATTAAAAAAAAGAATTTAACAAAACAGCCCTCCTGTATCCTTCAGATAAATACCTACAAGTGCAATTGCTGGGTCGTAGAGTACTTCTATTTTTAATTTTTTGAGGAACTTCCATACTGTTTTCCAGAGTGGCTGCACCAGTTTTCATTCCCACCAGCAGTGCAAAAGTGTTCCCCTTTCTCTGCATCCTCACCAACATCTGTTGTTGTCTGGGTTGTTCATTTCAGCCATTTATAGGCATGGGGTGGTATCTCATTGCAGTTTTAATTTGTGATTTTGATTTCCCTGATGATGAGTAATATTGAGCATTTTTTTCATATGTCTGTTAGCCATATGAATGTCTTCTTTGGAAAAGTGTCTATTCATGTCCTTTGCCAATTTCTTCACTGGATTGTTTGTTCTTTGGGTGTTGAGTTTGATAAGTTCTTTATAGATTTTGGAGACTAAACCTTCATCTGACATGTCATTTGCAAATATCTTCTTCCATTCCATTGGTTGCCTTTTAGTTTGGTGATTATTTCCTTTGCTGTGCAGAAGATTTTATCTTGATGAGGTCCCAATAGTTCATTTTTGCTTTTGTTTCCTTTGCATCCAGCGACATGTCTAGTAAGAATTTGTTATGGCCGTGGTCAAAAAGCTTGTTGACTGTTTTCTCTTCTAAGATTTGGATAGCTTCCTATCTTACATTTAGGTGTTGGATAAAGATTCTTTAAAGGTCAAGTGGATAGAACATAAACAAAATATTTCCAAAACGCTTCTAGATGCATTCATCCAGCCAGCCAATCAAAACCTATTATGGAGCACCTCCCATGTCACAAATAATGTGCTAGACTGTGTTTCTGAATGCACAAGGTCAGGTAAAACCTGGTCCCTGGCCAAAACAGAAGCAACTGATAGACACGTGAAGTCAAATGCCCAGGACAATATTAAAGAACCTTTGAGTTTAGTGATGAAAGAAAAAGTCCAGTTCTGCAGTTGGGTTTAAAAGGACATCACAATGCAAGTGAACTGACAAAACTTGAACGATCCAGTGTGGGTATAATTCCAAGCGTGAGGAAAGTGTGCTGTTATTTTTTTCCATCTTTCCCCACCACAATCGGCTTCTTTTGTAATTTAACTTCCTATTGACTTGCTTGAGAGATGTGACAGGAACCCATAGGGATGCCACCTTTTCTTGCTTCCAAATCATTCAGTTTTGCCTTTTCCAGCTGTTGTGCTGAATTTAAGTCCGCAAAGCCAACCTGGAGACACAGGAAGCTGGGGCAGTGAAAGCTTGTTCATTTCGCTGCTCCTTTCCCACGTGATGGTTGAGTCAGCTTTGAAAATAATGCTTCCCTTATTTGTTATTCTCCTTCTTTCGCCCCACTGCCAGCTGTATTTTGCACTTCACATGAATTTTGGTCTATTCCAATTTTCCACTTCTCTGACTCTAATCCCACGGTTACAAATGGAATCCCAGGCTACCCTAATATCTCTTACTTGCTGGCACTGAAGAGATCAATATTTCAAAATACCATATGTTTTATAGATCAGCTGCTGCGTGCATACAAACAAGTAATATTTGAACCATTACAGCATTTGTAAGTTACATAAACTAGTGGCCAAAAATAGACAAGCTCTCCCTCCTGGTTAAATTTCCAAAGGTCGTCTTGATAGCTGACCATTGAGCCAAATGTTTACATGCTTTTTGCCACAAATGACAGTCTGAGACATAGCAGAGACTGTAGAAGAAAAGGATCACCAAAAATGCCTTTAGCATGATAGGCAACAACGTTGAACATACTCATTGGCAAGCAGACATCCCCAAGGTCCACCATGAGGCTCTACCCACTGGCAGCACTCATTTCCTGATTTTTCTCTGTACCCATGCTTTTACTCGTCCATTCCACAAATACTCACTGATCACCATGTCTTATGGCCTGAACTATCCTGCAAGGATAAAACGACAAACAAATCACTTCCCAAGAGGCTTTTGGTCCACCAAAGGGGGGGAGATATATGTACATAAGCAAAAAAGTATAATTAGAACCATAACAGAAACACATAGTGCCTTGAGAGTGGAGGGAAACCCCAACCTGAAGGAGCCCAAGGGACTTTCAGGAGGAAGTGATGCCCGAGCTGGGTTTTGAAGGATGAACAGGAGTTGGTTAGGTCAAAAAAATTCAAAATGCATTTCTTAGAAAGTATGACACATGTACGTGACTGCAAGTAGTTCGATATGTCCAGAGCAACTCTTCACAATGAGTATGTGACGGATATAAACAAAAAATAAATGATCCATGGCTTGAAAATATTAAACTTCCTTGGGACAATTGTGGACAGTAAAACTATGACTTGTGGACATCCCAATTATATGCATATACGCATTTGATGCTTTCACATGTTTCATTTAATTTTGGCCCTACCATAGTCTTTAAAGGACATTTAAGTCCATCCCTTTTTTGGGAGGACAAGCTAGGACACAGAGATGTTTAATATTTTGCCTTGGATTTTGCATAGTAAATTATAAAATTAGGTTATAAAGCACGGACTCCAAAGTTTACAAAGTAGACCAAAATTCGAGTTATGATGTATGGAACTGGACCAAGGGGCGTAAATTCTGAGATACAGAACTTTGAAGGAAGCTCACAGAGTGAATGTATGTCTTATGTGATAGGTAAAACATGAACCTGAAATACAGGATAGAAATTCACCAGGGAGGGAAGGAACACATCTTTACAGGGAGAAAATAAATAGTTGCTTAAGAAATTAAAGTCATTAATTTATGGTTTGAGTTAGTTCTCTTGGTGTGCAATGCCCTTGTCAAAGGACACTGGAGGGTTGGCCAAATATTTATTGAGTGCCTATGAGGTATTAAACCTTATGCCTCGTACTTTACAAGCTTTCTCTAATTTAACCCCCACAACAAACCAATAAGCCTCGCTCTTTTTTCATCCATGAAATGAGGGTGAATCCAGATTAAAAGATAAAACATGTCAGTTGCATACATAGCACAGTGCTTGGCATAGAGTGTTGGCTCACCTCACCTTGATTTTACAGGCAAAGAAATTGACCTTGAGGGAGACTGAATACCTTGCCTTCAGTTACACAGCTGGAGGAGATGGAAAGGGGATTCTACCCCAGGAATGTCTGTTCCTTGCCCTAACAGTCTTTCAGTGAAGCTGTGCAGATTCCTTTGGCTAGGGTTAAACTGAGGCAGAACAGTTCAATAGACAGTGTATGTACTTAGTGAGTCAAGAATATTCTGTCCATAACTAAAACTGTTTGGTTTGATTATCTCCCCTCTCCCTACCCAGAATATATCTTCATTTCAGAAACCTGGAGATTCTTGAAGTCCCCATCAATTCCAGCTGCTTAAAAATAGATAGATAGATAGATAGATAGACAGATAATAGATAGATAGATGATAGATAAATAGATAATAGATAGACATTTCTACTTTAGCATTATTTTACTTTCATGCCTGACCTCTTCTAGATTCTTTGCATTTTAATTTTTGTCTATAATTTGTTCAAGTGAAAAGTATACATTTTCAGGTAATTTGAGCAACCACCGAGCAGGTGAGGTGTCAGATGTCCGCCAAAGTCATCACAAGCAGCCTGTATCCTTTGATTTCACAAAAAAAACCAAACCATATGCAAGTATCAAAAGAATGTAAAATTACCAGGCTCCGCAGAGACTCCAAGGTAATAAAATGAGCCAGTTTCGAGGCAAGAAGAATGACCCCCATTAAAAAGAGTTTTAAAAATTAGGTATGGTAATACGGCTTCAGTCCAGAGAAGCAGGAGTCAAATGAAAATATATTTAAAGAGTGGTTCTGGCACCTGTGGTATGTGTACCCTGGGACAGCCATCATCTCTTTAATAACTTTGCTGTATTTCTTCACCACATTATTGAAAATTGTTTAATGAGCAGTTTCCCTCAGAGAAGATCTCAGAGTCTCAGAAGCAGTTGCCAGGAGAGATACTCTTTAAAGCCAGATGAAATTATGTTTATTCTTCTGCGTGTCTTCCTGGAGTGGTCAAAATGGTGGTGTTTTCATTTTTTTTTTCCCTTTTAGAGCTGTGTTTTCTCCTTATAAAAATTATACGTGTTGAAGGCAGAAAAGTTGAAAATTAAAAAGTCTGAGGAACAGTGGAGATCAACGTGGGATTCATTCATCCATTCATTCTGTCCAAACGCAGAGGGTAACCAAATAACCTGGATTTTATTACTCTCTACACTTGAATTCTAGCGTTATTTTTATAGAAGTAAGATCAAATAAATGCACATTAGTTACAATCTTATATTACTTCAGTTTTGTATCCCACTTTTTTTTCCGTTATCAATATTCCAGGTTAATCATAACCTGGTAAGCGAGACAACAGCTGCCTGGATATTTCTGGGTATTTAGACACCCGCCCATAGGCGGGTATCATCATTCCCATTGACATCTAACACTTGCCTCCATTCATCACTCTGGAGTCTTCAGGCATCGACTCTCTTTTTTGTCCTGTTTTGTGTCATCCTCACATCACCTGTCTTCCTTCGACATAACCCGTGATCACACATGACCCTAAAGTCAGAGAGCCAAGGATCAGTTGGCTCCTTCACACTTACTAGCTGCGTGATTTGGACTAAGTCCCTTACGCTCCCTAAGCCTCTGTGCTCTTTCATCCATGACGTGAAAATGAATCCAGAGTAAAAGGTGAAACACTTGGAGTGTGCAGCACGGTGCTTCGCATAGGGTAGACCATTGGTTTGCATCGGCTTATAATATTAGTGGACGTTGAAAAGAAAACATAGGAGGGGCGCCTGGGTGGCTCAGTCGGTTAAGCACCCGACTTTGGCCCAGGCCATGATCTCACAGTTTGTGGGTTCGAGCCCCACGTCCGGCTCTGTGCTGACAGCTCAGAGCCTGGAACCTGCTTCAAATCCTGTGCCTCTCTCTCTCTCTGCCCCTCACTCGCTTGTGCGCTTTCTCTCTCTCTCAAAAATAAGTGTTAAAAAAATTTTTTTAAGGAAAAGTAGGAGATATTACAAACTCCAAACGCTACTGACACAAGATTTATTAATGTAATGCACTTAATTGAAGTTTTGAAGATAGGGGAGGATTAGAACAGCACAAGTCAAAAAGAAAATTAGAAGGTAATGTCAGGCATCACCCTTCCTCAATTAAAAAAAAAAAAAATAAATGCTTCCCAAAGAGATTTCTTACTGGCTAACTTTTCAAATAACAACACACCTTTGCTTTAATAACTTCAGAAATTTCTTCTGAAGTTTTCCTTCATAAAAGGCCACTATCCCATCTTTATTGTCCATTTTCTTCTGAATTTTTTTTCAACGTTTTTTATTTATTTTTGGGACAGAGAGAGACAGAGCATGAACGAGGGAGGGGCAGAGAGAGAGGGAGACACAGAATCGGAAACAGGCTCCAGGCTCCGAGCCATCAGCCCAGAGCCTGACGCCGGGCTCGAACTCACAGACCGCGAGATCGTGACCTGGCTGAAGTCGGACGCTTAACCGACTGCGCCACCCAGGCGCCCTGTCCGTTTTCTTTTGTTATGGATTATTTCTCTATGCTTCTTGGCCCATTCATTTGTTGGGGTTTTAGTGTATTTCCTACTGATTTACAGTGTACTTTTATGTCATATTATATATTGCATGTTTTGTTATATTCTTTTCAGTTAACCAAATATTTTTAGAGTTCCATTTTTAGTCACCTATTGGTATCTTAGCCAAAATCTTTTTTCATTATTTTTTACTGGTTTCACTAAGAATTACAATGTACCTCTTAAAATAAGACAATCTACAAGGACTTAGTGTTTTACTCCTTCACGCAAAAAATACAGAAATCTTCTAATATCACAGTTCAATTTACCACCATCACTCTTCGTGCTATAATTATCATACATGTAAACATTATAACATACATACAAGCATTATAGAACCCATACTGCAGTGATAATAATTATTGCTTTCAATGGCCATATGGGGTTTTTTTGGAAAATGAAGGAAAGAAAGAAAAAAAAACTCCTAGTTGTTTATATTTACGTAGACACTTATCGTTGCCAGCAATTTTTTTCCTCGTGTAGATTCAAGTTACCGTCCTGTACATGCTTTCTTCACCCTGAAGAAAAGAACTACCTTTTTGGCATTTCTTACACAATACATCTGCTGACAACAAGTTTCTTGTTTGGGTTTGTCTGCAAATGTCTTATTTCATCTTTGTTTTTGAAGAATGGTTTTGCTGAATGCAGAACTCTGTCCTGATGGCATGTGTCGTACATTGATATCTTTCACCTAATTTGAAAAGCTTGCAACTTAAGAAATGTTTTTTTCTGTCTCTGCTCTTTCTGGGATTCAATACACGTAAATTAAATTGCCTGATAATCCCGCGGGGCTCTGAGGCCCTGCTCATGTTTCCTCACTTTTTATTTTTCTTTTCGTATTTTACATTATATAATTTCTTTTGCTCTGCCTTCAAGTTCACTAGTTTCTTCTGCTGTTAAATGCTTCCAGGAAATTTTTCATTTCAGTTACTGCATTTTTCAGCTTTAGAATTTCCATTTGGTAGTTTTGCTTTGTAGTTTCTAGTTCTCTGCCAAGATTAACCATCCATTTATTATATGAATAAGTATCTTAAGTTCTTGAACATAATAATAATAGCAACTTCAATAATCATTTTCTGATCATTCCAATGTCTGGATCATCTCAGGACCAGTTTCTATTTTCTTGAGTATTGATAACATTTTCCTGGTTCTTAGCATAACAAGTGATTCTTGATTGAATCTGAGGATTATTAATGATACATTTGTAAAGACCCTGGATTATTTTATATTCCTCCAAATAATGATATTTGGTTAGAAGATAGTTTAAGGGCACCTGGGTGGCTCAGTTGGTTGAACGTCCGACTTTGGCTCAGTTCATGATCTCACGGTTCATGGGTTCGAGCCCCCCGTGGGGCTCTATGCTGACAGCTCAGAGCCTGGAGCCTGCTTCGGATTCTGTGTCTCCCTCTCTCTCTGTTCCTCTTCTGCTCTCACTCTGTCTCTCTCTCTCGCTCTCTCAAAAATAAAAAAAGATTTTAAAAAATAATTTAAAAAAAAATAGTTTAATTGCGCTGAACTTAAAATCCAAACTCTGGTTCCCCTGTGGTGGAATGTCCACTTAGCTCTTTAAATTTCTAGATGCTCTGGGTTTTTTTTTTCTTTTTTTCATAGGACCTCCTTTCCCTCCCTCCCCAGTCTGTCCTTTATGGACTAAGCACCTGGACAAGGATTTGGGTGCATTTTATGTGTAGACCAGGGCATTCTCGCTCTCTGTGTGGCTCCCTCCATTCCAAGAACTCTCCGATGACTTGTGATTGTTCTGCTAGTCTGAACGCTATCGTTTCACATTTCAGGCTAACCAGGGAGAACTTTCTGCAGCTGAAGCTGCCTGCTAATCAAGTGTGGGGCAATGGAAGTTTCCGTCAAGCCTTATGCTGCCAACTGCTAAGTCTCCTTCTTCTTTGTCCAGTGCCTTCAAATGCTTGTATTAGTCAAACATTTGTCCGCATTTCACACTTGTTATCTATGGGAGGGTTAGTCTAATCAAGCTATTCTGTCATTATCCATAATTCAGATTTCTCATGTGACTTTTGAGGGTTTTTTTTCTTTTTTTCTACCCCCGTATGCTTCTTTACTATGGTAGAACTATTCTTTTTCAGTGTTTATTTATTTTGAGAGAAAGAGAGAGAGAATGAGTAGGGATAGGGCAGAGAGAGAGAGGGAGAGAGAAAATCCCAAGCAGGCCCTGCCCAGCCAGCATGGAGCACCACACGGGGCTCAAACTCACAAACCATGAGATCATGACCCGAGCGGAAGTGGGATGCTCAACCAACTGAGCCACCCAGGTGCCCCAATAATATTTAAATTCTTAAGTGGCCTCTGGCCCATCGTAGGTGTTCAATAATTATTTATCAAAATCATGATCATTTATTTAAGTTAGTAAATGATAAATGATACTTAGTAAATCATTTATTTAAGTTAGTAAATGACAGCTAATATTAAGTTAGTAAATGATAAGTTTGACTTTGCTCAAACTACCTGTTCGCAATTCATTTTAAAGATGGCTTTGTTAGCATAAAAGACTCTTAAAAACTGAGAACAAACTGAGGGTTGACGGGGGGGTAGGAGGGATGGGAGGGTGGGTGATGGGCATTGAAGAGGGCATCTTTTGGGATGAGTACTGGGTGTTGTATGGAAACCAATTTGACAATAAATTTCATATAATAAAAAAATAAATTAAAAAAAAAGATGGTTTTGTTTAGCTTGTCTGAAAAGAAAGACTAAACGTTGGCATCATGATTGCCCCCAACTCTGGAAAAAAAAAATTCTGCAATTTTGTGTTTCTAGGTTAAAATGGCCCTGGCAAAACCATAATAAGTCTTTGCGCATACCTACCGCAACATTTCATACTGTTTTGTAATCATTTATAAAGTTGTCACCTCCATCTGATGATGGGTACCTAGAGGATGAGAGCTATGCTGTCCTCATCTCAGAAGGACCCCGGCAGTAATGATTGCCTGCCACACACAAATGACACTCAGGAAATGATAAATGGGTACATGTGGGATTTTTGTTCCTAAATGGACGGTTTGCTTAATATGTAAATTATCAGTAAGAGTGTTTTTAATGACATATTGATACGCCAAATTAGAGTTCTATTGAGTATATACAGTTTCAGCATTAATTTATTGGCTGCCTCCTAAGGACTTAGAATGGAGAAGGGCCAACAGATGCAAATCTGAAAGCACTTATGGAGGAATAATGGGCTCTGTGGCCTATTTGCACATTAAGCAAAACATCACAGGAAATGAACTTCCATAAATTGGAATCTAGTTATGATCTCTTTTAGGTTAGCACAACAGTTACAAACACTTGAACCAAAAAAAGTCTCACGTCTACTTAAAACAAAACAATGATGGGTAAGCCCCATCACTAGATAATGCCCTCTGGCTTGGACTTTCTAAGAAAGACTATTTTCTGTATCTCCCTACAATCCACTAGCCAATAGATTATCAGGAGTTGTGGAAGGCTACATTCTGCCATATTCAATTGGGCCGGGCAGGTTTCCAAAATAAACGTTGGGGTTTTTTAACGTTTTTAATTAAATTCCAGGTAGTTAAAACATAAAAGTGTAATATTAGTTTCAGGTGTAGAATTTAGTGATTCATCACTTATATAAATAACCTTGGGCTCATCACAACAAGTCCCCTCCTTAATCCCCATCACCTGTTTCACCCATCCCCCCACCCAGCCCCCCTCTGGTAACCATTGGTTTGTTCTTTATAGTTAAGAGTCTGTTTCTTGATTTGCTTCTCTCTCATTTTTCCCTCCTTCTTCTTTTGTTTTGTTTCTTAAATTCCACATAGCAGTGAAATCATATGGTATTTGTCTTTCTCTGATGGACTTATTTCACTTAACATAATATTCTCTAGCTTCATCCACATCTTTGCAAATGGCAAGGTCTCATTTTTTATGGCTGAATAATATTCCATATATATATATATATATATATGCCATGTTTTCTTTATCCATTTATCAGTCATTGGACACTTGGGCTGTTTCCATAACTTTGCTATTATAGATAATGTTGCTATAAATATTAGGATGCATGTATCCCTTTGAATAAGCATTTTTGTATCCTTTAAGTAAATACCTAGTAGTGCAATTGCTGGGTCATAGGGTAGTTCTATTTTTAGTTTCTTGAGGAACCTCCGTACTGTTCTCCAGAGCGGATGCACCAGTCTGCATTCCCACCAGCAGGGCAAGAGGGTTCCCCTTTCTCCACATCCTCGCCAACGCCTGTCGTTTCTTGTGTTGTTTTTAGCCATTCTGCTAATTCGAACTATTGTAGTTTTGATTTGTATTTCCCTGATGATTAGTGATGTTGGGCATCTTTTCGTGTATCTGCTGGTCATCTGTATGTCTTCTTTGGAAAAATGTCTACTTATGTCTTCTGCCCATTTGTTAATTGGATGATCTGGTTTTGGGGTGTTGAGTTGTATAAGCTCTTTATAGATTTTTGGGTACTAACGCTTTATCAGATAGGTCACTTGCAAATATCTTCTCCCATTCCTTAGGTTGCCTTTTAATTTTGTTGGCTGTTGAAAACTGGAAGAAATGGATAAATTCCTAGAAATATATAAACCCCCAAGATAAAAGTTGTAACATCTCAATTTTACCATAACATGAGCCAGAGGGCGTAAAGTACATGTAGTTACCACTGAGGAAAGAATCTGATGACTCCTCTCATTTCTGAAATTCAGTAAAAGAAAAATAGATTTGTACTATGAACAGCGACTGCCCATGAGAACTTTCAGATTACTGAATTGCATCAAGAAATGGCAGTTGATAAGCCCTTCTTCTTTAGAAAGGAGAAGAGGTAGCCCCAATTTAGTAAACTCAAGGAAATAGACAATGCGCTCGACATCGGGACACCTAACCAATGAAGTAAGAAGCAAATGTTAGGATTGGAAACTCTGGAAAAGGGAAAATTGGGCTATCTGTATATTGTCTAGAGTCAAAGACAACAGTAAAATGCAAAATAACACAGTAACATCTGTCACATCAGTGCCATTGCCCTGTTTCTTCTACCCTAGGTCTAGGTCTCTTGTCTCATCTGGACAATTTTAATAACCTCTTAGCTCTGTTCCTTGTCAACAATCTCATATTCCTCTTGTATGTCTCCAAAGGTCCACCAGCGTGAGAGGATCACACTGTTTTCATGCTCAAATTCTTCCAACAACTCCCTCAGAGAACAACGTCCAAGACCAGCCCGGTATGTAAGTCTCCTTATGCCTTTTGTGAGCTCTTTAAAAATAGCATTAATAATAAGAGTACCAACAACTATATTCTGTGCATACTGTTGGGACATTTTAATGGCCACATTTAAAAGTCTGTATCTCCTACTTCACTCTGCCTCCAGCCCTCGCAGCACAGATGTGTTTTTCCTATCAACTATATAAACAATATCACACAAAATGTCTAGCAGTCACTGGATTAATTAGGGGCCACCAAGTTCCAAGGCAATTTAAGTGAGAATCTTAGCACTGCTGTGAAATCCAAGGCACTTGTTCACATTTAACAAGCTGTGCAGTGAAGGAAATGCAATAAAATTTGGCACCACAAGGGATGGAACAGAAGCTTTTTTTCACCCAAATGATCACTAGATGCAGTAAAACCAGAAAACTCTTTTACTTTTTTTTTTCGAGACAAACTAATGGGAGATTTGTTGTATTTCAGCCTAATGTTAATTTTCTGACCCAAAATGACCAAATCACTTTTCAGGGCTCCGGTTGTTCCGTTGAATTTCATTATGCTGGGAAATGAAATTATGATGTCCAAAAATAAAATTTACTTTCCGCAAACATAAGGGGATTAATCTAAAGTGTAAGGGTTAGATCTACATGATATTTTTGAAAAGAGAAAATGACAGCAATTCAAAACATTTGTCAAATGCAGTGATAGAATTACGCTGATCATTTTTTTCTTTTAAAAAATGTGTTTCCACCTATATTTGGATCTTCTATCCACAGGTGTATTTTTTTTTTTGCATTTACTTATACATCCCAAATGGAAAGAGCCTACATTCATTCTTTCACTAACCCTATGAGCTAGCCCCAAGCATTCAAACACCATATCCCCCATCTCCTACAAAAAGCAGTGAAAAACACCTGCTTGTGCTCAAACCAATTTCTCAGAAACTTCTTACTTGTCTGTAAGCCTGTTTGAACTAAGATTCTGTTTCCACCTGCTCTAAAATCTGGGACTAATTGGCTCAATCTTAACCTGACCTCTCTAGATATGGTTTGGCCCCTTTTTCTCCTAATATTTAACCATCCGCTTTTTTCCAATTGGCTTTGCCACCACCTTCTTTGACTTTTAACTTCTCCTGTTGCTTCAGGAAGAAAGTATTCTCAACAAGGTCTTCCTTGAGCCCATGTTGCTGGAATAAATGCAACTGGCGACACTTCATCCTCAGTTCAGGTCTGATAGAGTCGATCACCTCCTCCTCTTCAACAGTCTTTGCTTATTCAATTCACAGAATATCCTCTCAGAATGGTCCTCCTGGCACACTGGCCATTACCTCTGCATGTCTTTTTCTGGACCCATCTCATTTCCCTGACTCAGTCTTGAGTATCTTCTCTCTTCTGAATATGATCACTTCCATCATGATCTCACCAGTCTTACACCATTAAAACCCATCTACAGGCTAAGGTTTCCCCATTGATGACTCTCCTCCCCAGAACTTTCACCTGAGCTCCTGTCCCCATCTGTCTGCTTAACATCCTGACCCTGATGTCCAGTGAACATCTCAAACTTATTGTATCTCAACCTAACTTTACTCAGTCTTCTCCATCCCAGTGTTGGCAACTCCATCATCATTCCTGCTGCTCGTCCAGCTGCTTTTGACTTTTCTCTCCTTTCTACTCAACATTCAGTCTATGGAAATGTCCATGCTGCCATAAACGTAGATCCACGATCAAAGATTCTGCACCACCTCCACTGCTACCAACAAGCCAGTAGCATCCCTAGCGAGAATATTGAAATACCAACATTTGCCTTCTTGCTTCTGTGCTTGTCATCTCTATTGTGCCTACATTCATTCTTTTTGATCTATTCTTGACCCTGCAATCAGACTAGTCCTGTCAAAATACAAGCTCTATCATCTTATTCTTTCTTAAACCACTGCCGTAGCTTCCTACCTCATGTCAAGGGAAAGCCAAAATTATTACAGTGACCTGAACGGTCCTCCACATTTCACCCCCACCCCAATTACATCATAAATCTTCCCATCTCAAACCTTCCATTGATCCATACTATCTATCCTGCTATTCTTTGAGCCTGTGTGTCCCACTCCTGCCTCAGAGCCCTTATGCTTGGTGTTTTCTCTCCTAGACCGCTTGTCCCGGCTGATTTTCACTCCACATTGCCCACTGTCTCGCTTCCTCCATACCTTACTCAAATATTACCTTCTCCACCAGTCCTTCTTCGACAACCCTTCCAGAAGTGGAATCCTTCCAGGAATCCCTCATCTTGGGCCTCATTTAGTTCTGCCCATAACATGTTTCACATATTAAATATCTTCACTTTTTAGATTCTTGATTCTCTGCCTCTATCATAATGTAAACTCCATGGAACAGAGTTTCCATCTGTGTTTTCACTGTTGAATTCTCCACAAACAAGAATAGTTCCTTGGTTATAGGGGTATCTGGGTGGCTCAGTTGGTTAAACATCCACCTCTTGATTTTGGGGCAGGTCATGATCTCATAGTTTGTGGGACTGAGCCCCAAGTCAGGCTCTACACTGACGGCACAGAGCCTGCTTAGGATTCTCTCCTCTGTGTGTCTCTCTCTACCCCTATCTGGCTTGTGAGTGTGTGCAAATGCTCTCTTTCTCAAAATAAATTTTAAAATTAAAAAAAAATGTGTAAAGAATAGTTCCTTGGTGCTTGTTAAATATTGTTTTGATTGGAGGGAAAACGGAACCACCCTACCTGTGGCCTCACATGTATAAGCTTGTTATCCCTTAATCTGCCAGAAACTAGTCAATCCAAGTTCATTTATAAACACCAACTATGCTTGAGTGAGTGAAACTAAAACCTTCCACTAAAGAAAATGATAGGTAATCAAGTATATAACTGATAATAAGAATAATAATAAGAATAGAAGTTTCCATATATCGATTATCTAATATGCATTAGGAATTGTGCCGGGTTATTTACATATGTTTTATTTGCATCTAATAGCTCAATTGCAGTATCACAGGCATCACAGGAGACAAAAAAGGGCCTCGGGACGCTGTGAGGAATAAGTTTAGGAATTCCCTGAGTTTGCACCAGTGGGTTAACAAGGCTTAAGATGAAATTGTCCAGAATAGGCAAACAGGGTGAAAGCATCCCCCACATAGAACAAAAGCGTAGAAGCAGAAAGCTTCTTCCACAGGACAAAAGCATCCAGAATAGGTAAACAGGTAAACAGGGTGATAGACCACCCCAGCAGGGTAAAATTACCTGGAGCTAATTAGCAAAAGAAAGGTGCCTTGTTGGCCCGAAGGTAGCATTCTCTATCTGTCTTATCCCCCAGACAAGTTAAGATAAACAGACACGGCAGCTGGTGCCTGCTGTAAACAGCCATCTGCTCAGTGCAAGGATTTTATTTTGTATTGACCCAAACCCCTTACACCACATATCTTTGAAACCCCCTTTCTCTCATACATTTGAGTTAATGATCACTGTTTCATTGTCTCTTTCTACACATCCATCGCATATGTAAGCCTTCTGATCCTAATAAGTACAGAGCAAGAACGCTTACTCAGAGCTCTTGTCTCCTCCCAAACATTAGCCTCTCCTGTATTTGATTCTGTATCCGCTCTCTTGCTGGACGAGCGAGAACTCCAGGCACAAAGTCTGCTACAGGACCTGGCAGTGTAAATGCCTATATCTATACAGCATGATGTGAGGAGAATGGGAATGACTATTGAGTAAAACACAAATCAAAACATGGATTTACTCTTCTGGAACAGCAATCAAAATTGGGGCTTCTGCACAGCAAAGGAAACCATCGATAAAATGAAAGCAGTCTATAGAATGGGAGAAAATATTTGCAAATCATATATCTGATAAGGGGTTAATATCCAATATATATAAAGAACTCATGCAACTCAATAACAAAAAAAGTTAATTAAAAGATTTTTAAACCCACCAAGAATCTGATCTGAAAATTGTACAAGAGGATCTGAATAAATGTTTTTCCAAAGAAGACATAGAAATGGTCTACAGGTACATGAAAATGTGTTCAGCATCACTAATCATCAGAGTAATACCAACCAAAATCACAATGAGATGTCACTTCACACCTGCCAGAGTGGCTAAACTCAAAAACACAAGAAATAACAAGTGTTGGTGAGGATGTGGAGAGAAACAAACACTGTGCACTTTTGGTAGGAATGCAAACTGGTGCAGCCAGTATTTGCATTTGGTAGGAATGCAAACTGTGGAAAACAGTATGGAGGTTCCTCAAAAAATTAAAAATAAAATAACATATGATCCAGCAATTCCGCTCAGGAGCCAAAGACAATTAAAACACTAACTTGAGATATCTACACTCCTATGGTTATTGCAACATTATTTACAATAGCTAAGATATGGAATAAACTTAAGGGTCCATTGATGGATGAATGGATAAAGTAAATGGGATCTATACATACACACACACACACACACACACACACACACAGAGGAATATAATTCAGCCATAAAAAAGAATGAAATCTTATCATTTGCAACAACATGGACAGATCTTAGAGGCATTATGCTAAGTCAGAAAGACAAATACCGTCTTATCTCTCTTACATGTGGAATAAAAAAAACCTCACAGATACAGAAGATAGATTGGTAATTGACAAAGGTGGGGGCTGGAGAGGTGGTCAAAATGGGTGAAGGTGGTCAAAACGTACAAATTTTCAGTTATAAGATACATAAGTCCTGGGAATAAGATGCACAGCATAGTGACTGTAATTAACAATACTGTATTGCATATTTGAAAGTTGCTAAGAGAGTCAGTCTTAAGAGCTCTCATCACAGAGAAAAGAATTATAACTATTTGTGGTGATAGAACTTAACTAGACATGGGGCACCTGGGTGGCTCAGTCGGTTGAGCGTCCAGCTTCTGCTTAGGTCATGATCTCGCAGTTTGTGGGTTCGAGCCCCGCGTCGGACTCTGTGCTGACAGCTCAGAGCCTGGAGCCTGCTTCAGATTCTGTCTCTCCCTCTCTCTCTCTGCCCCTCCCCTGCTCATGCTCTGCCTGTCTCTGTCTCTCACAATAAACGTTAAAAACAAATTTAATTTGGGGCGCCTGGGTGGCACAGTCGGTTAAGCGTCCGACTTCAGCCAGGTCACGATCTCACGGTCCGTGAGTTCGAGCCCCGCGTCAGGCTCTGGGCTGATGGCTCGGAGCCTGGAGCCTGTTTCCGATTCTGTGTCTCCCTCTCTCTCTGCCCCTCCCCCGTTCATGCTCTGTCTCTCTCTGTCCCAAAAATAAATAAACGTTGAAAAAAAAATTTAAAAAAAAAAACAAATTTAATTTTAAAAAAACAAGTTAACTAGACATATTGTGGCGATCGTTTTGCAATATATACAAATGTTGAATTACTGTTGCACACCTGAAACTAATACAACGTTGTACGTCAATTGTGTATCAACTTTGTAAAGTAAAAATAAAAATACATAAAGAAATTGGTGCCCGAATGTGTCCATGATGACAGAGAGGCACCACAGCAGAGCAAATTAGTGTGCAGGCTCCAAGGGTAGGTCATTTGCACTCTGGTTCTTCCTCTGCCACTAGCTTGGTAAACTTGGGCAAGTCTCTTAACCTCTATGGGCTTTCACTTTCTCATTTGTAACAGAGAGATAATAATAGTACTCACTACCTGTTTGGGGGAAGCATAATTAAATAAGTTAATATATAAAAAATGCGTAAGTACCCCCTACCGTACAGTGAGCCCTTTGTTACTATCAACTATTATTCCTTATAAGAAGCTTTTCTTCAACTGAAATGTTATTAACCTCTGCCTGTTTTCTATGGTATTCCATAAAGCGCTTCGTGTATTCATTCACGGAACGTTTATGAAACACCTACTACTTGGGGAGCCTGCGTGGCCCAATTGATTAAGCCTCTGACTCTTGATTTCAGCTCAGGTCATGATCTCATGGTTCGTGAGATCGAGCCCCACGTTGGGTTCTGTGCTGACAGCATGGAGCCTGCTTGGGATTCATTCTTACTCTCTCTCTCTCTCTCTCTGTCTGCCCCTTTCCTGCTTATGCTCTCTCTCTCTTTCTCTCTAAATAAATAAATAAATAAACTTAAAAAACAAAACACCCACTACTTGCCATACAAAGCAGGTCCTGCCCTCAAAGAGCTGACCGTTTAGGGAGAGAGGTAGACAGATATCAGATGATCTCAGGGCAGCATGACATGTGTTAGCCACAAGGCACATGGTCTCAAGCTATCAGCAAGGCTTCCAGGAGGAGGTGCATGAAGTACGTCCTGAAGTAAGTGTAAGTATGCTGCCAGGGGGTGGGGATGACAGAGGGTAACATTTTTCCAGGAAGAAGGAGCAGAGTAAACAAAAACAAATGAGGGAAGAGCCTGAGTTGGATAATGTAAAGCAATGTATGCAACAAGTGTATGCAATAAAGCATTAACATATGAATGACAACATACCTGTTAAGCCTAGGGAACATTGAGTTAAATCTGGGAAACTAATGCCTTGGGAGAAAGAGAGAGATGGCGGGGAGAGAATACAGAGCTTAGGGGCCAGAAGGTCCTCCAGGGCTTTACTTCTGAGCTTCCTGACCACCAAAATGAAAATAGTAACAGAATCATCGGATTGTACATGCCCATGAAGAGAAATCATGACAGCTCCTGAGAGGAAGCACAATGTTACCCAAGATTAGTTATGAAAGCAATTTCTTGCATGGAACTTCTTAGAAGGAACCCAAGCAATGTCGTAGGTGGTGATAATAACCATCATCTCAATATGATATGCTAACGTGAGCCTCCACAGGTAGTTTTCTTGGTGCCTCAGTGAAGGTTTAGGGTACAATGCCAACATCCAACCGAGTGAAAGTCATTTCACTGTTGGAGGGGGGGGGCGGGGAGTGTCTTTTTTTGCAACATATCTTTCCCAATCTCCCTAGACTCCCGGCTGAAAGTTCACTCCAGATAATACACAGGGATGGGTGTTAGAACTCCCCAAAGCCTACCCTTCCCATTGTACCTTTTCCACGGCTGCCCCATTCTCTCAGCCCCTTAGGTGACCCCTCATTAGTTTCCTTAAAGTTCATTAACCAACAGACGCTGACGAGTCTGTGTTTATAAAGCTTATTTGCAACTGGCAAAACTTCTGATATTTGCTTTTGTTTAGCTTATCAGGTTTTGAAAATCAGAGACCTAATCTAAGTTACCAGAGAATGTGCATGTGATGATGGTAAAGCCATCTGGGCTGGGCAACAACCAGGGTGCCCGGGGGTGAGGCACTGCTCCTCCCCTCTAGGACTTTCTCCTTTACCAAATCGCAGCTTCTCTGCACTTCTCGTCCTTACCGATTTCCTCGCCCAATATTCAATATCGTGTCTATTTCGTCAACCTGCATATGGAGTTACTTTGCTGACCAGAGCCCCCAGCACAGCTCCCTGACAACCTGCTAGTGGGCAAAGTCTCAGCGTATCTTGATTCAAAGCAGCAAGAAAATCTAACGGACCCAATTTACCCATTTGTATCCTACTTTTGCCCACTTTTGGTCCAACCATGACCTGGGGGCTGAGAAGCAGGGAGATGTGCTGCAAAGCCTATCTCTCCATCAACAAGGTGAGGCTTAAATAAATGATGGAGAATAGGCATTGATCCACATCATAAAGCCTTCTCCCAAAACAGGAGCCAGGGCAAGAATCTGTGACCTAGAAACTGGGAGAGGGTGAATCTTAGGACAGAAGGACCTTTCACGGCCAATCAAAACTTACTGTGAATTAGGTTGCTCCCAATTTTGTCTATGCTCAGGGCATATTCTGTAAGGAAAATAATTGAGCTCAGCCTATCAACACCCATTTGAATCTTTTTGGTAATAAAATATTTCTTTTGTTTTTAAGTTTACTGATTTATTTGAGAGAGAGGGAGAGACAATGCGGGGGGGGGCAGAGAGAGAGGGAGAGAGAGAGAGAGAGAGAGAATCCCAAGCAAGCTCCACATGGTCAGCACAGAGCCTGATGTGGGGTTTGAACTCATGAACTGTGAGATCATGACCTGAGCCCAAACCAAGAGTCTGTCGCTGAACCAACTGAGCCACCCAGGTGCCCCGGTCATAAAATATTTCTTAATCCACACTGTCGTATCTTAGAACTATCGAGCTGATATGGAGAAATAGACCATATTTGAATAACTGCATGGCTCTCTCATTTGACTCTTTTCTCAAACTAATTTTCTTGTTGTTTACAGATCATTATAAATCACGGCAGAAAGATTTCATAAAAACATAATATGAGAAGAAACCAGTTTTAATTTGTAAAAAAAAAATAATGCATTAAATATATTTATCTCCATTATATCTACTATCAGTGGGTGGTTGTCACTGTAAATCTTTCTGTGCTCAACTCAGTTTGGAAAAAACGGAAAAAGAAATTGATGGCTTAGGAAAGAGAGCTTCCCAGACCAAAACTATGGAGAAAATCAATTTTAGTTTTGATCACAAAAGAGGTCAAAGAACTCATGCCACAGCAGTTCCATTCAACTTCTGCAACCTCTTCCCTCTGCCTCTCAAAGTCATTCTTCGAGAATTTTTTAACCAAAAAGCATCCCATGAAATCCACTGCCGAAGGCTGCAAAAGCAAGCATTCTGTTCAAGTATGGACATCTGAGGCTGTCAAATAAATATTACTGGCTTCAAACCACCTGCAGGACTGAAGACCCCGCTTGGAAACTACTAGTAGGAAAAAAAAAAAAAAGAAAAATGGAGCCAGATGGTCACCCAGTAATAACACAATCCTATTCTTAAACTGCGTTCAGAGAATTTCCTTTCGATACAAAGTGCCATTTGATGGAGGAATAAAACCTCAAAACTCTGAAGAAAGAAAACTAGAATTTTTAGCCTGAGCCAAATACAGATGGCCCTCATGAGCAGGGCCAGCGATTCCGTAACGCGTTCGCCCTTTGTTCTCAAAACACGTCCAAGCCACCCTTTTGTTTCTGCAACTGGTTCCTTCCTCCGCTTCTCTCTCGTCAGACTTATCCCCTGTGGTTTCAGGTGAAGGCGTCGTCTCAAACATCTATATCTTGATCAGGCTTCGTTTTAATCAATGAGCTCTCTTCATGAGAGATTTTCCTTCTAAGTCTTATACTTCACTGCATAAAGTAAGATATCATTAGCGTTCCAGGAAATTTCCACCGTTAGCATCGCATATGAGTGGGGGGGGGGGATGGGCACCTAAAAATTACATGATATGATGATGTCATTTATTAGGACCGGTGCTTTGTGGGGCACTCCCAACAGAAGATCTCTGAAATCCCGCAACACCGCAACTTGGATCCTCCAACGTTCCTCCACACAGTGGGGGAATATGAGGCTTAGAAAAGATTTAAATAACATTTCGGGAGTCAAATCCAGGAGGAGGAGATCCAGGATTTGAACCTTGCTGCATCCTATTCCATAAGCCGTGCTATTCCATTTGCTTCTAGATGCTCTCCTCCTGTTTTTGGTCCAGGACTCCATCTTCCACACTATCATATGAAAATGCTCTTTCATATTTAATGATTTGAGGCTTCATTTCTTAACATTCACCAGTGATTCCCGACCGTTTTGCGGGCTTCTTCAGATGGCAGCCAGAGCCATGCCTAAGTTAGCTCCCTTCGGTTCCATTACATCACTTCCTGCCCGGTAGAACACACCAGACTTTTACTCTCTTACAGTTGTGGCCCCTCAGTACTAAGATCATCAAATTAAAATAGATCCCTACTGCTTAGAATCGTTTTTTAAGTTTATTTATTTTGAGAGAGAGGGAATGGGGGAGGGGTAGAGGGGGAAAAAGAGAGAGAGAGAGGGAGAGAGAATCCCAAGCAGGCCCTGCACTGTCAGTGTGGTGCGGAGCCTGACTCGGATCTCAAACCCATGAACCACAAGGTCATGACCTGCACTGAAGTCAAGAGTCAGATGCTTAACCAATTGAGGCACCCAGGCACCCCTTCTTAGCAGGATTTTGAGAGATGTTGTTGACCATATGGCCTCTCACATGCTGTAAGACTAGAGTAATCATCTCAGCCAAGCCTGATTATATGCTTCAACATGAACAAATCTTCACAAAATCTTAAACTCATTTCACATTAACAAACTTTCACAAGTTCTCCTCTCTTACTAATTCCAAAATGCTTTCCAATCAAGTAGCGTAAACACCTCCACCGCTATGCCATGGGGAGAATGAGTGCTCTGTCAGGAGAGACTCCAGCCCTTTGTGCTAAAGCATTGCTTAGCCCGTCTTTCCCACTGGCATTATCTCAGTCCTAAATATTCCAAAAGGAAACAACTGTACTCCAAGAAATTCCATGTCCAACCTGAAAAATCCTAAATACAATGCTCCAGAGATGAGGAAGAGTATCTTCTTCACCGTCCCACAGACAGACACATTTAGGTCTGGGATTAGGTTTGTGAAAAGCTTGATGTAATAAACCAAGCAGAAAAGGCGCAACAAAAAGCTATGATGTAGATGTCTGGCCATTTAAAGCCCTCCCCCTGCCTATAGATATTCCCCTAGAGGGAATAGTGGAGGGGGCAAAATGTTCTACCTCCTCAACTTCCACTATTTTTTAAATTTTTTTAATGTTTATTCATTTTTTGAGAGAAAGAGACAGAGGGTGAGCGGGGGAGGGGCAGAGAGAGAGGGAGACACAGAATCAGAAACAGGCTCCAGGCTTTGAGCCATCAGCACAGAGCCTGACGTAGGGCTCGAACCCAGAAACGGTGAGATCATGACCTGAGCCAAAGTGGGACACTTAACCTACTGAGCCACCCAGGTGCCCCTCCTCAACTTCCATTATAACGAGTAGGCTTCCATATGAATATTCGTGTTATTTTCTGAAAACCTCCTTCAAGTTGTTTGTACTTATTGATCTTGAACTATGGAACTCCCCACAAGCTGCACCGTTCCTACGTGCCTTTTGTGTATCTGTACCTTTTCTCTCTCAGGAATCCTCTTCTTTCTTCTCCTTGAAGCCTTGTATCCCAGCATCATCTTAAAGAAGCTCTCTCTGAACTCAGAATAAGTCCATGATTAATTCTATGTATTCCTGTCTAGGTCGTAACAATGTTATTTTGCTGAAATAATCTGTTCATGTGTCCCTCTCCCTCACCGATGACAAGCTTGGCTGTTAAAGAGTTAACTACTTGGGGGCACCTGGGTGGCTCAGTTGGTTAAGCAACCGAGTCTTGATTCTGGCTCAGGTCATGGTCTCACCATTCTTGAGCTTAAGCCCCGCATTGGGCTCCACGCTGACAATGTGGAGACTGCTTGGGATTCTCTCTCTCCCTCTCTCCCTCTCTCTCTGCCACTCCCGTGTGCACTTGCGCTTTCTCTCTCTCTCTCTCTCTCTCTCTCTCTCTCTACCTATCTCAAAGTAAATAAATAAACTTAAAAAAAAAAAGGAGAAATACTTGGGTGGGGTTATAGAGTTAGACAATCAGGGTAGAATCTTATCTCTACTGCTTGTTAGATTGTGACATTTAACTTCTGTGTGCCTTAGACACTTTGTCTGTAAATGGGAATAATCATTTTACCTACTAAATAATCATTTTACCTACTATTCTCTAAGGAGAATGCTGTGGAGCTCTGGAAAAATAATGTAAGTAAAACTCGAGAACAGCACCTAGAGCATAATAATCTATGCCGAAAACATGTTAGGGAGACACAAGGAGAAATTAAAATTCTTTGCAATTTTTGCATGAAATACCATTGGCATGTAATAGTATATTAGTTTCAGATGTACAACAACTCGACAATTCTGTACATTATGAGATGCTCACCATGGCAAGTGCAGTCACCGTCTGTCCCCATCCAAAGTTATGACAATATTATTAACTATATTGCCTTTTCTGTACTTTTCATTGTTGTGCCTTATTTATTTTGTGCCTGGAAGGTTGTGCCCTTTCATCGTCTTCACTTATTTCAGTGACTTATCTCCCTACCTTCCTCTCCTCTAGCAACCACTGGGTTGTTCTCTCCAAGTGATCTGTTCTGTCCCCGCTCAGCGATAGCGCTGTGCAATCTGACACAGATCATGTGCTCGGTATTTGTTCATAGAAATAATAGGACTAACAGAGCACGATAGACATCTTAGCGCAACCTGGCAGGCACTCAAGGAGGGGCAAGGTTGGTCATCTACCAGCAACCTCAGTCAGCTGACTGAAAACAGACCCGTCGAAATTACTCGATTGGTCTTTGCTAAACGCTGGCACCAGAAAAGACGGCATTTTTCTGCATCGGTCGGAAAACCCAAGTTGAATGAAGTGTGTGTTTCAGAAAGCTAAGTTCATTCAAAGAGCCATCCTTTGTTCCAAGATTATTTCCTTATTATATTTTATTATTGAAGTGTTCTTTCTTTTATGAACTCATGGTGACAGGGGGGAACGTCAGTTCTATTTGTGACCTGCTTTGTTTTGTGTGATTGAAATGTAACAATCTTGGGGCGCCTGGGTGGCTCAGTCGGTTGAGTGACCGACTTCAGCTCAGGTCATGATCTCCCGGTTCGTGAGTTCGAGCCCCATGTCGGGCTCTGTGCTGACAGCTCGGAGCCTGGAGCCTGCTTCAGAGTCTGTGTCTCCCTCTCTCTCTGTCCCTCCCCCCATTCATGCTCTGTCTCCCCCTGTCTCAGAAATAAATAAACATCGGGGCGCCTGGGTGGTGCAGTCGGTTAAGCGTCCGACTTCAGCCAGGTCACGATCTCGTGGTCCGTGAGTTCGAGCCCCGCGTCAGGCTCTGGGCTGATGGCTCAGAGCCTGGAGCCTGTTTCCGATTCTGTGTCTCCCTCTCTCTCTGCCCCTCCCCCGTTCATGCTCTGTCTCTCTCTGTCCCAAAAATAAATAAACGTTGAAAAAAAAATTAAAAAAAAGAAATAAATAAACATTAAAAAAATTAAAAAAAAAAAGAAATGTAACAATCTTACTTGGTAACACGTTAGCTATCCTTCTTTGTTTGTTCCAACTCCCTTTATTCTCTGAAATTATTCTGTTTCACAAAATCCCATAGGATTCAGACAGAACAGATTGCCCCCAGGGAAAGTTTTACTGGGGTCCAGGTCTTCCTCTTCATCATATAAACTAAGGAACTGGATTTGTCATCACAGACAGTTCCATTAACCATGTCTCAGGGATGAGGATATAGCAGTCATAATAACAACAGCTAGACTTACACTTAGTGCTTCATATGTATAAGTCACTGTGCTCGACATGTCCCATGCAACCCTACATTTTGTCCTCACTATCATCCTATGAGGCAGTTTGTCCATAGTTACATAGCTAATTAGTTATGGAACCATAATTCATGCTTACTCTATCTTCCTCTGAAATCTATGCTTTAACCACCTTATATCGCCTAAGTGTACATTTCCAAGGATGTCATTTTTAGTGACTTCAGGGAGAAATGTGACTCTCCTGCGGGCCAGTTTCCTTAGGCGTATGTCCTCTCCACGTTTTCTATTTGGAGGAACGTTAGCATCACAGGTTCTGTCGTGAGCACGGAATTTGATATTCTATGTCTAGTATTTGGATACTCTGGGGGACAGAGTATTCAAAGGGCTAAAGTAACTTGAAGTATTCTTATCTTATATATGGGTAGCAGGGCCAGAGGATTGAAATACTCAGAATTCTTAGCCTAAGTGTTTGCTGTCTGAGGACTTAACAGGAGGAACAGCCAATATCTGTTTTCTAGTCAATTTTTTCCTTCCCTTGTGTTAATACCATAAACTATTTTAGGTTCCTGAAAAATATCTTTTTGGTCTACAAGTTAGTATTTTTTAAGTTTATTTATTTATTTATTTATTTATTTATTTTGAGAGAGACAGAGAGAGTGAGTGGTGGGTGTGGGGGGCGGGGAGGCGGCAGAGGGAGAGGGAGAGGGAGAGGGAGAGGGAGAGGGAGAGAGAGAATCCCAGGCATGTTCCATGCTGCCAGCGCAGAACCCCGCTCGGGGCTCGAACTCATGAACCATGAGATCATGACCTGAGCTGAAACCAACAGTCAGACACTTAACCAACTGGGCCACCCAAGTTCCCCTACAAGTCAATATTTTTTTTACTTTTTTTTTTAATGTTTTTATTTATTTTTGAGACAGAGAGAGATAGATCATGAGCAGGGGAGGGACAGAGAGAGAGGGAGACAGAATCTGAAGCAGGCTCCAGGCTCTGAGCTGTCAGCAAAGAGCCCGACGCGGGGCTCAAACTCATGGACTGTGAGATCATGTCCTGAGCTGAAGTAGGACGCTTAACCAACTGAGCCACCCAGGCGCCCCTACAAGTCAGTATTTTTAACATGACTTTTACTGTGTCATTCTAATCCATCACAGGACAAGGAGGAACGACAGCAGAGTGGTACCCACCCAGAAAGCAGCCGGTTCTACCCCTGCTCTGCGACCATGGACAAGTTTCTTGGTCTCTCCAAACCATAAATTACATGTTTGAAAATAAGCACAAGATTACCTACCTTGTAAGCTTGTTAGAAAAATCAAATGAAACGTGTATACAATATTGTCTGAAACAGGAAGAGCACTCAATAAATGACACCTCTTGATGTCGCTGCTGTTGCTGTCACTGTATACACACACACACACACACACACACACACACACACACTATACAATATGTATTACATTCTAACTCTCAAAAGAGAATCATACACCCTTTCCTGCTGCCATTGTTTGAGAGCCACTATTGTCTCTCTGGGCTCATGGTTCCACCCTCGGAGGTATCTTTCCTTTTTCACGGAGGATAAAACACGTTTGCAGCTCAACTGTTTGTCTGCCTCCTGCCTACAGAATTTGGGGGGGTCTGTCCACCTTCTTTTATTTCGTCCTCTCTCCGTCTCTTTGTTCCTAAACGCACAGTGTTTCTGCTGGTATCATAGTCTCAAGAAACCTGTGGACTCCAGTGTCTGTCTTGGGGTTCAATCCCGTAAACCAGAGGTGCCTCCACAAAGGAGAATCCCATCTCCATCCCTGGTTTCTCCCCAGATGGCTGCATCACACACCCAATCTTTTCGAAGGGTCTTCTGTGGGATTTGACTACTCTGATCTCTTGATCCTTTCCACGTACTACAGAAGAATGTCTTGTCATACCCTCAGCTAAATCTCCAAATTGTACTGTTGCTTGCAACATGGATGGGCTGAGAATTTCCCAAATCACCGGGTCTTTGGTCCTCTTTTGTTTAATAATTCTTCTACCGATTTATCTCTCTCCTCTCCTCGGTATCTCCTCTCATAAACCACGAGAAGAAACCGGGCCACACCTTCTGCGCTTGTCTTGGAAATCTCAGTGAAACATCGAGTCCATCACTTACAAATTCTGACTTGCACGTAACTGTAAGATAAAACTCTGCTGGGGGCGCCTGGGTGGCTCAGTCGGTTAAGCATCCGACTTCGGCTCAGGTCATGATCTCGCGGTCCGTGAGTTCCAGCCCCGCGTCGGGCTCTGTGCTGACAGCTCAGAGCCTGGAGCCTGTTTCGGATTCTGTGTCTCCCTCTCTCTCTGACCCTCCCCCATTCATGCTCTGTCTCTCTCTATCTCAAAAATAAATAAACGTTAAAAAAAATTTAAAAAAAAAAACTCTGCTAGGTTTTTCATCACTATACAACAAGGATCCCCTGTCTCCCATTCTCCCATAAGATGTTTCTCATTTCCTTCCGAGACCCATCCACAGCACTCAGCATCCAGATTTCTACCAACTGTCTGACCATGCTTCTGCAGATCAGAAGTTCAAAATGGGTGTTACCAGGCTAAACTCAAGACGTCGACAGAGCAGTATTCTTCCTGCAGGTGTGAACGAAGAATTCATCCTTGGCCTCTTTCTGCTTCTCAGAGCTGCTCCTATTCTGTAGCCCATGACTGCTTCATGCCGACCTCTGCTTTCATTGTCATACCTTCTCTGGCTCTGACCTTCCTCCTTTCCTCTTACAAAGACCCTGGTGACTACACTGAGCCCATCGAGATAATGAACAACAATCTCACTTCAAGGTCCTTAGCTCAATCACATTGCAAAGCACCATTTGCCGCATAAGGTAACACAGTCCCGCTTTCCAGGGATTAGAACATAAACATCTTTAGGTGACCACCAGTCTGCTTACCACAAATTGTAGGAGTTCTTTATAAATTCTGGACCCTAGGACCTGACCACATGTATGATTTGTAGACATTTTCTCCCATTCTGTTGGTTGTCTTTTAACTTTTCGGTGCCCATTTATGTACAACTTTTTAGATTTTTATCATGTCCAATGTATCTACTTTCCTTCAGCTTCTGTGTTGTTGGTGTTATATCTATAAGAGCTTTATAAGACGTAATACCATCAAAAAGTTAGGCCACATACATATATATGATATATGATATATGAAGAAGTTAGGTCTTTGATCTATTTTGAGTTCATGTTTGTATATCACATGAGGCAGCTGTCCACTGTTATTCCAGTGTCCCACCTCACTTGCAAAAAAAAAAAAAAAAGACTATTTTCACCATTGAATTTTTTTAGCACCCTTGTCAAAAATCAATTGACTATAATAACATTCCCACTGTCTCTGCTTGTCTACCTCTGTCTCATCAGTGCCAGATTTAATGCTGACCCTGAGAAATGCCTTTCCTTACTACCTCGTCTGAATTAACCACTCCTTCCCACACACCAGATACTATTAGCCACACTTCTGTGTTCTATTTTCTTCATAGAGCATCCTATTTGTATTGCATTCATGGTACTTAATCACCGTCTGAAATCATCTGCCCATGTGTTTGGTTTAATGCATTTTTTCTCCCCCTCCCCCGAACCCCAATTATTGCAAGCTTCATGAGACTATAGATTTTCTCTTTTGCTCAACGTGCATCCCCAAGGCCAAAACCAGCACATAGTAGGTGCTAGAATGGTATTTGTTATATAAATGGATGAATAAATTAGGTAGCATGAATCAATGGGTTATTCACTGGGGCAGGTAACATCAGGATAAATGTATCCCACCCTTATTCTGTCTGTGTTTCTTTGCACCAAGTTCCAGAAAGTGTGGGTCATATACCTACCCCTGGAGCTAGGGCCGGAGTCCTGCCAGCAGAACCACAAGGACTGAGAACGGAAGAGAAGTGTATTGACAGGACAGGTGCAGGTTCCTGTACCAGATAAGAAGCAGACGAGAGCAACAGACATTCACCGTGAACACAAAACAAGGTTACAGTCACATGGTGAGTAAAGTTTACAAAGATGAAGTATAAATGTGCAGCAACCAGAATTCATGAAAATAAAATCATGAGGTTTGGGCATAATGGAATAAAGAACAATAAAGAACACGGAACAAGAATGAATTTGTCCTGTGAAGTAGAATAAAGAACAATAAAACTTTTTAAACGTTAATGCAATTTTATGTGTTGTTTTCTTAGGTTTATTTATTTATTGGGAGATTGAGAGACAGAAGCGGGGAGGGGCAGAGAGAGGGGGGGAGAGAGAGAGAGAATCCCAAGCAGGCCCTCTGCTCTCCCCGCAGAGCCCAACACGAGGCTTGAACTCACAAGCCGTGAGATCATGACCTGAGCTGAAATCAAGAGTCAGACACCTAACCGAATGAGCCACCCAGGCACCCACGTTAATGCAATTTTAGTAATGATTTCGCAATTTAAAATAATACAAAAAGAACTAAAAGCTAAAAGAGAAAAGCTAACAAAGGAAGCACATAAAAAAATGATAGGGATTAACATATTGGAAAGTGCAAAGGAATGTTGTAACCACGTCTGATACATTTTCAACTTCTCTGAAGACACTGCAGCTATTAAAAGATCCAGGGTTATGATGCATTATTACATTAAGTATATACATCTTGTAAGCCCACAGGCCCTGAGAAAATAACGGCAAAGGGCTAAAGGAATTTAGAGTAAAAATCACAAGAACATTGCCAAATGCAATTGAGCAAAACTCCTTGACTTCCAGACTTCCTTCATGCATATCATTCAATAAGCACACCCTTGAAAGAAGGACATTAGGCACAAATGAAAGACATGATCCTTACACTCAAGCACTTCCCAGGTAAACGAAGAATGAAAATAGCATAACGGGTACAATAATAAAGGTACAAATCTGAGAGCCACGGGAGTATAGACCAAAAAGCCTTGCTCATTAAGGAGTTGACAATATTCAGGAAAGTCTTTCTTGGAAAAGTCAAGGTCTGTGCTGAATCTTGAAGGATGAGTAGGAATGGTTAAGACAATAAGGTGCCTCCTAGAGTTTAGAGAAATGCACTATCTCCATGCCTTGAGTAGGAAGGCTTCCCGAAAGAGACAGAAATTTCATTTGAATTGAAGAATGAGTAGGATGTGCAGAGACAGATTTGTTTCCTAAGCCTGCAGTAGGAAATAACCATGACCGGGTGGCTTAAAATGAAAATGCATTCTGTCACAGTTCTGAAGGCTAAATCCAAAGTCATATGGTTAGCAGGGCCAACCTCCCACCCAAAGCTCTAGTGAAGATGCCTTCCTTGCCTGCAACCTTCTGGTCATTACCATCAGTCCTTAGCATTCCTTGGTTAGTGACGGCATGACTACAGCCTTCTCCTCTCTGAGTGTCTCTGTGTCTGAATCCTTCTTCTAAAGACCCCAGTCATTGGCTTTAGGCCCCACCCTAATCCAGTGTGACATCATCTTAACCAATTACATCTGCAAAGACCCCATTTTCTTGCATTCCGAGGTCCCAAGTGACGTAAATTTAAGGAGGACACAATTTCAATGAATACATCGATTATATGACTGTAACTCTCAATGTGTAAACCTAGCAGAGAGCTACGTTTGTGAGATTTGGCCCTCACAGGTATATATCCAAAATATTTAGCCAGTGGTACACTAATAATATTAATACGGAAATCTATATATTTATGTATGAAAATGTTACATTGAGTTTTCTTTCCCAAACAAGCCAAACTACAAAACTAATGATCAATTTTTCCAAGTTATAGCCAAAATCATTCGTCAAATCGTTCTAACACTGTCCAGATGATTGCTGGAGTGACCTTTCGTGACATGACTGATGCCAATTTTCTGAACTGTATTTTGACACAGGAAACCACATCAAACTATCCTGATGACTTTTCCACTGGATCAATAGTTATTAGGCCCCTTTTAGTCGTAAGAAGTCAAAATTTCTTCCTAAAATTGACGATGATCATGACAGTGCTGATCCTCTCCGTTTCTGCTGAACCGATAGTAATTGGGCTACAGCTATAGGCCCAAAAGTTTCAAATTTAAAATAAAAAGTGTCAGATATTTTACATCTTCAATACCTTTACTGTTTTAAAATAAAAAGTGTTTTAGATGTTTTACATTTTCAATATCTTTACTATTGACTGCCATAAAAGTCATGTACTGCAATGCCTGAGATAATGAGGTCAAATCTTGTCTTCCTGACCAGAAAGTGGTACAGTTGTTTGGTAACTAAGAGCATAGATTCTACGGTCAGCTTCCTGGGCTCCAATTCTGATTCTATGGTTCAGTAACTTCTCTTTACCTCAGTTTCTTTACCTGTAAAGGGGATAATGACGATGATTATAATACCTACTCTATTGAGTTGATTGTACATTTAGAAAGGATAATGCCTTGGGGCACCTGGGTGGCTCAGTCAGTTAAGCGTTCGACTTCGGCTCAGGTCGTGATCTCACAGTTGGTGAGTTCAAGTCCCACCTTGGGCTCTGCGCTGACAGCTCAGAGCCTGGAGCCTGCTTTGGATTCTGTGTCTCCCTCTTTCTCTGCCCCTCCCCCACTTACACTCCCCCCTCTCCCCACTCCCTGTCTTCCAAAATAAATAAACATGTTTTTAAAAGAAAGTATAAAGTCTGGCACAGGGCAACTTCTTTGTAGGTATTAACTCATTTTATTAATAAACCTGATGTTTTCAAGGTTTATTAACAAATTTAATATAAATTAATAAATTAACAAATAATGTAATAATATGAATATAAAATGATTAACGATTACTAATTAATTAATTTATATTATATATAAATTATATATAAAATAATTTATATTTTATTTATAATCACTGATTGTTATTAATTATCAATTATTAATAAAATATGTTAAATAATAAAAATTAATTAATTGATACCATCAAGGTTTTCAAAAATATGGTAAGTCAGCATTCATGAGTTTTTTGTTTTTGTTTTTGTTTTTTTTAATTTTTTTTTTCAACGTTTATTTATTTTTGGGACAGAGAGAGACAGAGCATGAACGGGGGAGGGGCAGAGAGAGAGAGGGAGACACAGAATCGGAAACAGGCTCCAGGCTCTGAGCCATCAGCCCAGAGCCTGACGCAGGGCTCGAACTCCCAGACCGCGAGATCGTGACCTGGCTGAAGTCGGACGCTTAACCGACTGCGCCACCCAGGCGCCCCTGCATTCATGAGTTTTAATGAATTGAGGGGAACTTCAATAGAATTGCTTAAAATGGGGGCCCAAAGCCTTAGCACCCCCTTATCCCAAACCACCCCCATAGGCATAGCCATTCTTTATGTCCCCTCCATGCTGGTAGATTACATGACACACAGCTGGTGTCTGCAGTGGCCTCCATGACTGCCCCATGACTTGCTTTTTGGTCCAACGTTGGCTTTCTCAGAGACGAAGTCTTTGTCTTAGCACTAAGGTCTTTCATCAAAAAATGGCCATGTGGAGGGAACTTTGGGAGAACACTAGACAATGGGGAGTATCCACAGATACAGGTAGCCAGATAAACAACAGGCACATAGCCCTGGGGTGTCAGCGACGCTACCGAGGGTGTCTCCTCGATCACCAGAGAAGAGGCTACTCTAGTCAGGGGCCTCTGGATACTAGAACTATTCCTTTGTGGTGCCCCCCGGTGGCCGCATTAATCGCGACAGCCATGGGGTCAGGGTTTGAGGCCACACATCAAGATGCCCAGGAAGTGGGGAATTTCTGGAAGCTCAATGACATTGTCAATGAACAAACAGAACAGACACCAGTTTTAGTGAAGGAGAAGGGTCCTGGTGGCCCGATGCTATGCTGTCATAGTTTTAGTCTCCATAGCATGGGTATGACTAAGGAGTCCAAAGGAGGAGTGGGGGGTGGCTCTGGGCAGGGTTCGACAGGTCTCATGTCCTTTGATATGTCAAAGTCCATTTTGAATATGGGCTATGGTCCGCGGTGTTTTAAATGTATGCGACCTCAGAGTTTTCCCTTTTCTAAAACATCTCTTGGAAATTTACTTCGTTAAACTAGTATAGTGAAAAGATCACAGGTTTGGGAGACGTTTGGACTTGGATTTCACTCTCAATCCCATCATATAATTGTTATATATAAGCCCTCAGACACATCACTTATCCTCTCTAACCCTCAGGTTCATTCCACTTTTTACAAGTCATGATTATAGCGTAAGACCTGGAGAGAAAGGAAACTTTCGGAAACTGTGGCAAAGGAAGGCTTGTTGCCCAGGTTGTTCACCTGCCCTCCTGCGTCTATATTCCCAGGCTCCCTTGCACTTGTGTGAGGTCACATCACTAGTTCTCGGTAACGGAAGGTGGTGGCCAGGGAACAAACTCCACTTCCAATCCAACTCTGGTCCATAAAACCCTCCTGTGAACCACACAATCTCTCTCCTCTCTCTTTCTCTCTCTCTCTCTCCCCCCCCCCCCACTTTCTCTCTCCACTTACTGAATTAAGTGAATTCAGTAAGTTCGACAGGGCAGAACTCTAAGGAAGAAGGAAATTGTTTGGTTCCTGATTCACTTGTTGAAAGGTAACCTCCAAGGAGAGCCCGCCCTCCAGCCAGGAGTGCCCATTCTGGGCAATGAATGACCAAGAAACATGGGTTGAGCCACTGATATTCTGAGAGGCTTTGTGATATCCCTATGGAATGGGTGAAAGTCCAGAGCCTGGTAAATATGTAATAGATGGTAGACGCTGGAGGTGCTATTATGAAATGATGATGATGATGATTAATGTTGCAGAAATATATTCACAAAGGAACAGTTCTTATGATTCAGCTACAGTATCAAGGAAGTAAAATTCCCAAGGGTACCGATTTCTCCTGGTGTTTGTTTCCGCCCTGTGTTTTGTGGGACTATTAAGTATTGATTCACTGGAGTAGTCTGCTTCGGCTGCCATAACAAAGTACCACCAACGGGGGGGCAGAGCTTACACAACAGAAACTTATTTTCTCACAGTTCTGGAGGCTAGAAGTCCAAGATCAAGGTTGTTGGCACGGTTGATTCCTTCTGAGGCCTCTCTCCTTGGCTTGTTGATGGCTGTCTTCTCACAGGGACTTCCCTCTGCAAATCTCCTCTTCATCTTTTTTTTAAAAAAAAAAATTTAATGCTTACTTATTTTTGAGAAAGAGGGAGACACCGAATCCAAAGCAGGCTCCAGGCTCTGAGCTGTCAGCACACAGCCCAAAGCGGAGCTCAAACCCACAACCCACAAGATCATTGACCTGAGATGAAGTTGGACACCCAGCTGACTGAGCCCCCCAGGCGCCCCGAAATCTCTTCGTCTTATAAGGACACCAGTCATACTCGATTATTGCCCACCCTAATGATTTTGCTTTAATTACCTCTTGAAAGGTCCTCTTTCCAAACACAGTCAGTCACACGTTGAGGTGTGGATTAGGGCTCCCACATGGGCAACTGGGCAACTCATTCCACAACAATCTGGGCAACTCATTCCACAACAATCACCAACCTATGACTGTCTTCTAATGGGTTGAAGTAAAGAAAACTTGTCCAGATAACAGCCTAAGAGTCCAGATAACACTCTTGCTAGAGTGTTGATCACACAACAAAAGCTATCACCTCTACTTAAACTTCATCTACAAATGTCAATTTTACTCTCTCCACGTGGAGATAATGCTTTATTGTGGGACAAGGAGGAAAAAATAGCTATAGCAGACGTAATTGGTTTTCCTCTGTTATTCAACTACGCTGCAGCTGATGTGTTCATTTAAACATGAAAGGAAGTGAGTTTCAGACAGAACTCCGCTTACGCGGAAATCGAGCTAACCCTAATTATGACAAAGGTATCTTTTAACTACTGTGTTACATCACACTTGGATGTATGGTAGGCACTTGATCCAAGGAGGAACAGTGTCTCCAGGGTTGTCTGTCTCACACAGCCTTTTTGCAGAAGCATATCTGGGAAGGGATTTTTTAAAATTCTATTTTTCAGGTCCCAAAATGTTAGAAAGCCAGAACACAGAACGGAAAGAACAACCAAACTTTGCACTGCTTTTAGGAATGTCTGCATTCTAGGAAGATTATCAGGTAAATTTTTCTATTAATACAACTTATGTTGAAGGCATCGAGAGGAGTCGTCACTGAACGTAAACCTACCGCGTATATCGTTACAACTCGCACATTCAGCTGTGATTTAGTCTCCCGATTATTCAAGCAGAGAAAGCTTCACTTGTCTAACCAGTAGAGCTGACTCACCACCAAGCAGAACTTTGAACTCATGGCTACCAGTTCACTAGAAAAATCTCTGTTGGGAGGAAGACACAGGCCTTGTGGGCCTTTCGGTCTTTGTTCCTATCATCTAGATACTCTTAAAGTAATCCTCGGATTTTGTCAGACAAGCAAAACCCTTCCTCACCTGGACCATATTCTCGCTCTCCCACCCGGTAAAGCCCAAGAGAAGTTATGGCCTCACACTTGAAGCATCAAAAAAGAGACTAGGTAGGCCTGGAGCAGACCCTGGGGAAAAGATCCACCATTTGGACCAATGACAATGTTTTTATTACATTTATTGAGATCCTATTATTTGCTCAGCACAGTTCTGACTTCATAGAATACAGGATTATACATTTTAGGAGGGCAGTTTCTAGGTGTCTTGCCCCCTGCTGTTTCTCTAGGGCCATATCAGTGGACCTCAGTAAATATCTCATTCACTCTTCAAAACAACCCTCTGAGATTATTATCTTTATTTTAGAGAAGAGGAAAGTAAGGCCCAGAGAGGTTGAAACTTGCTTGGCTTTCATATTTAGTAAGAAGCCGACTTGGGACCAAGCCCAATCCCATAACACTCTTAGTCCCAAGCAAGAAATTGGGCTTCTGGCCTAGACCTGGCTCCACAAGGACTTTATGCTTTGTGTTGCCACCTTCCTCAAGAGTCTCAAAGTCTTCTATTGTTCCTGGGGCTGGCTGGGGTGGGCAGTGCTATCTGGAGGTCTCCCTGGCCTAGCCTGTCACCCGCATGAGCCCTGGTCCCGTCTCTCCTTTATAGGGGTGCTCCTGACACTCTTCTGCCCACATGGGATCAGCCAGATGCCATGGGGATCCCCAAAACTCATGAAAATGGGGCTGCTGCACGAAATCCATGGACCGCTCATGCTTAAACCCAAGTGAATGCCTTACCCTTCACGAACCTCCCTCCAGCCCACCTTTGGTTTGCATCTGGCTTGTAACAGAGCCTTTCTTGTGATGGTTCTGCTTTAGGAATCTTTGGTGCCTTCACATATTGTCACCTATATCTGCCTGTTGTCCCAGATTACAGCTTGTGGACAGGAATGCTGTAGTATTTTTATCGATTCTCCACATTACTTAGCTCAATGCTGTCTAACAAGTCTTCACTGTCTTCAGTGAACAGTTGGAAGATGACCACAGAAAGGAGTAGAAGTCTTGGGGCATCTGGGTGGCTCAGCTCAGGTCTTGATCTCAGCTCAGGTCTTGATCTCAGGGTCGTGAGCTCAAGCCCCACATTGGGCTCAGCGCTGAGTGTGAAGCATAAAGAGAGAGAGACAGACAGACAGCAAAAAGTAAGAAGTCCTATTTTATCATTAAGAAAACTACATTCAAGTCACATAAGGTTATTTTTTCAAAAAGATGAATCCTGAATAACTTTTTATTATACTACATTGACTTCCTCCTGGAATGTTTTCATTTTGCGGAGTTCAGAGTTAAAATGTTATCTACATTTTCACAAAGAAGAGTGATTTTCATTCATTCGTTTATTCATTCATTAAATAGGTATGGATTAAGAATTTACCATGAATTAGATGTTCCAATCAGCACAAGTGGGATAAAGATAGAAGGTGGGCCTTGTACTCAAAATCCTTACATTCTACTTGGAGGAGGAAGAATCAGAAAACCAAACAGATAGTACGGAAATAGCAAAGCGAGGGAAGGAGAGGGAGGAAAGAAAGAAGGAAAGAAATGACTGGTATTCACCAGACTTTTTATTGTTTGGTGTTAAAACACAATTTATCCAGTTCTGTTGTTTTTCACCCTGTGTTGTGGCCACATTCCCTGAAATTCATGAAGGCACAGGACACATTGCTTCTCTCTCTCTTTTTATTTTTTTAATAATTATCCATTCACACATACAATAAGAAAATTGGATGGGATTAAAGGTAAATTAATTGTACCTGGAAATTTTATACATATCCTTTTCGCTTTCATCTGGAACACTTTATAAGGTCATCCCTCTCATAATGAAATATTCAACAAATTAAACACAAACAGCTCATCGAAATTAGATAATTAGTTATAATCTTCTTTGATTATAATTACTCTTTGGGCCAAGCCTGCAGGCAAGGCTCTTGGTATTATTAGGTACCCAGCAGTGACAAGAGGCAGGGGTCAGTCCCCACTGGTCTACTTGTCATAGGTACAAGCTCATTAAACTTTTTTTTTTTTAAATCAGAGTCTCAGGTGAGCTGTGGCTGTGGATCGGACAGTCATATCTAGTCTGGAGTCAGCAATGAGGTCGCAGTTCAAGAACCAAGGCATTTTCTTTTGTTAAAATGCAAAAACCCTTGGAGGTTGAACCTTTGAAACTTCATCTGCCATTGGCACCTTGGAGGACACTTGTGCACGTATGTTCTCTGATGTGGAGAGAAAGCAAGGCGAATAGTGATGAAAAGGGAGAGGAGGGATATAAAAGGAAGACGCATGTTGGAAGAGGAGGGGTTCCAAAGGCCAACCCCTTCTGCTTTGCCATTTGCCTTCAGAACCTGACTCTAGATCAGAAGACAAGAGGAGATTGACTCCCCCCGCCCTCCATAAAAAGCAACTTTTCAAAGACTTGGCCTTTTCACCCCAAACCGAAATTGAAAGTGATGTGATTGATGTATTTTATTTATGTCTTTAGCACAGACCATCAAGACAACATAATTGCAGTTTCTTTCTTTTTTTTTTTTTTTAGAGATTTTGAGAACGCTTTGAGTGATGTGATTAACTCTTTACTGAATCTTAATCAAGTGTCCTCCAAAGTGAAAGGAAGGTCAGATAAAAAGCTATTCTTAATTAAAAAGAATGGATAGAATTGATTTCTTAAAATTATATTGTTGGCTAATGACCGTGGGAGATTGTGTTCAGGGCAGAAAACTGACATTTTGCCTTAATCAATGCACATTTTATTAAAATCAATGTGGTCTATTATGTAAGGCCTATTGAAAGGAACTTTAATAAAGTTCAATCTATAAAAAGTAACCAACTGTAATGCAACTGAAATTTAATCTGGTGGTAGTGACCATGTTCATTCAACACATGTTTACTGAGTGCTTACTATGTACTAGGCGCTTGGGAAGTATTTCTCAAAAGTCACTTTTCCTTCCCTATAGGTATGCAGTATAGAGTAACTATCTTAAAATGTTGCATGAGATTCAAATGCCCCTAAATGTATAGCATTTCACTAGCACTTTAAAGAACTAGTTCTGTCACATTTTATATAAAACTTTACCTTGAGAAAAACTTTTTGAATGCTAATGGCCTTCCCAATGCTAATAAATGACTCAAGTTGTTGATGGAAAGGGAAATGGTCTCAATTTCAAGCCCAAAGGGAATTTTTGGAATGAAACAAAGATGGCTAGTTCACAATGTCCACTGCTTTGTTTCTCCTGGGTTTTCCTCTTTTGCAACAAAAAAACTTAGGTTTTTAGCCATGCCTACTTTCCAGCTTCGCTTCTAGGAAGCTAAGATACTCAACTCTAGGAGCCAGGGGGCGTGGGGTGTTATAGCTTGCTATTGTTGTCTTGTGTCTTCATCTTGACTGCCCATTAAAATTTCTACTTCCCTGATCCTGCTTCTGGATTCTTACTGATATTGAGTTTCATCCTGTTGCTTCTGCATTTAATGTAAGATGCTTCAAAACCACTAAGAACAAAATGACTGAATGAAGTAAAATACAACTTTTTTAAAAGTCGATTTTTAGCTATTTGAAGACGAAAACACTACCTTAGTCATTATTTTCCTATAGTACTTTTCCCAATTCTTGCCACATAGCAGTTACTCATTAAATTCTTCTGATCTTAAATTCAGTAGACGATTTCATATACTAATTTAACAAGTATGCACTGATTTCCTACTATGTTCCAGAAACCCTGCCAAATACTGAGGTTATAGACAGAGGTTAGATAGGAGTTTTCAGAGTAGCCAATTGCTCTAAGAAACAAACCCCAAATCTCAGAAGCTTGAAATAACCAGAGCTCATTGCTCACCCAGAGAGCTGGGATGGGGGCTCTCTGTCTCATTACAGAGGTTTCACTATTGTCTATGTGTAGCCCCCCGAGTGGCCCTGGATATCAAAATCCAGTTGGAAGATGGGGAAGAGAGGGGAAGAGAGAAATCGTGGAGGCTTCTGTAAGAAGGGGCTGCAGGGTCATCCTTGAATGACCAATCACTTCCACCCACATTCCAGGGGCCAGAATTCCATCCCAAAGTTCCATCTAACTTCAGCAAGTATAGATTTGTTGAAAGAGCATGGAAAATGCTTTCCGGATGACCAGGAGGAAGAGAAAAATAGGTGTGGTTAGAATCAAGCATCAGATCCCTCATGGTCCACCCTACCGGTTGCCATGGAGCACATTCACCCCTCCCCCAGGAGACAACACAGAGACCCATGTGGCTGCTCATGGTCCAATGAGAGCCCTCTACCCACCACTCGCATAGGCACACTCGATAAGAAATGGGCAGCCAGGGCCAGGAAAACGATAGTAAAAATTCCCAGCCTGCCCATGAAAGAATGGGGGACACACAAAAGTCACTGGCCCAGTTGGGAGATCCAGCTGATTCAAGGGGTAAGGGAAGCTCCATGCTTAGGCTTTGATTCTGTCCTCCAGGAGGAATGCCTCTTTCGGCTTCCTACCATTCTCCTTATCATATCTGAAGAGGACGTGGGGAGGGTCTTCCTCGGGAACGTCACAGCTTCCCCAGCCTTCTTGCTGCAGCAAGCTTAGTGTTCTGAAAATCAAACAAGTACAAGGTTTTTTAATTAAGGGAGAGATTTGTATTTTTTTTTAACGGAGGTGTAGTTGACACAGGATTGTTACATTAGTTTCAGGGACGCAACGTAGTGATTGGACGTCTACACGTTACGCTGTGCTCACCCCAAGTGTAGCTGCCATCTGTCAACCATAGAGCATAATACCAACACCAATATGGGGACTATATTCCCTAGGCTGGAACTTGATTCCCTGAGGCTTATTTATTCCCAAATTGAAAGGCTGGTTTTTGTTTCTGTATTTTCCAGGATCAAAGTTTTGTTGGCAGTACGTCTTCAGAAATGCATTTAAAATCCGATCTATTTGATTCCAGTTGACCCGTGTAGACTATGCCCAAAATTCTTTCTAAGATAGTCTTACTCTTTTTTTTTTTTTTTTTTTTTTGCATTTTAGATTCCTTTGTGTTTAGTTTTTTACTGAGGTATAATGACATACCACATGATATTAGCTTCAGGTATACAACATGAGTCAATATTTGCATCTATTGTGGAATGATCATGGATGTGTCTGGTGAACATCTGCCACCATACGTGACTGCAGAATTCTTTTCTTCTGATGAGAACGTTTTAGATTCTTTTTTCTTTACGTTTATTTATTTTTGAGACAGAGAGAGACAGAGCATGAACGGGGGAGGGGCAGAGAGAGAGGGAGACACAGAATCCGAAACAGGCTCCAGGCTCGGAGCCGTCAGCCCAGAGCCTGACGCGGGGCTCGAACTCACGGACTGCAAGATCGTGACCTGGCTGAAGTCGGACGCTTAACCGACTGCGCCACCCAGGCGCCCCCAAAAAAAATTTTTTTTAAATAAAATGCCTTTCCTATCTTTTCTCTGACAAGCACCTGCTAATGTTTCAAGTTTCACCTGGGCGTCATCTCTTCCCTGAAACCGTTTCCAGGATAGATCACCTTTCCCTGCAAGTGGAAATAAATGGCAATTCTCTCTTCTCTGCCCCACAAGCTATCACTTCTGAAATGCTCCTGCCGTGTCATTGCATTTGCCTGTTTGTAGGCGTGTTTACTCTGCCTGGGCCCTGCCCTCTAGAGCAAGCAACTCAATCTCACTCACTCCTCCCACAGCCAGTAGCATTTACTCCGAACATAGTAGGTATTTAAGAAGTCCTGTGGAACAGATTGATAAATGTCTTTGCCTATAAGGAACTCTATGAAGAAACTAAGCTTTCAGAGCAGTGTAAAAGTAACCTGTTAGCTAAAATCCAAATTAGAAGAGGGGTACCCTCATGGTACAAATTTAAAGCTGGAAAAATTCTAAAAGGCATGTCGCCATCAGGCGCCCGAAGGCTTACAGTGCTGTCGCGCTAAGTTGGCTGGCTGTGAGGTTTCTTTGGATTTCCTTATTAACCTGCATTTCCCTCATCTACCAGGCCTCAGTCCAATCTCGGCAGAGCTCCCCGGCTCCTCCCGCATGAATCAAACTGGGGGTGCTCATCTTGTCAAATTCGCCTGACAGATAGATTTGCTACAACAAATGAAAACACTAAATAAGCAGTTCCCATCTATTTTTTATGGCTGATATTCATTCCCAGCAAACAGCAAATGTTATCCCAGGATGAAAGCAACCATAATTCCTGAAGTTTTCATTTTGTTGTAAATCACAGTGAAGATCTCCATTGTAAGACTTTTTTTTTTTAATGTAAAGCAAAAGTTAAAATACACGTGCTTTTACAATCCCTTAGAAAGTCTCGCAACAAAGTTTCGTTCCAGAAACAAATGCAGTCAAGATGGCCATAGGAAACACCATGGAAGGGTTAAAAGAAATCTCACCAGAAACATTTAACTTAATTATACTTTATAAATAAGTATATACGCATATATACATCTATAGATAGATGCAATCAAGTGCTCAAAGACAAGGTGCTTAATTGCAGATGCCTCAGCTGCTGTCAATATCACACTTTCATTTTCTTACCAGACTCCAAGGTCATCACTACAACTGGCAGTGTTCCTGAACCTAAGGTGTCATAGCAGCTGCTATTAAAGGCTCACAAACTCACCTGCTATTCAAACTCTCCCCTCCTCCCCGGGGGAAATCTGGCCTGAAGAGCCAGGGCAGATGGAAAAGAATTCTGGGAGATTAATAATAGTGATAATAATAATAATAATAATAATAACAAAGGCACCTGGGTGACTCAGTCAGTTAAGCATCTGACTCTTGATTTCAGCTCAGGTCATGATCTCGCAGTTCATGAGATTGAGCCCCACTGTCAGCGCAGAGCCTGCCTGGGATTCTCTCTCTCTCTGCCCCTCCCCTGCACGCACACGCTCTCGCTCTCAAAATAAATAAATAAATAAACTTTAATAATAATGATAATGAGTTTATGACTATTAAGTATGCCGTGTGTATTATCTCCTTTAATCTTCAAGACTGCATTGAGGGACAGGTACTCAGATCAGTACCACTTTATAAATCAAGGGATTGAGGCTTAGAGAGATTAAGCAACTTGCCCAAAATCATACTGTCATAAGTGACAGAGGACTTAAAAACAGCTGACTTTCAACTGGATTTGGAGAGCAACATAAACACGCACAAAAACGCTAAACTACCCCCTTCTTCATCTTTGAACTTGAATTAAGATAACAGGGTAATGGCCATGCATGAGAGCAAATTACCTTCCCACTAGACTCATTCTTTCAGCATTTTAAGAAATCCAACAGAGTTCCACCCACTCCTAATGTGCCTAAAAACCTGGCTATTGCGTCCTTAATGTTTCCATACAGTCTCAGTCCCTAGAGCACCGTTGCTGTGTTCTGTGTTCATCCGAGCTGGATACGACTAGAAATTGACCATACAGCTAATTTCTTTTCATCTTCCGCAAACTTCAAAGATTCTTGAAAAAAAAGAAAGAAAGAATGAGAGGATTGAGATTTTTAAATGGTGTTTGTAAATTTCACATTCCCTTCACCAGAGGAGCTGTTGGTACAATTTCTTAAGAACTGCCTACTATGCTCAGTCTCATTTCATTTTTATGGCATCCCCCTGTGTAAAAAGTTTTAAAACCACAGGTTAAATAAAGTGTCCAAGGTCATCGTGAGATTAAGATGAGGAATCGGGATGCCTGGGTGGCTCTGTCGGTTGAGCGTCCGACTTCGGCTCAGGTCATGATCTCGGGGTCCGTGAGTTCGAGCCCCACGTGGGGCTCTGTGCTGACGGCTCAGAGCCTGGAGACTGCTTCGGATTCCGTGTCTCCCTCTCTCTCTCTGCCCCTCCCCTGCTCGTACTCTGTCTCTCCCTCTCCCTCAAAAATAAATAACCATTAATTTTTTTTTTAAATGAGGAATCAAGATTTCAATATAGGTCTGACTGTAACTTGCTCCTCAATGCAAAATACTTAGCAGAAGACTCAGATTTGGGCTTTTTGGCACTTCTTCTCTATTCTGCTTTTTTTTTTTTTAACTTAAAAATGTCTGGCACAAAAGCATCCTCCGATTTTTTTCTAAGAGGTGCTGAATAAACAGTTTGGATGATGTGTGGCCACGATTGCAAACTTGTCAGAATCCAATTATTAAACTGATATTTCAGTATTTATTGCTGTCATCAGAACTCTGCACAATGGCTTTGAAAAATTGCACTGACTCATAGGTTCATATCTGAGGCTTTATCAAATGCACATTTTTTAATATAATGTGGGTGCCAAGAGGTTACAGGCACATCGCATTCAAATTCAATAACACTCTATAATCCTGAAAATAAAATACTGGGTTACGAATCAGGAAAATTCCTTTCTGTTTATATTTCTCCTTCTGAAACCGTAAAGTCATCTGTGAGAGGAATATGGCAGTTTCTAAATAGGAAAGACAGTTAAAGAGCTTTTAGAAAAGGGAAATATGGTCAGTGAAACATAGAAACAAGAAATAATACTGTACTACATTGCACACAAACACGAGGCATCATTTGAGTTCAACAATTAATAACGGCATATTTGATTCCAATGAAGCTTCCTCGGAACACACATCTAATTACTAGAACATCTACTGAGAAGATTTTGGATAGCACCATAACGCTCAAGATATTTTCTCTTTTCATTTGTCAACATAAAATAGGTAGAGTCGGGAATCTTCCTGCTTCAGGGAATGTTTATAGGGAGCCAAAGCTATTGTCATAATAATTTAGATAAATTATGTATCTCCAACCAGTGAATTAAGTTGTTGCTATGGAAGCCCAGGTTTTTTAACCGATCCTTTGTATGTCCATTATTTCCTTCTTCCTATCCACAACGTCAACTACTCCCAATTGCTATGAGCTTCATCAAAGAAAGAGGAGTAGCAAATGAACATTCCTCCCTATGATCGACCAAAAACTCTGTTCTTGTCAGAGAGTCCACTCAGACTCCCCAGGAAACTGTAGTTGGCAGAGAATGTGCCCTGGTCAACTCTGAATTTTAGAAATGGAAACAATGGCTTCCACATGACTGAAGATTCCGGGACTCTGCACTCCCAAACCAGAGCTGGCTTTCTATCAAACTTCTTCTCCTGGTGGCTCTAAAGTGGGACCACTAAAAAAAAAAAAAAAAAAAGTCGCTTGATGAGATAACTCGTTATTTCACAATGAGTGAAAAAAAAGAACACAATAGCTAGTGTCTTTCTGGAGGAAGGAACAGAGAAAGATAAGGCATTGAGTAGAGTTTGTTGACTATAAATGCACACCGGTGAAGAAAGAAAGGTGATGGCCAACGGTCTAGGTTGAAGGGGATGGAAAAATTTAAAAAAGCATCTGTACCCGCAACTGTAACGAGCCGGGGCTGAGCGACCGGGATCCCGTAAGGCAGGGCTCCAACCTCAGCACCACTGGCATTTGGCCTGGATAGCTTTGCTTTGGGATCTGCGCTGGGCATCGAAGGATATTAATAGCCTCCCTGACCTCTACCTGCCAGAGGCCAGCAGCAACACTCTAGCCTCCAGTTCTAACAATCAAAACTGTTTTCGGACATTGCCAACAGCGCGGAGCCTGCCTGGGATCCTCCCCATCTCTCTGCCCCTCCCTTGCTCACACTCTTTCTCAAAAAAAAAAAAAAAAAAAAAATCAATCAATCAATAATAAATTTAAATAAGTAAGTAAATAAATAAATACGCAAGAAAGCCCACTTGCTCAACGTACAAGCCCTTGAGTAGGGAAAACCCAGGTTCAAGTCCACTGTCCTCCAGCTCTGTAAGTCAAGGGCCTTGTGGCATCAAGTTAGACAGCAATGGCAAACACCAGTGCGTAAGAGTTCGTGTGAAGCAATGTACAAAAGTCCCTGGGGAAGGGCCAGGCGATCAAGCACTTTGTGCTTTGAGGACGTGGATGAACAAGGGGTCGGTAGTGAGACAGGATGTCGGGCTTTCTTCTCACAACTGCCTGTCCTGCAACAGGACAGAACGAGAGGTCAGGGTGAATCCCCTGTGCTGTCTGACAGAGCAGGTTCCAGACCTATTGCAGGCCCCTCCCTCTTCCCTGAAATGAGGCTGCCTATTGATTCTGCTTGGAAAAAATCAAGATCTTATTTCAGGGAACATCACTCCTTTTCTTTTGTCACAAAGAAGCAATGCTAAAACGTAAAATACCTGTGCATGCCTCTAGAGCATGGATGCAAATGGGCTAAGGCAGTAAACGTGACTGTTCCACGATTCCATTTTTACAAGAACCCTTCTCCCAGGGGCATCAATATTAATATAGTCACACTTTCCAGGAGGGTGAATCGCTAAATCTGCGAAGCCCCCAGGGACAGCTTAACTGCAAGCCATCATCTCCAGGATCACACAGTGATGCATGGCCATCCCGGGTAGAAATCCTAATGGATGCAATTCCACACCTCTGTGGCAGGCGGAGACAGCTGGAGGGAGAGTCAGGATGGAAAGACACTTGGGGATGCAGATATAGGACTGTTTGGTTTCACCAGCCACTGAGGCAACCTGAGCCCCTCCACTGGACTCCCTAAATCGTAATTTCCACTCCGCTCAGATCCTCCCTACCTCCCCCTCAAACACTGCCCTTTATGGGAATCCAAAGGATCGAAAAGTCAAAGAGGTCTGGCATACATTCTGCAATTTATATGACAGGCACTTACAAGAAGGGGCTCGCCTAAGGCTTGTGCTCTTCCCTTATTCAGGAGTTCCAGAATTCTCCTTCGTGCCCCTGCTCCCCAGCGATGCCTTCCCCACCCCGTCTCCAGTCCCATATGCCAAGTGACTGCCTCTCCTAAACCCCTTCCCCCCTCCCTTTCTTCCAAAAAATTGCCACTATGGAACAATGATACCCTAATTCTCTAGTTTGAACTGAGAAGCTTAATCTTTTCTAAAATCAGAGTGTGAAACTGATTTTTCCCGAAACATAATTCTGGGGAGGTACATCTATAACACTAAACTGAGGAATACTAACAAATAGCACGTTCAAAGACAAAACTCATAGGGGAAATGTTTCTAGGTTTTGATATGCTTTCTCCCTTCTTTAACTGCTCTCAATCACAGGTATATTTTTTTAAATCACAGGTATCTTTAATCTCATTAGATTCTCTAGTCTTGGAATGGAACTCTGTTTTGGAATTCCTTAACTCTTCCTTCTTAGAATCAAAACTATCCGAGGACATCAAGATACTCTCTCACTGTACCATCAAAAAAAAAAAAAAATCCCTTACAGAGACGCTGCCATGGGTCTTTTGGGGACGACGCCGGTGACAGACCTTGTTATTGAAGTCATTTACTAAAGGTTTTAGTGTCCTCCATTAAACCTTCCAGACTATATAAAGAAAGAGGAGACAAACACTCCCCTTGTGATGAAGGACCTAACAACCCAGGAGGAGCAGAAATGAGTTCCAATCACGAAGACATTTTCTACTTAACTCCCTAAATTGGATAAAACAATCTACAGGGCCACACGTATTTCCGGTGGCGGCTGATGTCTGGATGGGTGAGAACTTACCCACCACAGCGCCTCGGACAGCGAGCGCTTGAGCTGAAAGCAACCAGCTTCTCTTGGCCTCCGGGTGCCATTTAAGATTCTAATGAAGCAGAACCTCTCCAATTTAAACAAGGGTATAATTGATTTCTGTTTGGTTAAGCCAAAATTTAAAATACCTCCATCACATTTTCCCAGAGATGTTTGCCTTGTAAACCAGGATGCCTGACTTGGCAATCCAAAGCAATAAATTTCTCATGCTATAATGTAAAATAGGATCCATCATTGGGAGAGCTGTAGCTATTACCAACTGGAATGCATCCTTCCATTTATAACATATTTATTTAAGGATCTACTACGTGCCAGGCGCTGTTCCGAGGGACTGGAAACACCAGAGTGAACAAAATAGACTGAAACCCCTCTCCTCATGGAATTGGACATTCGTGGGAGCTTCTAATTCTGGAATGTAAGGGTATATTTTCATTTTCTCAGCATCTTGTCCAGTGTGTGACACAGCGCTGGCTTTATGACTTTTTTTTTTCTTTTGTTTTTTTAAATTTTTATTTATTTAATTTATTTTTTTTAGTTTACATCCAAGTTAGTTAGCATATGGTGCAACGATGATTTTAGGAGTAGATTCCTTCATGCGCCTTACCCATTTAGCTCATCTCCCCTCCCACAGCCCCTCCAGTCACCCTCTGTTTGTTCTCCATATTTAAGAGTCTCATGTTTTTGTCCCCCTCCCTGTTTTTATATTATTTTTGCTTCCCTTCCCTTACGTTCATCTGGTTTGTCTCTTAAAGTCCTCATATGAGTGAAGTCATAGGATATTTGTCTTTCTCTGACTGACTAATTTCACTTAGGATAATACCCTCTAGTTCCATCCACATCGTTGCAGAGAGACAGAGAGAGAGAGGAGAAGGAGGAGGGGAACGGAGGATCCAAAGTGGGCTCTGTGCTGACAGCAGCAAGCCCAAGGCAGGGCTTGAACTCAGGAACCGTGAGATCGTGACCTCAGCCAAAGTCAGACATTCACCTGACGGAGCCACCCAGGTGCTCCATGACTATTCCTTGAAGAGCGAATGTGCCTTGAGTGCATACTACGTGCCCCAAACTGAAGGATCCAGAATGGACAAGTCCTCATCCTGGCTCATGGGACGTCACAGTCCCTGGCACCAGTCTGGTAGAGTAGAGCAGCTGCAGTAGACTGCCACACGGGGCCGCGGGGCAGCAGGTGATGGGGACAAGGAGAATTAGAGGAAACGAGAAGGACCAAATAGAGAAGACGCTGCTAGAGCTGAATCTTGGATTCTGAGTAACTGATCCTCGTAAGCGGGCGTAGCAGTGATGGAAGGGATGGACCCTCCAGGCACAGAGAATAATATGAACCAAGACAGAGAAAAAGCAGCCTGGTGTGTCTGGAATGACCCAGAAGATAACACATGGTCCCTTATCCCACACCAGGGATGGGGTCCTATGGAATAAACATCAAGGCTTTCTCAGCCTCTTCTCGGGGCAGACGGGTACCAACCCAAAACCCATACGACTTCCAAGAAAACAGTTTTGGTTCTCCATAAGAGACAGGAAAGATCAGGCCCGCCCCTGCTGCGATCAATAGAACAGTCAACTCTGAGTGAGGCAAGAAGCACTTGGAGGCTTGAGGGACAGAAATGATGCAGGGCCCAGTCCAACCTACCCTACCAAAGCCCACGGGAAGATGACAGGCCATCAAGTTTTCTGAAAGGCACACTTTTTAGGACTTACGTGTGGGTCACTTTGACGGCCAGCCCTTAATATACCTTCACACACGTCCTTCACTGAGGGGCCCATCAGTCTCTCCAGCCTTGCTTACTACGGGGAGCTAAATATGCCTTTAATATTTATCTGTGCTGTGAAAACTGCTCCTACATGCATCCCTTTGAGGGAAATAGCCAAGATCAATGCAGGCCTGACGTATACTAAATGAAGAAACAAACAGAAATATTTATTTCTCTGTCCACAGACCACAGTGCCTCCTGAGGAAGAGAACAAATTGGCAACAATATAGTGCCTCCAAGCGGGCATTGACTGTCTCTGTGAAGGCCAGCCCCGTTAGACCTTTTTTTTTTTCCCCTTTTTCTTCATAAGAGAGGGACTATGCAAAAACATAATAAAAAGAAAATTATTTATATTTTAAATGCAGTGTCTTCACGGCTGTTCTGGGAGTAGATGTCTCAAACCTTCTTTTGTTTGGGGTTATAATAAGTAGTACCATCGAGCGCCAGCTGCTTTAAATACTTTCTCCTTTGAAATTCAGACTCCGCCAGTTTAAGTATCGTTATGGACATTTCACACATTATGGAAGAAGCAAGGCTGGGGAGCTACCTCGCCTGAGGGGTCCAGTAGCTCCGGTGCAGTTCAGCAAGAAACGCCCGGCTCCAAACTCCGTGCTATTTCTTCCGTGTACTTTGCTGTCCGTGAGCTTGGGACACGACCGAGTACATAAATAGGTGACATATCGGGGCACCTGGGTGGCTCAGCCGGTTGAGCGTCCAACTCTGGCTCAGGTCAGGATCTCACCGCTCGTGAGTTCGAGCCCCGCGTCAGGCTCTGTGCTGACAGCTCAGAGCCTGGAGCCTGCTTTGGACTCTGTGTCTCCCTCTCGCTCTCTGCCCCTTCCCCCGCTTATGCGCGCTCGCTCTCTCTCTTTCAAAAATAAATAAACATGAATAAATATAAATAAATAATGAATAAAAATAAATATGAATGAATAAAAAATATAATGAAATATAATGAATAAATATAATGAAATATAATGAATAAAAAATAAAAATGAATCAAATATATGGGTAACATGTCAACACGAGTACTGTCTGTCTTAGGGGACGTTCCCCAGAAGAAGCAAATCCGGAGACCAGGATGATGGGCAAATTATTTATTAAGGAGAAACTACTGACAGACGGACGGACAGATGGAGAGACAGAAAAGGAGAAGAAGCCAAGCAAAGGTGACATTTCAAACAACGAGCATCTTGCAGAAGCAGCTTCAGCTGATGCCGCAGGGAAACCAGGAGGGTGAGTGGTACCCAGAGCTTCGTCGCCCAGGTAAGGGAGGCAGGCCTCCGTGATCCTGCACCTGTAGGTCACCGAGAAGGCCCGCCCTGGAATGATGCAAACTCGGGCACTCTCGTTCTCTGCAGACATCATTCCATTTGCCTGAAGACGGTGTGCACAATAAAATGAGAACTCACCACACTTGGGGGAGAATTGCGTGGAAACATGGAAACAGATCTCAGAGGATGCGTGCCTACGGAGCACCAACGAGGTTCGCTCTACTATTTCAAAGCAAATGCTCGCCGCCAAAAACACGGGCACATCGTCATTGCCCAACACGTAGAACCACAAACAGCACCGGTACCAGTCCCTGCGCAACTAGCCTGCAAACAGGGTCCTGGATCTCCCCTTTCTGTCCCTGTCTGCACTGGTCACTGCAACAGTTCTGTTCAGGGCAGCAGTGGCCTTGGAGTTGGTGCCACCAGCTGCAGGAGTGTGGATCTGGGGCCCTTTTCTTTTCTTATTTATTTATTTTTGATAGAGAGAGCACAAGTGGGGGAGGGGCAGAGAGAGAGGGAGACGCAGAATCGGAAGCAGGCTCCAGGCTCCGAGCTGGCAGCACAGAGCCCGACACGGGGCTCGAACCCATGAACCGTGAGATCATGACCTGAGCGGAAGTTGGACGCTCAACCTACTGAGCCACCCTGGAGTCTCCCTGGGACTCTTTACTTGGGTTTCAGGTGTCTGTTCAAGGGGCCCAGAGTTCTATAGCCCCGTGACCCCTGTACCTCCAAGCCTCAGCCTATTTATCACCATGCTTGCCCAATCTTTCCGGTGCTTTGGCACATCTGGAGTCTTCGTTTGGTTCTTGCCACTTCCTCTCTTAAGCATAACTTAACTCCTCCAAGCCATGACGGGAAGGTACATAGTGCAAGGTTGTCAAGGTTATCAAGACATCGACTTGCAACCTGCTCCTGCCACTTCCTAGCCCTGAATCTTGGGGCAAGCTGTCCAGCTCCTCTGCGTTTCCTCATCTGTTAAATCGAGAACAAGAAGACTAAGCCAGGAGTTCTTGTGAGAATTTAACGTAGGAATGTATAAAACATCCACTCGATGATGGTAGCGGCCATTTTCATTGTTATTGTTATTTTAATTCTCTCTCTGGGGACCATGACTTCCCAGGAGATCAAGGGCAGGCCGAATTGAGTTTAAATTTATAATTGTCTCTGGAACTTAGCATTCTCTTTGGAAACTAAGTGGGACTGTTGGCCACTCTGTCAGAAGACTAGCCCTAAAATCTACATTAGATCACCAGAGTTCCTCTCCATTCCCTTTCCAGAACCACTGAGTGTTCCATTTTCAAGGAAGGAGAAGCTATACACAAGTATGGCGATGTCAACCTAGGCCTCGGCAGTGATAACCCATACAAGCCAAACCCTATAACTCCAGCTGAGGCTCTTATCACACAGAGAGGTAAGATACACACCAACACCTGGTGACCTAGATTCCTCATTCATGATCCGAACTTCTGGGGGACAGAGCAACAATGAACCATTTAAAAGCAGCAGCAGAACCCAGCAGCGTTCTCGAAAGAAGTAAGCCTGAATGCCTTAAGGCATCCATTGTACAGAATGAATTAAATTCTCCGCTGTGCATTTAGAAGGACAGTACTTATACACTTGGAAGAATCAAAGTATTAGTCACTGAAATCATTTTCTGTGTTCTGTAGTTCAGACAAGGAGCCCTAGCTGAGAAAGGCTTATCTGAACTAATGCTTCATTAAGAGCTATTCAAACTGAAGGTGGAGAGTGTAAACGGTTTGCTCAGTCTATGGCATGCGGCAAGCTGAAGACCACAAAGTTCCTTGCTAAAGAGCCCCCAGTGTCATAGAAACTCTAGTGTTCTATTAACCTCTCCCCCTCTTCCTCGCCTGCCCCCACTTCCTCCTTTTCTCCCTCTCCGCCCCACTAATTTCTTTCCCTCCCTTCCCCATTTCTCCAGCAATGTGAATTGAGAGAGAGAGAGAGAATACCTTTGAATGAGATCTGATGTAGACCCATCACACAGCCACACATACGGGTAGCAATGTTAAATAAGGTGCATAATATTCATTCAATAGTTAAGAACAACAACAACAACAACAACAAGAACAAACTTGGACATTATCCACCCTAGAGGTCCTCATCGTTAAATGGTCAGTGGTTCCTCCACTCTGTAATCCCATAGCACCTGGTGCTGACACTCTCCTGGAATTTGATCTCATTGGATCATGATTGTCTGCTTGTGTACTTATATTCCCATTGAGTTATGATAACAGGGAAATAAGTTTTCTCCTTTCTTTTGTTTAAAGATTTTTTTAATGTTTATTTTTTGAGAGAGACAGAGAGACAGGACACAAGCGGAGGAGGGGAAGAGAAAGGGGGAGACACAGAATCTGAAGCAGGCTCCAGGCTCCGAGCTGTCAGTACAGAGCCCGATGCGGGGCTCGAACCCACAAACCATGAGATGGTGACCTGAGCCGAAGTCGGACACTCAACTGACTGAGCCACCCAGGCGTCCAAGTTTACTCCTTTCTAATTTCAGTTTCATTGCAGTATGACACATGAAAGCCATCAATACAGAATAACTGAAAGAAAGAATGAATGAATGAATGAATGAATGAATGAACGAACCAATGAAAGCCGTTTCAGAGATCACAATACCTTGGGCTCCGAGGGTTGATCTAACACGGGGGATATGGACTGCCAAAGTGAGTCAACTTATCAGTTCTCTACAATACTTCAACGTTGGAAAAGATGGCAATGTATATTTATTAACTGTATCAGAACCATATGCATTTGATTTTGACGTGTCAAAAATCATTCTTAAATGAAATGTTACACCATCCCAATTAGCATCCAAAACAATGTAACACGTAGACCGAGACTTCATTGTCTCTTCTTGAGAAATGTTTATGGCTGAGCCTCATGGGATTGTAGTAAAAGGAGGCTCAAGATGTAATAATTTCTATGATAAATGAATCATGTAGGTCAATGATTGTGAACCGAAATCTCTATAAGGCTTACTCAGGTCATTCAAATCAATAAATTAGCTTGGGTGTGGATTTGGACAAGCTGAAGATTGGATGCATACCCTGTCTAGATGGGGTAGTTGCAACTCAGCTCCAGCCTACTACTGGGCCAGTTTAAAATAAAAGACAAGACAGCCATGTACATGCACATGTGAAATCTGTCAGTTTTTAAATATGAGCCAACACTGCATACATCACACAAAACTTGCCTGTTGCCTGGATTTAACCTGAGGGCTTAGAATATAAATGACCATATGGGTGAAAAACTGAAAATCCGAGAGGTCTTCAGCATCTACGCATTGGCCAACGTGACTCAACTACAAGGTTTCTGCCTCTATTTTTTCTTTTAATTCTTTGTTACGCCCCCAGGCACTTAGTCTAAACTTCTGCAAACAATGTGTATTTTAGACACAGATTTTACCTACTGGAAGATTACAGTTCAGAACAAAGCCAGTTATAAATAAATAAGCCACAGAACAGGCAAAATTGACTATTCCGATTTTTTTGTGCCCCAGTGGTACACGTTCTTCCATCACAACCCCCGTAACTCTTCATTGTTGGTTCTTGGCATTTATGAGTTTAACTTTTGCAATTCCAATTATATGTGATCAGACCCAAAGGTCAGCAATACACAGAAAATTGTCTTTTTTGCTGCGGTATAAATGTGAAATACAGGGGCACCTGGGTGGTTCAGTCGGTTAAGCATCCGACTTCAGCTCAGGTCACGATCTCACGGTCCGTGGGTTCGAGCCCCGCGTTGGGCTCTGGGCTGATGGCTCAGAGCCTGGAGCCTGCTTCTGATTCTGTGTCTCCCTCTCTCTCTGCCCCTCCCCCGTTCATGCTCTGTCTCTCTCTGTCTCAAAAATAAATAAACGTTAAAAAAAATTAAAAAAATAAAATAAATGTGAAATACAAATATTTAAGACCAACATAACTAAGGAGACAGCCAAATCTTCAGCACACCTGTCCATCTCAATACAAATTCATATTTTGTTTTAATTCTGTAATTATTAGACGTAGTATATTTCACAAAGAGTTGAAAATATCCTTCAGTGAAAAAGCTACCACATGTAGACACAAAAGCAAACTTTCAAGGCTTGTAAAATGAGAAAACAACGTGGAGTCTTCTCCTTAAGTCATACTCCAAGCAGGACGTCAAGTTGAACATTAGCACCTTGAAACATCTTCCCTTGACACTCAGGAGCTTACCTTCTCTCTCGCTCCTGTATCTTACTGTTCATTCCTCCCAGTACCCTTTCCAGATTCCTCTTTGCCTTCCCAACATCTAAATGTTGAAAGGGCCCAGACTTAGCCCTCATTTCTCTTTTCTCTTTATGCTTACTCCCCAGGGGAATCTCAATCCAACCTAGGGTAGCAGATAACACCCATACACTGGAGATCCTCAAATCCTGGCCTCCGGCCCACATGTCTCCACCACCTGTAGCCCAAATTCCAGACACATAACTCCAGCTACCCACTCATTTCCACTTGTCTCCTACTAGCCAAACACACCTGCTCTTCATTTCTCCCCAGCTCTTTACCCCAAACGCGTTCTTCCCTTAGTCTTCCCCATCTTGGTAAGTACCCACCTGACTACCAGTCACCTAGGACAAAAGCCTAGAATTGTCCTTGTTCTTTTTAAGCCTCATGCTGTATCTCAGCTTCACATCAAATCCCACTGGTTCTCCCTTTGACATATATCTTGAATTTGCCCTTCTCACCACCGGACATCAACATATCCTGCCAAAACCATTTCTGTAGACCATTACCTACTTCCCCTGCTTCACCCTTGTCACCTCCCAAGCTAGTCTCAATATAGCAGATGGAATGATTTGGTAAAATGAAAGTATAGGGGAGGAAAACTTACCTTTTTTCCCCTCTACCACTCTAGGTTCTTCAGGTATGACCCTTCACATTAGACTGACAAAAGAAGGGTTAACACGAGATAAACAAACAGAAATGCATTGATGTGTGCACGCATAAACACATGAGAGCACTCAGTGATGAGTAACTCAAAAGGGTGGTTAGAACTTGGGCTTATGCAGCATGTTAACAAAAGAGTAATAACTCTGTAGTGAAGTGACAAGAGAAAGGAAAGGGAGTTTGAACTTGTAGCGGTGACAGATTGTGAAAAGGTAAATATAGAGAGGAAACCAATGGAAGAAAAGAACAGTTTGGGCAAGATTTGCTGTGTGGTTTCCTCTGGTTCCATCCATGGGATGATAAGCATCTGAAATTGTCCCTAGGGTCAATCAGAACTAAATCTGCCCTTTCTAGAATAGAGGGAGAGGGCGGAGAGATTTTTGTGGGTCTGTTTGTTCTCAAGTGTCTTGAATTCAAAATCATCCTTATGCCAGCATGGCATATTCTGGGTGCTATACTCTGAACCCCTTCAAAATCCGGATCATACCTCTCTTTTGTTCAAACCCCACCACAAGTTGCCCACGTCTTTCTTTATACAAGGTGGCCATAAAGCTTGGAAACAGAGATAGCATTATTTTACCACACTGTAACGTTATATTAAATAACATGTGTCACATATCCATCTGTGTCCAGGCTTCTTAACCGCTCTGTAAAACTCCAAAATCCTTACCAAAGCCAATGGAGCCATGCATCCTTACAATGAGAGGCCTCCTCTCTTCTTCATTACTTACTTCCCTGTTCTCTGCCACAGCCAAGCTGGCTTCCTGGATACCCCCTGCGCATGCCTGGCTCATTCCTGCCCCAGGCCCTCTGCACCTGCAGGTACTTGATATCTGTAAGGCTCACTTATGTACTGTTCAAATGTCACCATGTCAAAGAGGTCTCCCCTGACCACTCAACTTCTTTCTATCCCCTCAACTGACTTTACCCTTCACTGTCGTCATGACTACCTGATGGAAATATAAGTTTCATGACAGTTTCTGACACTTAGTAGATGCTCAATAATTATTTGTTGAACTAATTAATAGCTTAATTAATGAATGATTCTCTGAGCATCATAAAGTACTTGAATATTTTTTTAACTTTTTTAATGTTTATTTATTTTTGAGAGAGAGAGACAGAGCGCGAGCAAGGGAGGGGCAGAGAGAGAGAGAGAGAGAGACACAGAATCCGAAGCGGGCTCCAGCCTCCAAGCTGTCAGCACAGAGCCCGACGCAGGGCTTGAACCCACGAGTTGTGAGATCATGACCTGAGCTGAGGTCGGATGCTTAACCGACTGAGCCACCCAGGTGCCCCTGTTTTGTTTGTTTGTTTTTTTTTATTTTAATTTATTGCATGTTATGGGAGGGAAGGATCAATAAAAGTCTATGGGATCAAACTTCAAAGATTCAACCTGGCTTCTTTTGTGAATGTCAGGGATCCTTCTACACTCAGCGCTCCTTGAGGACGTGCCTTAATCATCCTTATAGTTAGTAGACAGAAGCAAATGGAGTTTTTATGTTTGGGGACTGGGGGGATGATTCCAGGTGCTCACATTCCCTACCGACGCGTGGTAACAAGACGCTAAATGGTAAGACAGAAGAGTGTCGCTGGGCTGTGCCCAGGTGTGCTCGTGTCCTTCCAGGCACACATATTTCTCTTTCAAGAACCAGAGAAAGATTTCCTAATTTGAAAACTAAAGTTCATAGCTGTGCTTTCTCCAGCTTCAACCTCCCAAATTGTGTGGCCAACGGAGACTGAGGTAAGGGGGCAGTCAACAGGGCTTAAAATGTGTACAATTACACAGGTCCATCCACTTGTTTTCCTGCTGCTGCCATTCAGCAGAATGGAGATGTGTGGGTAAATGGAAATTACTGCCCATGGGGTAAGTCCCTCAGGCAGCTATAATTGTGTGTTTTCTTGCAGATTCCGTTGCCACGGTTCTCCCACCAACTTGGTTTGCTCATTTCCCACCCACATCCCTTGCCTTCCTTGTCAGGTGATTAATTGTGGATCTGAAAGAGAACACCCAGCTTGGAATTCAAACAGCTGAGTGAAATGGAAAATGTTCCTTTGGTATTAGTGGGGAAGGGACTGTAATCAGCAGGCATTTTATTTCTTGAACGTAGCATTCAATTTTCTTTAAACTTAGTTCTCGATATTGTGATGAATGTCCCCACCGTGGTGTGCACCTTTCCAGGGTACAGTAAAGGGACCCTTGCTTCTCCCTCATGTTCTGCCGTTTTATGTAGCAAAGAGGATATGATGGGGAAAGTATTCATAGAGAATTGGACCGGGGTCTATGAGGTATCAGATAATCAGGTACCAGAGTCCATATTCAGCCTGCCTGGGTTTGTAATCTCCTTCTCCTGTGCATCAAGGTAAAAAGTCTGTGATTTATTTGCATTCCATTCCTTATTGCCTTTCCCTGTCTAGGGCCATGGTGGTATCTGAATCCCTTGCCTGCATTCTGGTGGGTTATAGAACTCTATGTACTATGATGAGGGATGAGATCTTTCACCTTTCCTGTATTTTCTCAGTGCCATTTTGGATCTTCAGCACATGCCTTATTTTTATATAAGGATGATGGATGTTGGGACAAATACACGTCAATTTAAGTGACAACAAGATCTTTAAAGTACAAAGATCCAGCTGGGAACTGCGACCAGGTTCGTTAGCAGGTTCTGAGTACTCTGACTTTCCAAGAGTCTGTAAGAAAAGATGAATGGGCACCAGATGAGAGCCTTGAAGGAATCATTGCAATTATCTCTCAGGTACTGGGGCACCTGGGAGGCTCAGTTGGCTGAGCATCTAACGCTTGGTGTTGGCTTGGATCATGATCTCATGGTTCGAGGGATCAAGCCCTAAGTCGGTCTTTGTGCTGAGCATGGAGACTTCTTGGGATTCTCTCTCTCCTTCTCTCTCCCTCCCCTGATCGCTTGCTCTCTCTCTCTCTCTCTCTCTCCCTCCCCTGCTCTCTATTGCTCTCTTTCTCAAAAATAAATAAATAAGCTTAAAAAAAGAAGTATCTTTTTATAGTGGAATGTGCCTTATTATAAGAGTAGAAGTGGCTGAATGCGTCTAACAAATGATACTGAGTGGGAGATAATGGCTTTAGAACTCTTTGAACGTTTGTCTCACTGGACTTGAAATAACACATCTTTTGGTCTCATGATGCTAGTGACGCTTTTGAGAGCCACGCCAGTTTTTGTCTTCTCTGGGTCATCTTGGTGATTCCAGGAGACCATGACTCTCATGGCTCAGGCAGAGGAGAAAATGAGCTCAACAAAGACTACTAGAACAATTGCCAAAATATATAGCAAAGTTAAAGAATATTTTCATGTTGAAGAGCCATATGAAGTTTTAAACTGCTATCTTATATACAAGAGGCCCTCATCTTGATGGCTATTCTATTGTTAGCTATATAGATCTTTCTCTTTTTTGGAGAACAGCGTCCTCTATTCTACCCTATAGCTTCCTTCCTGCTCCGAAAACATCACCGATTATCTTTACGCTGTGACTTTTGTTCACATTGTCTTAACAGGTTGAATTCCATACCATCCTCCCTACTATCTTCTCTGTCTTCACTGCTCATGTAAAGTACCATCTACGTACAACACCCTTGATTCAGTTCTTTGTTTTATTTTATCTTACACTTTAGAAGACTTCATGAAACGCCATGACTGTTTCAAGTGGCTGTAAGTACCAACTCTGTGAATTCTCTTAGATGATTCTGCCCTCGGTGTGGAAGCCCCATAGCACCCAGTAGTGGGGCCAATGCCTCTCAAACATCTGGGGAATGAAATCTGGCCTTTTGTAGCAACGTGGATGGAACTGGAGAGTGTTATGCGAAGTGAAATGAGTCATACGGAGAAAGACAGATACCATATGTTTTCACTCTTATGTGGATCCTGAGAAACTTAACAGAAGACCATGGGGGAGGGGAAGGAAAAAAAAGTTGGAGAGGGAGGAAGGCAAACCATAAGAGACTCTTAAAAACAGAATAAATTGCGGGTTGGTGGGGGTGGGAGGGAGGAGAAAGTGGGTGATGGGCATTGAGGAGGGCACCTGTTGGGATGAGCACTGGGTGTTGTATGGAAACCAATTTGACAATAAATTTCATATTAAAAAAAAATAAAATACATTTTAATACACACACACACACACACACACACACAAATCTATAAGAGAATGCAAAGATGAGCCACAGACTCAGAGAAAATATTCGTAAAAGTCATCTCCAATAAAGGGCTGGTATTGAAAATATACAAAGAACTCTTAACACTGAACAATAGGAAAACTCAAACAAGCCAATGAAAAAGCGGACAGGTACCTTGTGTTGCTGATTTTAGCTATTCTGACAAGTGTGGGGTGATATCTCACTGTACTTTTGATTTATGCTACCCTGATGGCAAGAGATGATGACCATCTTTCATGTGTCTGTTAGCCATCTGTACATCTTCTTTGGAGAAATGTCTGTTTATGTCTTCTGCCCATTTTTAATTAGATTAGTTGTTTTTTGTGGTGTTGAGTTTTATACGTTCTTTATATATTTTGGCTATAGCCCTTTATTTGACATGTCATTTGCAAATATCTTCTCCCATTGTGTAGTTTGCTGTGGTATACGCACACAAGGGAATATTATTCGGCTATAAAAAATGAAATCTTGCCATTTGCAATGACGTAGATGGTGCTAGAGAATATAATGCTAAGCGAAATAAGTCAGAGAAAGACAAATACCATGATTTCACTCATGGGGTGAACCTAAGAAACAGAACCAATGAGCAAAGTGGAAAAAAAGAGAGAGAGAGAGGCAAACCAAGAAACAGACTCTTAACTATGGAGAACAAATTGATGGTTCCCCGAGGGGAGGTGGGGGGGGGGAGGGATGGGTGAAATAGGTGATGGGGATTAAGGAGGCCACTTGTGATGAGCACTGGCTGTTATACGGAAGTGTTAGATCACTATACTTTACACTTGAAACCCATATGACATTGTATGTTAACTGGAATTAAAATAAAAACTTTAAAAAAAAAAAAGGAGGGATGCTCGGATGGCTCAGCTGGCTAAACCACCGACTCTTGATTTTGGCTCGTCAGTTCACGATCTCAACAGTTCATGAGATCGAGCCCCGCTATCAGCACCGAGCCTGCTTGGCCTTCTCTCTCTCTCTCCTTCCCTCTCTCTGCCCCTCCCCTACCCCACTCGCTCTCCCTTTCTCAGAAGAAAACAAAAATAAAAATAAAGAAATATCAACAAATGGATTGAGACCAACACTCAAACAAACTGCAAAAAGTGGGCGGGACCTCACGACAGGAAGGTGTCCGGATGACAAACAGGCATACGAAGTGATGCTCAGTATCAAGTGCCAGCAGGAGGATGCAAGGGGAAGCACAAGGACATGTCACTACGCGTCTCTCGGAAAAGCTCAAGTCTAAAATACCAATTCAAAACGCTCCCAGGGATGGGGAGCAAAAGGAACTCTCATTCACTGCTGGCGGGAATGCAAACCGGTCCAGCCGCTTCGGAAAACAGCCCGGCCCTTCCTTACAAGACTGAACATAGTCTCGTCATAGGATCCAGCAGCTGTGCTCCCGGATATTTACTCAAACGAGTCAAAAACTCACATCCACATGAAAACCCACACAGGAATGTTTACAGCCTCTGTCTTCATAATTGCCCCAGACTGGAAGCAACGTGATGCCCTTCACTAGGTGAAAGGATAAACTTTGCGACATCTAGATAATGTCCCATCATGTAGCACTAGAGAGAAATGAGCTCACAGCCATGAAAAAAGGAAATCTTAAATGCTAAGTGAAAGAAGCTAGTCTGTTATTCCACAAATGAGTGAAATCATATATTTGTCCTTCTCTGACTGACTTAGTTCGCTTAGCATAATACGCTCCGGTTCCATCCACGTCGTTGCAAATGGAAGATTTCATTCTTTTTGATTGCCAAGTAATACTCCATTGTGTTTGTGTGTGTGTGTGTGTGTGTGTGTGTGTGTGTGTGTGTTTGTGTATACACTACATCTTCTTTATCCATTCATCCATCGATGGACATTTGGACTCTTTCCATTCTTTGGCCATTGTCGATAGCACTGCTCTAAACATGGGGGTGCATGCGTCCCTTTGAAACAGCACACCTGTATCCCTTGGATAAATGCCTAGTAGTGCAATTGCTGGGTCGTAGGGTAGTGCTATTTCTAGTTTTTTGAGGAACCTCCATACTGTTTTCCAGAGTGGCTGCACCAGCTTGCCTTGCCACCAACAACGCAAAACAGACCCTCTTTCTCCGCATCCTCGCCAACACTTGTTGATTCTTGGTTTTTTGATTTCAGCTATTCTGACAGGTGTGAGGTGGTATCTCATTGTGGTTTTGATCTGTATTTCCCAGATGATGAGTCATGTTGAGCATCTTTTCATGTGTCTGTTAGCCAGCTGAATGTCTTCTTTACAGAAATGTCTGTTCGTGTCTTCTGCTCATTTCTTCACTAGATTATTTATTTTTGGGGTGTTGAGTTTGGTGAACATAGGGGAAGGGAAGGAAAAATAAGATAAAAACAGAGAGGGAAGAAAACCATAAGAGACTTTTAAATACAGAGAACAAACTGAGGGTGGCTGGAGGGGATGTGGGTGGGGGGATGGATTAAATGGGTGATACAAATTAAAGAGGGCTCTTATTGGGATGAGCACAGGGCGTTATATGTAAGCGAAGAATCACAAGGTTCTAATCCTGAAACCAATACTACATGGTATGTTAACTAACCTGAATTTAAATAAATATTTTTTAAAAAAAGAAAGAAAGAAGCTAGTCTGACAATGATCCATATCATTCTGGATCCAACTTTGTGACATTCTGGGAAAGGCAAACTATAGAGACAGTAACAAGGTCAATGGTTGCCAGAGGCTGGGGCAGGGGTGAGGGGGGAAGTGAAGGGCAGAGACAGATGGAGCACAGGGGAATTGGGAGGCAATGAAACTCTATTGTTTGATAATCCAGTGGTAGATTCGTGACATTATACACTTGGCAAAACCCACCGGCACTGCGTAACACAAAGGATGAACCCATTCTTTGTGCACTGCAGACTTTAGTAAATCATAATGCGTCAATATTAGCTCACCCACTGAAACAAAAGTACCACCGCCATGTAAGACGTGTATAATAGGGGAAACTGAGGGCAGGGGAGGGTTGAAGAGGGTGAAGCAAGATCTGTGCTTTCTGCTCGATTTTTCTTTAAATCTAAAACTGCTCTCTAAAAAGTCCATCAGTTTCCAAAAGTAGCGCTCATTTTTAAAATGCACACACCCGGGTTCCACCTCGAGAAATGCCGCGGGGCTCGGATGGGGTGGGTGGTTTGGCGTTTTAGCTGGTTCCCGGACAACGCCGCCGCAGGACCCGGCGCCGCGCTCCAACAGCACTGGCTTCGCATCCGTGTGTGCACCTGCTCGGTACCGTTCACTGTTGCTTCTCCCGTGCTTGCCTCTTACCCCCAACATCCCCGCAAACTCTTTAGAACAGGGCTGTGTCCATCCTTGATTCTGTGTCCCCCGGTGGCTCAGACAAGGACGGCAGCAGGGTATCCACCGATAGGTAGTTTCTGACCAATGTCTGCAAAAGGACTTTCTGGATAGAACAGATGAAAAGCTTGCCTTGTCTTCTGTAGATAGAACACCTGTGTCCCAGCCTAGCGTGTTCTGTAAAGGGCTGTATGCAGAACCCCTCCCAATGTACAGGGATGGGGGGGGTTGTGGACAGAAGGACTCCGAGAACAGATCCAGACACAGAACCGGGGCTGTGGTCAAAGAACCAAGAACTAGGAGCCAAATGAGCTGACAGCCAGTAACCAGGTCAGCCTCGCAGCCAGGCCAAAGCTCAACCCCTAGAGACTAAGTCAGAGGCCGAGATACAAATTAGGAGTTTATGGTGGAAACAGGGGTCAAGATCACTAAAGTAACAGAAGACTAGCAGAGCTGAAACACACAGAACATGACCAAACAACAACCCTTACTCTTTCCTGGACCTCTGTCCAAACCACCCAATACCAAACCCTGTGTGGAGGGGGGAAAGAGAAGGGGACAGTGGCCTTCATCACACAGGGTCACACACACACACACACAAAATAAACATGACCTAACATCAGAATTATGAAAAAAAAAAATGTGAAGAAAGGGAAACCCAAGCAGAGAGCACAGCCACCACTCAGGCCTCTGGGACCAGGGGGACGTCAGCCAGGAAAAGGGGGTACCAGGAGGCGATGGGGGTAAGCAAAGGCTAGATTTCGTGAGGTGTGGAGGCCCCGGTAAGGCAATTGGATTTGACTGGGAGTGTGATGGGTCCCTGGGGAGGAGGGTTGAAGCCAAGAAGGGACATGATTTGATTTGCCGGTGAATTCCGGTCTACCGGGGAGGGGGAGACACTAAGTGTTCGTGAAATTCTTGGTCCTAAAATAAATGTTGAGGGACACAGAGCCTCCTGCTCACACAACTTTTGGAAATGAGAAAAATGTCCCCTCTCTGGGTGGATGTAAGGGGGCTCCTGAGTCTTTGCGAGCAAGGATCTGCAAGTCCCCCCTCCCACGCACCCAGCCCTGCAGGTGCCCACCGGTGAGAGCGAGCTCTGACTCTGTTGGTTTGCCCTGGTGAGTGTGCACACCCTGAGCGGCCGTCTCGTGCACAAAAGGTTCAAGGTGCACCTCCTTCCCTGCACAGCCCCGCGCTGGCCACTGGCCGGGGCTCCTGCCCACCTGCTCCTGGGTGAGCACAGCCCTGTGGCACAGCACAGACCAGCCCCAGAAGGAAGCAGCGTGACAGAGGAGAACCGACACAGATCCGGTCCGCAGTCCCGAGGGCATGCCCACTCAGTTTGCTGTGCTTGGCTCCTTCAGCTTCTACGAGCTCATGTGTGAAATGGTGGGTCTACTGGACTTCAAGATGAGGGCGAAGCTTAGAGCCAATGGACGTCCAGGAATGGCTCCCGGATGCGAGTTCTTGCTGTGATCTAAACCGGCACCTCTAAGAATAGTAAAGCCCTGGCAAAGAAGAATTCAGATTCAGTCCATTGATTCCAGAAGTGCCCTCGTGGGATTGCTTCCTACTGTCGGGGCGGTCATTGCTTCTTTCCTTTATTCATTCAACAAACCTCATTTTTTATTAAGTTTATTTATTTATTTTGAGAGAGAGAGCATGAACTGGGGAGGGGCAGAGACAGAGGGAGAGAGAAGCCCAAGCAGGTTCTGCTCTGCCAGCGCAGAGCCCGACACAAGACTCAGACCCACCAATCGTGAGATCATGACCTGAACCAAAACCAAGACTCTGATGCTTAACTGACTGAGCCACCCAGGCGTCCCCAACAAACCTCATTCAAATAAATTCTCACTACATTCCGAATAGACAGATATTTTTTAAGCTAGGGTATCTTATGTAACAGTTACTAATAAAATAAATGGTCCTGCAACAGAGATATTTAATACTAGGGAATAAAATTTCTTTTTCGAGAAGGAACCACATTGCAAAGGGCGGGGTTAGCTGGAGTCAGCCAATGCAAGGGCACCTGCGTGACCCGTGTGAGTTGCATCCGTGGGGGATGCTCTAAGCACCTGGCCTGGGTAATGCTGGTCCCAAGTGTCCTCTCTCACTCCACCCGTCACCAATGGGAAGACAGATTATCCCTTAACAGGAAATATGAAGCTGCTGGCTCAGACCGTAGGGCCATGCTGACAGCACGTGTTAGCCCCAGAGTCTGCTATCCTGACACCACCAATGAAGAGCTATCCAATTGGGGCACTGAAGAATAAAGAGGAGCGGGCCACCTGGGAGCAAGAAAGGAAACCAGGGGTCTCCCCTGGGGATGCACCTGACTCCTAGTCCCTGTTGTAATTCTCCGCTCTTTTGGGGCCCCCCTTGCCCCTCCTGCACTCCCAACCTTCTGCCCCCCCCCATCCCCCTCTCCAAAACATTTGTGTGCAGGCATCTTCTCTTATTCTAAGGCTCTCCGTAGGGATGGAGGGATATTACAATTCTAAATATCTCCATTATCCAACACCGTCCCTTTGAGAAGACAAAGCGTGGGGCTCCATCCTCCCACGTAGGATTAATAAGAACATTGCTAATATGAGGATGAGGTGTCTAGAGAAGGACCCAACCATTTCTAGGACAGTGGTGGCTGGAGATGACCCCTTCCGAGTCCCCACCCTTGGAGAGCAGCAGGTGCAACCGTAGACGTTAACTGAGGCTTCCCTGATGGCCTTGGTGCCTTAAGGAGGGCTTTTAAAACATCATTTTCATTTTAAAAGCACGAAGATAAACACATTATTTTCAAGTATTCACAGGGGGCATGCAGAAATGTGTTTGGTTCCAGATGCTGTGCCGGCAGAGCTCAGGAGAAACATTGAGTCACTTCCAATCCACAATTTTCTGCTGATGCTGACAAAGGCAACCCCCTTGGGGCTGAAGAGGAAATACTGTATTTACTCACATAATTCCCCTCTTTTCTCAAAGGTGTCTGACCACTACAGGAAGTGAGATGGAGAAAAAGGCCAGAGCGAGCACCAAGCACCCTCTCTGCTCGTCTTCCAGCCCAGAGCCAGGAGAGGAGAAGGAGGAGATGAATGGATGTTGCTCAGATACAAGCTGTTAATTACACGTAATTGTTGATCACCTGAGGGTTGAGAGCCCCTGGTGATTACAGCGGTTAATCAGCCTGCAAAGGACACTAACTGCTATGAAATGCGACTGGGTGACACCTGGGGACCCCTGACATTTCTCCTGAAACAGCAGAACGAGGGAGTCTCAGGGATCCTGATTCCTTAAGTCCTAGGACTTTCAGCCTTCGTTTTGATTCTTACAGCATTCTAAACTCTCCAGTTACTTGGAAATTAACAAGATTTAGAGTCGTGTGATACTGGTGTCCAGCTTTGTATTGTAATGCACCAACTCATTAATCTGAAACTTGGAAAAAACAGGGTCAGAATCAAGCGTTTTATCCTGCCTTGAGGATATGAATTGTATTTTACGATAACTAAATAATTGATGAAGGAAAAAATCTTATTCTAAACGAATGCTAACTAATGAATGTAACAAGAATGATAGAATTAAAGAAATCATGATTTTACAACACCTTATGAGATAACCAGCCTTGACAATGATCATCAAACCTGTGAGTGAAAGATCCATGGGGATTTTTACAAAGTATGGCTCCAAATGACAACACGTGAATCCAGTTACCGACTGCAACACCTATATAGACACGATGTGTTTCCTGAAGTGATGCAATAGGAAGTCACCTGTACCACATGTGATGGCAAAAATTTGCCAAAAGAAAACACATTGATTGGAATCTAATGATGCCACTGAATTGACTGCCAGTTTGTTGTTAGTGCGGGAGACAGAGGAACATGTTAAAATCGAATGAAAGCAATCAGCCCAATCCAGAATGTGGGAAATTCTGCACAATAAACGACCAGAAAGAGCTTTTGGGACAATCAGGAGAAACCGAGGATGAGTGGAGTCTTCAACAAGAGTAAGCAATTACTAACGAATATGGTTAATTTTGTTTGTGGCGATAATAATATTGTGTTTGTGGATTTTTAAGTTCATCTCAGTTATGGGCACAAACTGAAGTGTATGCGGATGAAGTGATACGACACCTTGGATTTGCTTTAAAAACTCCTCCGCCAAACATAAAAAGAAATGGAAGTGAGGGGGTGACCATGATGGATGGAAGAAGAATGGCCAGATGTTGGTAATCGACGAAGGCGGGTCGTAGGTGCTAATGTAGTGCATGTTTTTAAAGGTTCGTAATAAAAGGTGTCCAAGATCCAGAAATAGCACAATGAAAACCACCAGATCGGTAAAAGAGCGTTTAGTGAGAGTTTATTGTGACTATAAGAAGAGTTCACAAACTGGGAGCTTTCAAACGGAAAGCTGACTGAACTTCAGGGGTGTGGCCCCACAGGATGGCTTCTTAAGTGAAAGTGAGGAACTTGCTTGACCTTGACAGTTCCCGGTGATTTCAGTGGGGGTTTCTAGAAGACAGGGGTTCCGTTAAAAGTGATTATTTCACACTGTTTTAAGAAGATAACTTACATTTCTTTTACGATTATCAAAGGCTTTTACAAGAAATAACCTAGTTAAGTTTCATTTCTGCTAATGCACTACGCTAGATTTAGTTTTGTTTACCTGGCTTTAATGGTTTTGTCTGCTCAGGGCATTTTCAAGTTTGGTCTCCACTGTGTATTTTAAAAACGGTAAAAAAGAAAAAATACACCTTTGCAAATTAATTATTAGCTGTGTGATACTGGACAAATTCTAAATTTTCTGAGCTCTCCTTTCCTCATCCATGAAACAGGGGTGATCATGTTTTCCTTCCCATGATTGCTTTGGAGGTTAATAATTGTAATTGGCCTGCATGATGCCAGGCTCCCAGTAAGCACTTCATAATGCAACAGTCCTTTGTAGATACTATAGAAAACCCAAGGAGAATCCTTAACATCTTATTGATACTGGTCTTTCCAAGTAGGTAGATTCCATCTCAGCAAGTCTTCCAACAGTCTTCCTTTTGAATCCAGGCTTAAACGTGTTCTTCCCTTGTAGCTGTCCTTGAGGACAAGAATCCTGTCTCATTCATGTCTGTATTCCTAGTATATAGCACCATACCTCGCTGTCTAGCAAGGACACCATGAATATTTGTTGGCTGACCGAGAAAAGGAATGAGTGAATGAATGAATGAATGAATGAACAATGCCTGACAATCTAGTACATTTAAAGTGTGGCTAATATGAAAGTGGATACAAAGATCAAGTGTAGGCTGTCAGAGCTGTAGCGGAAAGAAAGAGAGTCGGTGAGGAGGATGAATACAATCTCCGGATTAAAACAGACGGTGGAGAAAAAAAGTACAACTACAAGACTTTAATTGAGAGCCAGGGGAACAGTGGCAAGGTGCATGGGGGAAAAAGGCAGAGACAGGCAAGCCAAGAGACCTTAGAAAAGTACACAGAGAGAGAGAGAGCAAGAGAGAGAGAAATGCAATCCCACTCAAAGAAAGTAGAACGTTTTTTCAACATACCACCAGAGAATTGGTTCGAGTTGAGACATTAATTGCAGGCAGAAGTGTAGTTAAATCTTTGTTCAAGACCAAAAAGGGGCCCTGAAAATTTTAGTCCATTGAAAAGTTTTGCAAAAAGTTCGTTTTAGGTGTCTGCATCTCTTAAAACAGGAACCGCATCTTTAAGTACAGGAATGATAAACTATGTCTAAGTGAGGCATTAAAATGTAAGGGAAGATCTTACTAGAATGGCATAAAGTTTGGATTTGGGCAGAGGATATTTAGGATCTGTCAGAAATGTAGAAAGATGGGTGAGAGGAGAGAAGAAGACCCATTAAGTACATCACTCAGGGTCTTGAAGAACTGGAACCGGCACAACAGGGATTGTTAATGCCACAGCTCAGCAGAAGAATCATTGTGCCCCAAGCAACAACAACAACAACAAAAAAAGGATCCTTCAAGTGGAGCTACATTAAAGGCAAATGGCAGTGTAAGAGAAAATGTGTTATAGACACGGTATCTCATTACAGAGATGCGAAAATCTTTTCTGAAAGCAATATCAAAATCAGAAATGAAGTGATAAGAAATTAAAGGAATTGGAACGTGATTTATGGTATGTTGCAATTTTTCAAACACTGTATACTTCAGGGCTCCTATTAAACAATAATAGATTGATAATAGAGTCAAGTTTAAGGCAATCAGTTCATCGTGAAAAACAGGGAAATAATTTGTAACCCAGTAAATGCCCCCGTGCCTCAAGAAGTACGTTGAAGGGTAGATAGGAATGAATGAGGCTATTTTTCTTTGCAGATCATGTCAAAAACAGTGTTGATAAATGTGGATGCAATTTTGAACTGTCTGATGCTTTCAGAATTTGGAAGCCTTTTAAGAGATCTGATTAATTTAACATGTCAAACCTAATGGTGAATGAGTTCAATTTCTCCAAAGAACAATTAGTCACGGAATAAATTAACATGAGATATTGTCAAATGCAAGATCATGCTCATTTCCAAAGATAAAACACTTTTACTGTTATTGGTGAACTTGCTTCTTTTGTGTTCTGCAAAGGGTTTCTGTGGCATAATTCCTTCACTGACCCAAAGGTTCAGAATGAGCTTCCCCTGTCTCTCACTGGGACCCCTGCCAAAGCCTCCTAATTTGTCCATCATTAGCCACGCTCATGACTTCACGTCTGCTCTTGGTATCTATCCGCATGATACTGCAAGACCACCAAAACTCTCTTTTTCAAAACCTTTCAACAACACCCCGTTGCACATAGACAAGTGCATATTTGTACTTTGTACATAGACAAGTAAGACTCACGTGTCTCACAAAGCAAGGGGCCCTGGGTACACTTCGGGCTCCCTGTCATACCACTTTTCCATATTCCCTGCTTTCCATCTTCCATTTCTTGACACACGCCAGGCCATGCGTACCTCTGAGTCTTCTCACATGCCGTTCCTTCTTCCTGAAACACTCTTTTCCCTCCCCAACTTCTCACATCGTTAACTTCTCATCCTTCGGACTTCAGGTCAGATCTCAGAGCCTCACTTTCCCAGGAACGCCTTCTTGACCGCCCCCCTGACCAGGGCCATGGCCCTCCAGAGTACATTCTGACTGCCTCCTGGGCTCTGATTCGGTGCCGATCTTGGTCTCCACAGCCTCAGCCTTCAAGCCCTTCCATTCCCCCTTCCCAAACCACCCCTCTACCAAAATTACTCTTTCCAACGCCACCATGATTCTCTGCGTGGTTAAATGCAATGACTCCTTCCCTGCCCCCTTGACAGCTCTTCAGCTTTGGACGCAATGAAGGCTTCCTTCTTGAAACATTCATTCCTGCTGATATCTTAAGGACAGTCACAACTGCCCCATCTTCCCTCTACCCACTAGCCATCAGATCCCAGTACTGGCTTTTGTTTTCTCTTCCTCAGCCAGAACCCTCAATTTTGGATCACATGGAGCTAAAAACTAGACGGTCTTTCTCTCTCTGAATTCCCTCCTTGTGTGATCTCAGTCAGTCCCATGGTTTTTAATGACCCCTACCTGCCCATGGCACTCACATTTGTGCATCAAGGCCCAAGCATCTTCACTGAGCCTGACTATTCAACTATTGAATTGACCTCTCCTCCTTAATAGAATAGCCATCTCAAATTTATCTCAAACAAGATCCTTGATTACCACCCCTCCCCCCACACAGTAGCACACATAAGCCCACCCCCAATCTTAACCAATGATTCTACCATCTATCCAGTTTCTCAAGCCAAAACCTAGGAGTCATTCTTTTTTTTTTTTAATTTTTTTAATGTTTATTTATTTCTGAGACAGAGAGAGACAGAGCATGAGTGGGGGAGGGGCAGAGAGAGAGAGGGAGGCACAGAATCTGAAGCAGGCTCCAGGCTCCGAGCTGGCAGCACAGAGCCCGATGCGGGGCTCGAACTCACAAACCGTGAGATCACGACCTGAGCCGAAGTCGGGCGCTCAACCGATTGAGCCACCCAGGCGCCCCTCTACGAGTCATTCTTGATTCATCTCTTCTCCCTTTCCAAGTTCAGCACACAATCAGTCATGACGTATGGCTGGTTCTCTCTTGAAACATGTCCCACATCTGACCATTTTTTCTCCAATTCCATGTGGCAACCACATGGGTTGAAGCCGCCATTATGTCTTGTAGGACTACTGTCCATTTCTCCTCTAGTCTCCAGTTTCCCTGGTCTCCTACAATCCATTCTCCACAGTTGTCAAAGTGGTTTTTCATTAAGGTAGATCACGTGAGTCCCCTGGTTAAATTTCTCCAATGGCTTCCCATCACACTTAGAATAAAACCCAAACTCATCCACAGCGCCCACAGGCCCAACACGCCTACTTCTCTGGCCACATCTTCCAGGTCTTTAACTGAATTCCAGGCACAGTGGCTGTGGGGAAAACCTGAGCTAAATGCTATCAGGAAGATCAGGGAGAAAAACAGGAAGCATTAAGAGAAAACTAAAACTAAATTCTATCTTCCATGATGGAAACTGCACAGATCGTAACTATAGCTGAAAAATCTGGATGTAACATTTCAGGCTGTTATTGAGAAATACAATGGAAAATACGAAATAATCAGCTAAACACTACTGAGAAAATGATTATCTATGGAAACAAGACTTAGTGATGGTAATGGTGAGGATTGACGTAGTAGAGAAAATTATGTTGTTTTGTCATAGATCTCCTGGGACTCGTTAACTTTTAAAGAACATACACCTGGGGCGCCTGGGTGGCGCAGTTGGTTAAGCGTCCGACTTCAGCCAGGTCACGATCTCGCTGTCCGTGGGTTCGAGCCCCGCGTCGGGCTCTGGGCTGATGGCTCAGAGCCTGGAGCCTGTTTCCGATTCTGTGTCTCCCTCTCTCTCTGCCCCTCCCCCGTTCATGCTCTGTCTCTCTCTGTCCCAAAAATAAATAAATGTTGAAAAAAAACTTTTTTTTTAAAAATAAAATAAAATAAAGAACATACACCTAGTACTCTGAAAACTAAATTTAAAAAAAATTATTGGGAAAAAGGCAATGAGACCTTTTGGACAGACAGACAAAACAGGGTGAAAAAGCCAGGAGCCCTGTGGAATGGTTTACAATTTTCAACACAAAACAGGGGAGCCGGGAACATTATTGGTATTTGACTGAGGAGAGTTAAATTTGGGGTAAAAGACGAGCTGTGTTTGTATCACTCTTAGTTGCCTTGGCAACTTGGCTCCCTCCTAATGATAAAGATATTGTTATGTGGAAATACACATGCAAATTAACTAAAAAGTAATCAGGGCAAAGCAACACACGGCATAGGCAGGCTACATCTGGATGGAAGGTCCAGGGAGGGATCCAGGACAGGACTGTTCCAAATCAAAGGATAAGATATTAAAGAAAAGAACTGAGGAGCTGGATTGAGTCTGCTGTCCCAGAACTTCCTAGAAACTTCAGACTTACTGCCTCTGCCTCTAATTTTGGCCAAGCCAGTGTACATAATAAGAATTTCATGGCCCCATACTGCCTCATCTATGTGATGGTAGCTATCACTCCCAGCAAGAAACCCCCCGGGGAACCAGGGTAGGTGAATCTAAACTCATTCACCACCTCCATGCTTTTCTCGTCAGACCCTGTTGTTTGTTAGTTGTGGAATGAGTGAATGAAGGAACAAAATTTCTTTGAGGAATATGGCACACCTAGGAGCTGCCTCCTCAACTGGGGTTGAAAAGCTATCAAAAGGGATCCCTTCTTCCTGACTACACGTGCTGGCTAAGATCTTGAGTCCATATTGATGTGGGGGGCCTATCTGGGCTTTTGCCATTGAAACTCAGTAGAGCTTGTGAACATTTGAAGGGGATGGAATTCTCCCTGTAGAAAATCAAGACTTAAACTGTGCAGATCACTTCTGTAAGAACACACGCGTGTAAGTTTGCACAGATCTCTTGAGACATTTAGGCACTGTCATGTACAAGTAGCCATAGTACCGCCCATGGGTGTACCAGGCGATCACCTACGGCACAGTTCAAAGGGCCCTCCAGCTCAAAAATGCCTCCCTTTCCAACTGACCATAAATCTGAAACATCTTGATCGTATTTGTCACCTACAGTTAATATCATTTCCAGAATCCCCTGCTAAAATTCCAACACATTATATAAGAAGGTAACATCAAGCAAACAAGGAATGAGAAAGCATGAAAGGCAAGGAAGGGGATCTCATGAGCATGAAATCCTTAGGCCTACACTAACTAGTTGGGTGATCTTCTTAGAGTTAGTTAACTTCACTGAGCCTCCATTCTTTTTTTTTTTCTTTAATGTTTATTTTTGAGTGAGTGCATGAGCAGGGGAGAGACAGAGAGAGATAGACAGAGGGACAGAAGATCGGAAGCAAGCTCTATACTGACAGCAGCGAGCCCCAGGCAGGGCTCGAACCCACAAACCATGAGATCATGACCTGAGCCAAAGATGGTCACTCAACCCACTGAGCCACCCAGGCTCCCCGGTGTGTCCATTCTTAATGTGTAAAATATGAAGTAAAAATAAATCCCAACTTCATAGTAGTATTATGAGAATAATAAAATGTTTGGTGAACAGTAAACCAACATGTAAATCTTATTCTTGTTAAATGTGGTTCCCATTAATGTCTTGGGCTTAGTTGGGCTGTCAGATAAGCTAGCAGACTTCAGAGTCGTGGGACAATGGAACATAAATCAAACCACTTTTATTGAAGACTGAGATTCTGGGAGAAACTGCAAAGAAAATTAAATTATGGAGACACATTAGCCATTTTCTTCACTCAGTGACCTTTATCCTCAAACAAGACCCTCCCCCTGCAAAGCTCTGATTGTTGCTGGTTCTCCATCATTGTGATATCCACCTGACTACTCACACCATTGTTTTTTAACTGTCAGGGATGACTCATTAATGAATGTCATCAATGTAATAAGTCAAGATCACCATTTTTCTTTTTCTTTTTTTTTTTCATGTTTATTTATTTTTGAGAGAGAGACAGACAGAGACCACAAACTCAGGAGGGGCAGACAGAGAGGGAGACACAGAATCCAAAGCAGGCTCCAGGCTCTGTGATGACAGCTCAGAGCCTGATGCCGGGCTCGAACTCAAAGACCACGAGATCGTGACCTGAGCCGCAGTCAGAGGCTTAACCAACTGAGCCACCCAGGTGCCCCAGGATCAACATTTTTCAAATGAAATAGAATAGAAATGAAGAGATGAGGGAAGAAAATACCAAGACACATTGTAAGTAGCAAGGGTAAATACTATCATGCTAAGCTTCTGTCTTTTGTTCCAATTGAATTTGTGTGCATAAATGTTGAGTACTGGATCACAGTGTAAAATATATTTCTTACTACTGATCACAATCAGAAAAGTTTAAAAGCTTTACCATATGCCATAAACATGCTAAGATACTTTTCGTTCCCTAAATATGCGATATTGTTTCATATCTCTGGGCCCGAGCAGATGCTGTTCCCTCCAATGAAATGTCCTTCTGCCTACATTGGTCCATATGGGGGTCTCTCTTCAATCACACACAACGAAAGTTTAATTAGCTATTCCAGGACTCTCAGCCCACTCCTAAATATACCTTTTTTTTCCTCCCTAGGATAAAAATGTCACTCTGTGTATGTGCCATGGCCTTATCCCATTGAATTTAGAGTCAATCAATCGCATCATATTTTATTTACAATTAATTGAGCACACCTGTCTGCCTACTAAATTCTTGGCCTCTCGAAGGCAGAAACTCTATATGCCTCTAACCTCTTTACACCACAAGCACATTGTATCATAAGTATGTTTGAAATATCTGCTGATCAACACATAAAATCAACACATTTTCACTGAAAATATGGAAGCCATCCTTCCTTTTGAAAAGCACTTCCTAAGTTGCCATGCAACCTACAGAAGTGGGATTTGTTCAGTTATCACACAAGACAGGACACAAAGCACCCACCTAGATGAATGTGCGAGCCTACATTCATCTGCCTTTAATGACACTCTGGAGTTGCTCATGAATGATTGTCTTCAGAGCATAGACATCACATTGATATAAGAACACCTTCAAATCTCAAATTACAGATGCTTAAGAGAAAAAGATAGTCAACCAGGCCAATATCCTTGACTCAAAATGTCAGCAAAGGTTGTACCTTCAAGAAGTAATAATAGGTTTTCCATGAGACATGGAACACTTCAAATCAATATATTGTATTAAAGCCTTGCTTTTGGAGGTTTGTTTTTTTAATAAAATATCAAAACAGGAAAAGAAAGTATTGCTTCAGTCTCCTAAATCCCTGGGGAGATGCGAGCCTTTATATTCTGCTGACTTGGCCACAGGAAAGAACTATCAAGAGAAATGAAATCAGGCCTTTGTTTCCACACCAGGGTGGCCACTCAGGCTGGTTGCTCTGGGGATAGTAGCTGTCACATAACCTCCAGCTGCTTGAGGCTGGAACACTTCATGGAATAAAATGCAGCAAGGAAATAGCCAATCACTGCCATTAAAGTCTATCCTTCATTTCGTCACAAGGAAGTTTTATTCAACTGGCCCATATTTACTCCAGAAGTGCCCTTTCATTAGCACAAAAACTAGAAGAAACTCCAGGGAATTATTCAAATCGGGGCCAGCACCTGCCCTGGCTCAGACTATTGGAGTACCACATGCAAAAGAGTAAAATTGGACATATAGAGACATTAACACCAAATGGATGTACAACATGAAGAGCTGAAACTAGAAAACGCCTAGACAAAAATATAGGGATCAATCTCCATGCCCTTAGATTTGGCAAGTCTTACTTGTAACACCAAAAACATGAGCAAAAAAGGAAAAAGTAGACTACATTAATTTCCTCAAAATTAAAAAATTTTGCACATCAAAGAACATTATCAAGAAAGTGAAAAGACAACCTACAGAGTGGCAGAAAACATTTGCAAATCATATATCTGAGAAATATTTGTTTTGCAGAATATATAAAGCATGACAACTCAACAAGAAAAAGACAAACGACCCAGTTCTTAAATGGGAACAAGTCTTGAGTAGACGTTTCTCCAAAGAAGATAAACAAATGGCCGTAGCACATGAAAAGCTGCTCAAATCACTGACCATCAGGGAGATGAAATCAAAACCACAGGAAGCCACCAATTCATACCTACCAGATGCTATAACAAAATAATAATAATTATATCCAGGGAATAAGTGTTAGCAAAGATGTGGAGAAAGAGGATCTCTTTTGCACTGCTGGTGGGAATGTAAAACGGTGCAGCCACTGTGGAAACAGTTCAGCAGTTCCTCAAAAAGCTAAACACAGAATGATCCTATGACTCAACAATTCTACTCCTAGGTAGATTTGAAAACAGAATCCCCAAAGAATTGAAAAGAAGGTGCTTGTATACTTGTGTCGATTGCAACACGACTCACAGTAGACAAAAGAAGGAAACGACCCAAACATCCGACCATCGATTGAGGAATGGCCACACCATGTACATCGATTGAGGAATGGCCACACCATGTATTCTATCTGTACAGGGGACTTCTATTCAGCCACAGAAAAAGAGTGAAGTCCTGACCCATGCTATGCTATGAGTGAACTTTGAAACACGACGCTAAGAAAAACAAGTCATGCACAAAAAGACACATATTGTACGATTCCACTTCTAGGAACTACCTAGAACAGGCAAATTCACAGAGGCAGAGAGTGGTTTAGAGGTTCCCAAGGGCAGGGAGAGGAAAGAATGGGGGTTGTGTTTCATGGTTACACTTTCCCCTCAGGGTGATGAAAAGTGTTAGAAATAAATAGTGGTGATGGTTGTTTACTTATTATTAGTTGTGAATAGCTGTGAAACTTACTATTATTGGTTGTTAGAATTAATATTATTAATTTTTAATTTAATTAAACTCATATTAAATAATAAACAAAAGCCAAGTAAGCCAATGTCGCTTAAAAGAGACATACCTCTAACAAAAACATCACGAGAAATTTGAAAAAAAAAAAAATGGAAAAGATACGCAGTGCAAATGCTAATAAAAGAACTATGAAAGTCGTGTTAGAATACTAACAATAAATGTTAACAGAATTCAATTTGGAAAACATTAAGAGAAACAAAGGAAGATATTTCATGTTGATAAAAGAAATCCAGACCACAAAGAAATAGGGACTAACATTTATTTATGTACCTGGCCACAAAGATTAGAAATATATAAAGCAAAATCTATTGGAAATATATGAAAATTTCACAGCCAAAATCATGGAAGTAGATTTAAATACACCTTTTTTAGAGATCAATTGGTTTAAATAAAAAAACAAAAACAAAAAAGGAAAAAACAAACGATGCTTCTTCACAACATAAGCTTTTAAAAGCCTGACCTCGTATCTATCCATACAAAGAAATGTATCTCTAACAAATCAGCATTTTCTCTTCAAACATACAAATAGCATTGACAACATGGATCCTGTGTTGGAGCACAAAGGAACTCTCACCAAGTTCTAAACTGTAAAAATCAAAGGGGCCATCTTCCTTGAACACTAATACAATCAAAGCAACAAACAGCTACCGGAAAGAAAACCCATGTGCCTGGATATTAAAATATACTCCTAAGTAAGTTGGGGGTTAAATAAATCAATGTTAAACTTACAGTTTTCACAGAAACATTAAAGACTATTTACATTGGGGCACCTGAGTGGCTCAGTCGGTTAAAGCGTCCGACTTCAGCCAGGTCACGATCTCGTGCTCCGTGAGTTCGAGCCCCGCGTCAGGCTCTGGGCGGATGGCTCGGAGCCTGGAGCCTGCTTCCGATTCTGTGTCTCCGTCTCTCTCTGCCCCTCCCCCGTTCATGCTCTGTCTCTCTCTGTCCCAAAAATAAATAAACGTTGAAAACGTCTGACCTCAGCTCAGGTCATGATCTCATGGTTTGTGAGTTCGAGCCCTGCGTCGGGCTCTGTGCTGACAGCTTGGAGTCTGGAGCCTGCTTCGGATTCTGTGTCTCCGTCTCTCTCTGCCACTCCCTTGCTCACACTCTGTGTCTCTGTCTTTCAAAAATGAATAAACTTTTTAAAAATTTTTAATAAAATAAACACTGTTTACATATAAACCGAGGGATCTAACCAAAGCAGTAATATGAGGAAAAATATAAAAGGTTTTATTGAAAAATTGAAAAAGGGAAAACCTAGAAAAAGCTTAGAAAAAGACACTCAATAAGCAGAAAAGGATTGATCAATATTAAAATGATTAATAAAAATGATTAATTAGTTACTTTATTAATAAAAAATTAATAAAATGATTAATAAAAAATAAAGTCTTCAATTACAGTTGATTATAAAATAAAAAGATGATTTTGAAAAAAAATTATTGAACTAGTTAAAAATTAGAGAACCAATCAGGAAAAACAGATATTTGAATGAGCACTATTGGGAAGCAGTTTTTACACGTAGAAGAAAAAAAATGCTAAAGTGATAGGAGCATAGTACGTATAGCCTTTCAGTAATATATGAAAACCTAGATGGAAACGTCTCAAGGAAAGTTTAAATGATCAAAACTGACTCAATAAATGTAAGACTCCAATAACCAAAATTGCAATTGATAAATTAAGAACAGGAGCAGACTGTTCTTCTGAGTTCTAATAAACCTTCAAAAGATGATTCTTTGATTTCTTCCAGAACACAGGGAAAGAGTGAAAGCCTAAATTATTTTATCCATCAAACATTAATTATGGTACTAAAGTGGACAAAGCACAAATAGACAATAGAAAACTATCAGCAAACTGAATACAGAAGAGTAAAACAAAACAAAAACCCCAAAAACAACACACACACACACACACACACACACACACACACAAAACAGTAACTACAAAGGCAACCGAGTGGCCACAGATCTGTCTCAGGAGTGTGATCATGCCTCTACATCAAATTATTTCTCAGGCTGGCACCCTATATGACATGAAATTACATAATATTTGAGATGGAGTAAGGGATAAAAATTGTGTTATCATTTCAATAGTATCTGAAAAAAAAAAGCAAGTGATAAAATTCAACCCTCATTCCTGGTTTTTTAAAAGAGACAGCTATTTGGGCTGAAATGAAAACTTGTTTAAGTTGAAATTTTTCTCTCTCAAAAACCCATAGCCAACTTGAAACTTGATTTGAAACTAAAAACAACCACTATCAGTCATATGATTCAAAATTGTACCTTCAACCTTGGTCCAAGCCAGTGTTATAAGGACAGAAATAGTATTTTTGTCGCTCTTGGTATGCAAGATGATCACCTAGCCAGAAAGTTCAAGAGAATCACTTGATCTATTATTAAAATAGAGTTTAACAAGGCAGTTAAAATTGACATCAACTGGTAAATATCAAGGAACTCACCTATACACCCTGACCTCCTTTGAGGTGAAAATAAACATGAAATATACAACATTGTCTGTAACACACATATCCTCATAGGATGCATTTGCCTCTGAGTTTCATAAATGTTAGTTTAATGTGAATACTTTGTTTCCTTTGTTCTATATACATTTGCTTCTAGACTACAGAGAGGCACTCATTTTATCTGGATGAGCCCAAAGGAATAAAACCAGGGAGCTGCAAGTGTGCCAAGCAATCCCAGAAAAGGTAGGAATTTAGAAAAAGAGCAGCAAAGACTGGTCAGCAGTGTTACTCTCACCAAATTAAGCAGCATTGGCCCCAATATCTCACAGTGACCACATGTAGCGATCAAATGAAGAGATAGCTCAACAGTCCTCTCTGCAATGTTACAAAGTTTCCTGGAGAACAGAACAAACCAGGCAGACAATCCCCCTCCAGTGAGGAGATGAAAATTCTGGCTGGCTCTACCCATTGCTGCAAAAGAAGAATAAGAAACATACACCTTTTAAGAATGTTCCTAGACCAGCTTAATCCATTATCAGGCTGGAATGACCGGTCATATAAACAAAGGCCAGGCGAGATTTAAAAGCACGTAATTTAGGAGAAAAACAACAGATTGCAGGAATGAGAAGGGGAAGGGTAGGGAAGAGAAAAAAAAAATGTGCGGAGTGCACTGTTGTAAGGAGAAATGTTTATCTTTAAGAAGGAAGCTCGGTGGTAGTTGATGAGTAACTCAGGTTACATTCTTCAGGGAAACGGTCACGACCGATGCTCTAACTAAAAATCAGTTTGGTGATAACTCAGATCCTGTAACTTCAGCCAGCTGGAAGTCATTCTTTCTTTTAGAACTGGAAAGAACACCGTGCCTGTGGGAAAGACTGAATTTTTTTTCCCAAAGGTTGCCAGAAGCTGTATTAAATAATAACATAAAAATAAATATAATTAAGTAATGTAGCCCTTGGGGAGGCCAACAAATCTCTTACAAAAATGTCCTTAGCAGCTTTCTGAGGTGCAGTAATTTTTTATAGCATACCCATCACTCTGATATTTCTGGAACCAGGACAGGATGCTAAATCTTGTCCCGTTGCAGAACACTCTCAGATCAGACCCATCTCAGTAGAGAGCTCATGCTCCCTAGTCTCCATGAGACAATCTCTGAAAGAGGATAATAATAAAACAATAAATCCAATGAAGCTTACAGTCCAACAGTGCTCAACCCATGACCTCTGTCCAAATAGAATGCTGCCACCGTGTTATCCCAGACATGGAAATGTCTGGGTCCCCTCTGTGCCGGAGTCCAGCCCCAGCAGGTCCAGGGGTTCCGGAAGGATGAACGGCATCAGTGAAAAATAACAAATGGACACAGACCACAGCAGGGTGTTAGAGTGGCCGCTTTATTGTGGCAAGCGTGGCATTATATTTCTTAGCAAATTCTGGCATTACCTAATTCTAAAAATGTTCCTTTGTGTAATCACCCATTAAGGAACAACATAGTTATTTTCGTGTAACGTTCCCTCCTGCCCTTTCAAGGTCATCTAGCCCTCAACACCTCAAGTGGAACGTTTACAAGAACATGACTTCTTAATTGTTCCTTTGAACCATTTGCGGTACAAGGAACAAAAGTATTCGCTTTGGTCTGGGGTGCCGGGAGGGAGCCAAGAGGGCCCTGGGAATCCACGCCTTATGCGCTCCCAGAGAGACAATGTATACCTAGGAACTAATGAACCATTCTGTACCTTAACCCACCAGGTCCAGTCATCATCTGGAATGCCTCCTGGGGGCCAAGTGGGCCTAGGGGGTGAAGTAACTTGTATCCATAGCTACGTTCCTTTGTTGCCGGAGTGGGGATTTCGAATCCATTTGTCCCCCTCCTTGGCTGGGAAATATATGGGGCTATTCTTCCTTTAGGGAGAGGAGTCTTTATGGGGGGGCAAGGGCTGGATGTAGGGCCGCATAATTTCCCTGAGGAATCTTATTTCTTTCCCCAAGGGTTCCTTTCCCGGGGGGCCTGTCGTGGGCAATCCCCCAACCGACAAATCCCCAGGTACTTTCATTGGAAGGGGGGCTGCCCTGACGAACGCTAAGGCCAAATTACACAAAAGCAGGAGTACAAGAAGCTTCCTGTCGGTGGACCACCATGCAGTCCCGACCCGTCCAGCGTCAGGGCCCTGCCATCGGGCTGGTTGGAGAGCTTGGCTTCCGGCACCTCTGCCCAATTACCTCCTCAATAAATGATCATTCACTATGGTAGTATTACACTATCGCTATGCTATTCTTGATTTTTAACAATGAAAAATGACGCACAGATCATTGAATTATGGATAAGGAAAAGTGTGTGCACGTTCCCGTGACAGAAGGTGACAAGGGACTCCGAGAAACAGGCCGTCGTCCCAGCACACCTTCCTCCTCCTGTTTAGGATCCACTACCCCCAGTTTCACCCAGACATGTGCCATTCTTTGGGCTGTGTGCAGACCAGAAGATGCTCTCTCTGCCTGAAATCCCATCACCCTTTTTCTGGCTCCCCGTCATTCTCTCACCCAGACTTAGCTCAGACAGGTACTTCCTTCCTCCGGAAATCTTTGGGGGTTTCCTGACGCTCCCAGTACACCCAGGACCACTTTACTCTCACCCCTCCCACATTGGATTAGCACTGCTTGTGACTGAGCAGTGTCACCCACATGAAGGCGTGGGGGCCAAGACAGCGATGAAGGCAACGGCCAAGAAGGATCTGCCTGCGGTCCACATCACCCTGACTTACAAGAAGCACTCGGCGGGTTTCTCTGCCGAGTAAATCCCGGCCACCGTAGAAAAGGGAAACTCTACTGCACAGTGAAAATTTGCAAAATTAGGGTGACGATTAAATGCAGTTGGCACCACTTTCCCTCCAAGTGAGAAGTGAAAGGCTGTAGCAGGTTTGGTTGCGGAGGCAGGAGACGGGGGCCACACAGGACACAGAAAGAACAGTGAGCACTTCTGACAATAAACCAGATTGAGAGGCACCGGCCGATACTGCACATAACTCTGGCCCACTGTTGTCTTTCCAGCTCAAGAAATCCCGGGACACGTGAGAGTGCCACACTGCACAACTCCCACAGAATTTGGCAATCTCTAACAAATACGTGCATGCATTCCGCCTGAACTTCAACATCCCACTTGCGCTGATTATCCACTTCAGACACACGTGCTATGTTACCGATTGAAGCATCATTTGATTTTTCAAAATGCATATTTGGAAACAACCCAGTAGCTCAAGTATAGACAGACTAGAGGAATAAACTATGTTACCTGCATAGGTCAGAGTACCGTGCAACCATGGAAAAAAAATAAGATTTCTGTGAACTCATATATGGGGGTTTTTTAAAGCAAACTGAAAAGACCATAACATATGCCACCTTTTGGTAGAAAATAAAGAGTAGTAAGGGCGGGCACCTGGGTGGCTCAGTTGGTTAAGTGTCCAACTCGGTTTTGGCTCAGGTCATGATCTCACAGTTTTGTGAGTTCGAGCCCCACATCAAACTCTGCACCGATAGCTTGGGACATGCTTGGGATTCTTTCTCTCTCCCTCTCTCTCTGCCCTTCCCCTGCTCATGTGCTGTCTCTGTCTCTCTCAACATAAATAAACTTTAAAAGATGTTTTAATAAAGAGAAATAAGAAAACATGCCTGTTTCTCCTCCTCTTCACCAACAGAAACACACGAAGGATAAGCCAGAAAACAAAGATGGCGGTCACCTGCAAGGGGTTGGCAGGAATGAGGTACAGGGATATGGGAGGCACCTTCCCTGGGTGCATCTTTTTGAATAGTTCTTACTCTTAGGAGCTTGTTCATGGTCTTCATATTCAAAACACAGAATGAAATCAACAAAAGATGTGATTCAACAAACTGAAACAAAGGAAACCTGTTATAGGTCAAATGAACACCGCAACCACACTGAAGAAGAACACAGACAGACAACCGATCCACACAACTCATAAATGTGACCACAAATGCTCAGTCTTGAGCAAGATGGAAAAGAACTGCAAACCCGAGTTAAATTCTTTTTTTCAGTACATTTGGTTTTTTCTAAGGTACAGGTGAAGGATTTCTGAAATAATTGTAGATGTTCTACGGAATTGAGCTAAATTAGAGAAGACAACGTAGTTGGGAAGAAGGAACACGTAAATATGGGATGGTCTGGGGGAGTCAGAAAACACCCTTTGGGGACAGTTTGGATTTAGAGGTTTAGATATGAATTTATACTTTCTTTTTTTTTTTAATTTTTTTTAACGTTTATTTATTTTTGAGACAGAGAGAGACACAACATGAACGGGGGAGGGGCAGAGAGAGAGGGAGACACAGAATCGGAAGCAGGCCCCAGGCTCTGAGCCATCAGCCCAGAGCCCGACGCGGGGCTCAAACCCGCGGACCGCGAGATCGTGACCTGAGCTGAAGTTGGACGCTTAACCAACTGAGCCACCCAGGCGCCCCGAATTTATACTTTCTAAAATATGTATATTTTTGTGTGTGTATGCATGTGTGTTTACGTGCATGCAGAAATGTATACATATGTATTTGCATGTATGTGTACATACGTGTGTGTAGAAGCATATATAACTAGCTTGGCCCTTTGAAGGCAAAGACCCACCCCCCCTCAGTAGCAATGAGTGTGTTAGCCCCCCGGTATTGGTCTTCAATCCATGGACCACCAATGACGAACAGGTGCACATCATGTGCCTCCAGATATGATACCTGAGAAGGACATAACATCATGTTTGCAGGATTCCGGCTGAGAATGCTCCATCAGATTCTAATTACAAGGAAATACGTGCACACCCCAAATGAGGAGACTTCTATTTAAAAGAATAGAGGGGGCTATATTCTTCACAGAAACGTCCATGTCAGAAAAGACAACGAAAACGTGAGGAAATGGCCCAGACGTGACAACTAAATGCAATGCGTGACCCCAGCTGGGTCCTGTCGTTCGCAGTTAATTGTTCATAAAGCAAATTGTCAGGCCAACTGACAAAATCAGGATACAAAAGCAGCTCAGATAAAAACACTGTATCCGTGTTAAATTTGTTAAAGCTGATAACCGCGTTGTGTTTGTTTGCCGAGAATGGCCATATTTTTAGGAAGTACCTAGTACAGTGTGCAGAGCTTGAGAGCCATGGTAGGTGCAACTTACTGGTTCAGAAAAGAAGCAGAGAAAGAGAGAGGGTGAGGGAAGGAGGGAGGGAGGGAGAGGGGAGGGAGAGAGAAAGAGGAAAGGGGGAGCAGGAAGGGAGGTAGGGGAGAGGGTGCACACTAACAACAGATGAATCTAGGTAAAGGGCACACAGGCATTCTTTATATAGTCTTATCTCTCCCGCTTTCCTAAAGTTTCAGTTATTTCCAAATCAGTTAGAAAAATAGAGAGTGGCACCTGGATGGCTCAGTCGGTTGAGCATCCTTTACTCTTGGTTTCAGCTCAGGTGATGATCTCACGGTTCTACGAGTTCAAGCCCCGCATCGGGCTTTTTGCACTGATGGTGTGGACCCTGCTTACAATTCTCTCTCTCCCTCTCTCTCTCTGCCTCCGTCTCTCCCTGTCTCAAAATAAATAAATAAACTTAAAAAAAAAGAGAGAGAGAGAGAGGAATCTGTGGGAAGATCTAATTTAGACCCTACTTCCTAATAAATCCTCTAAGAATAATAATAGCTCCCCCCTGCTGTGTCCCTACTTTGTGCCAGTCCTTGAAATAGGAATTTTACACACATTTTCTTTAATATTCATATTTCATATTCATTTTCCTTCATATTCATGTAATGCAGGTTCCTATTTTTTGCAGTATTTTTCATTACTTCTATGATCTTCCAATGTCCAGAACAAGTACAGCTATTTGTAGGTTTTGCATTAAAAACGTGATTCCAATCACGGATATGTAGATGTGCCCCCAACCTATTAAAAAAAGAAAAAGTATTGCAACCATTAGCTGATTCTCCATGATAAGCCACAAGAGATAACCACAGAGTGAGGCTATTTTTCTTTCCCTTCTGTTGTCCCCAACTTCTAAGCCTACATCAAGCCTTGTTTTTTTAAAAAATCTTTCATTTTAACCGTACACATTGAAAACTCAGAGATAACCATGTTTTCTATTCATGGCTTTCTCTCTAATCTCCAGAAAGTTATTAGAAACTGTATCAGTAGCACCTCGCATTCAATCATTCTATTACACGAAAATATTTCCCTTCCAAAATCAGGAGTTGCCTTCTACCTCCTCCTAGCAAATTGCAAATGAAGCTGGTCATTTAGAAAGATCAGCTTGAAAGGCACATGGATAAATGCGCTGTCAGGAAGAAAGAGAAAGATAGATCTAGGGAAAAACAAATACACTGTATCATCTAGTTTCCTGCTTCTCTCCAGGGCTGCAACTTAATACAAATGTTTGCAAACCTCGCAGGCAGACCGTCTCCAACTTTCCCAGTCATCTTGGAACCAGACTTTTAAGTGGCTCCAATAAAAAATAAAATAAAAACTAACTTAGCTCTAAGAAGTATCTCCTTGGTTAAGGAGATTAGTCAATCTCTTCCACTTTAATATAGCTTTTAAATAACTGATAGTATAATTCATTATTTGACCACATAATTATCACTCAGTGATCAGGGATGACTATAAAAATGCAATCTCTGGTTTCGAAGACATTTTATCGTATTAGCGATAAGGATGATGAGTTGAATTCTCTGCCCCCATGAGACAGAGAACTTCAGATAAAATACATTGTCAAACCATAAACATCAGCATTCTGTCTGCTATGGGCTTTGCAGCTATGTTCCTAGATGAGAATCATAAATCAGAGAATTTTAGAGGTGAAAGTAAATAAAAAGATCGCCCAACCCCTTGCTTTGCAGATGACGATGCTGAGGTCCAGAAAGGACCCATGATACCCCAAGCCCCTCAAAGGGTGGTGTTGGAGTTTTCCCTTTTGGGAGGCTATACTCTCAACTTCCTAATACTCTCTACTTCTTAATACCAAGGATCTTGGCCCTCCGCAAACAACATTTACACTAGCTGTCCATCACGCAAAAGCTTCAAAACTTTTATATTTTCCCTTACTGAACTATATTTTTTTGCTTTCTTCTCTTAATTCTATTGTATTTTCATTTTTTTATTGTATTTTTTATTTTTTAAAATTTACATCCAAATTAGCATGTAGTGACACAATGATTTCAGGAGCAGATTCCTTAATGCCCCTTACCCATTATATTTTTTAAATCTAGTATTTATATGCTTTTAAATGGTAATGCATACCCCCTACTTTCACTAATTTAGTGCACTAATGGATTACAACCGATAGTCTGTTCTAGCCAGAGACAAGATCCAGATCAGGATTCCTCCACGGGAATTTTCCTAATCACATACTTTTTCCCCTTAGTAGTTGTTATTTAGCGCATGCTGTGGGGGGGGGGGGGGGGCGGGGCGGGCGGGGAGACAAGTGAATGAATGGCTTGGAAAAAAACTACAGGAGAGACTCCAATCCTGTGCAACCTTCTTCATGATCAAGAATTCAGGAATCCCAAGTTTATGGTTCTTGCCTTCTCTGAGCCCGTCACTGTCACTTGGCAGGAACAGAGCTGTGGGCAAGAAGTCATGGTCCCTCGTATGGGAGGCTGCAGACCCTGCTAGGGGAAGCCACGTGCGTCCACGTGAGCAAGTGGCCCACAGGCCGGTAGAAGATGACTGGACCATCCCGGGAGAAAGGAGTCACAGCTCTCAGGATGGCGGGCCAGTCTGGACGGACCTCCTCCACACGCCTGGCCGTGCCTCCATTTTCTCCACATGATGATCGATTTCATACCTCTGCCCTTTCTGACCAGCTCTTCCCACTGCCTGGACCAGTTTGCTCTCTTGTAACCAGCAAAGACTTCATCATTATTCAGGCTCAACTTAGATTTCACCTTCTCGGGGTGCCTGCGTGGCTCAGTCGGTTAAGCGTCCGACTTTGGCTCAGGTTATGATCCCACAGTTCATGGGTTCGAGCTCGCCTCGGGCTGTGTGCTGACAGCTCGGAACCTGGAGCCTGCTTGGGATCCTGTGTCTCCCTCTCTCTCTCTCTCTGCCCCTCCCCTGCTCACGCTCTGTCTCCCTGTCAAATATGGATAATAAAACCTTAGAAAAAATTATTTTTAAAGATTTGATCTTCTCTGTGAAGCCTCCTCAGCTCCTCTGAAAAATTAATTCACCTTTTTCTCCCATAGTGATTGGCACTTGCAGGCTGCATTGTGGTATTTCCATGATCTCTCATTTGACCAAACAGGTACGTTTTCACATAGAGGATGGAGGTGGTGTCTTATCTCCCCTCTTTGTGAAGACATCAAACACGACCCCCAAGCGCTCCCTGACCCAAGACTGCACGCTGTCTGAGAGACTTGTCTCCTAAAGAACGATCGGACTTTTGCCCAGATGTGGAAGCTCATGGGGAAATAGTCTCCAGCTACCTCAGTCACCGCAGACAAGCCGGGGGGCTCATCCCCTCCACGCTTGACACGTGCCCCAAACTGACCCAACTGCTGTCTTCCCTCAACCCTCCAAACCCGATGACAGACCGTGAGTCCCAGAGGGCGACTCTCTCTCCATCCTACACCTTCTTTACCCAGAAGGTCCCCAGGAAGCCAGCTGGAAGCCTCTCCCTGATGACTCCATGTCTCCCGCGATCCTTTCAATGGGCAGCTGTGTCCTCTCACACCTGAGAGAAAAGAGCTGGTCCCTCTCCTCCTGGTCAGTTCCCCTCACTAGTGAAGAATTTGTCGCCTGGACTACCATCCTTCTCTCCCCACGACTTCCACCCTGATGCTTAGTGACTTCAAACCCCCCTGCACAATCCACTCAACACCCAGACACGTGCCTCCTCGCTGCCAATGACTTTGTCTTCTGCCCCGTTGTCAGCCACTCATTTCTAGCACTTTACAAACCAGAGGGTCAATTTGACAGCACGTCATGATATCCATTCTTTCAATTACACAAAACAGAACTGAGCAGAACAGGAAACTTCAGAGTCCGGTTTCTGCAGTCGGGGTAGGAATTCTTTCCCAGCGTAAAACTCGGTTTCAGTTATATGCGTGTTTACTGAGTAGAGTTATAAAAGGTATCTTTCTTCTGTTAAGTCATGGCCAAAAAGTTTGAAAAACGCCGCTCTAAACATGGTGGGTAATCCAGCCCCTTCCGGATTTCTGTTTCAAGCCTCTCACGCTGTAATCACCACCTCCCGTGGTCCTGTCCGCTCTCTCCAGGATCCCGGCTCTGACAGTTCAACTGCACCAAGCCTTCCGGTCCCTTAACGCCGCTCCCTGTCTACCCCTCGCCCATCTCAGGGCTCGCTCCCTCCTTGCCTGGACGCTGAGATCCTCAAGGACAGAAACCACAGCCCTGATGACCTTTGCATCCCTGACTCCAGCACTGTGCCTGCCATGGAAAACAGGTGTTGGGCAACATCTTTGTTAAATTAACAAGGCCGTGGAATCAACTAGACAGAGTCCCGCTGAGCAGGCTAGCAAAAGCCTCTGCCATTTGTGTTTAATTTGGGGTATCACTGGGCCCCCCCACCACACCCCCACACAACTCCTCTTAATTTCTACTTGGCAGAGCTTGATTTCCACAGATCAATGCCGTCAGGTCAGGACGGCAGAGAGAAAGATCCTGCATGTTCTGCCATGCCACGAGGAAAATTTCAGGGAGCAATTTCCGCCACAACTCCTTCGGTCGTCCTGAAACAGAGAGAAAAAGAAAACCCTCGATGTCTGTCAAAAGATTAATAAGTTTTTATATACAGTTCAAAGCTGTCAGCCGTAGCTCATTAGAATAATAAATCTATTAAATCTTGGAAGGATTAACATCTCATTATCTCATCCTTGTTATAAGAATGAAGGTTTTATTATCTCAATGGCTTAAATAGTTCTTGTCATGTAATGCATTCTCCCCACCCCATCCCCTACCCCCCATAGTTAAGGCCGTGATGTTAATTTTTTTTTTTTTCTCAGTTGCACATTATCCTTTCAGGAGAGCATCAAAATGTCAAGCCTGGCCATGGGAGACCGACGGAAGCCTGCATTTTAAGCGATTCTCCGCATTTGCTTCATGTGTGTTCTACACACTCTTTCCTAAAATAGCCTTACTGTCACATTCAGCATTTGTTTAAAGCTGAAACCAAGATGGAGAACATTGCAGTGAAAAAGAGCACTAGATTAGGAGTCCCAAGTCCCTGGCTTGAGGTCCAGCTCTCTTTGCATCTCTGGCTTACTAGGCAAGCCCGGACACTTCTGTACTTGGAATGTTCTCTGCCTCGTTCAAAGCCAAGCGCTGGCTGCTCACGTCTCTGAGTTTTCCTTGATCCCACCAGTCCTGTGGACTCTTCTCTATGCTCTGACTAAAACTTCATCCTCTCTATCCCTGTATTTACACATTTTCTTGGAAACTTTTTTTTTTTTTGCATTGACTTTAGTACCCGGCACATAATAGATTCTCAGTAAATATTTGTTGGATGAATAAAAATAAATGTGCCTCTCCAAATTAACTCTGGTGCACAGTAGCTATTCAATACATGCATTGATTCCTTTGAAGGATTTGAGATGTCGTGTTTTTGTTTTTTGTGTTTTGTGTTTTGTTTTTTGTTTTTGTATTCTATTTGAGAAATCTAGAACTCAGAATGGTTTTGAAGCTCATTCTGGGCCATAGAAGTGATAAAGTCCTGGGACACCTGGGTGGCTCCCTCGGTTGAGCGTCCGACTTCAGCTTAGGTCATGATCTCATAGCCTGTGAGTTTAAGTCCTGCATCGGGCTCTGTGCTGACAGCTCGGAGCCTGGAGCCTGTTTCAGATTCTGTGTCTCCCTCTCTCTCTGCCCCTTGCTCTCTCTCTCTCTCTCAAAAATAAATAAACATTTAAAAAAAGTTTTTAAAGAAAAAGAAGTGATAAAGTCCTGCATCCCTTGATTTGAGCATTGGCCAGCCTGGCTCCAAGCTTTCACACACTGAAGTACACGGGCCACCTCCTGCGTGAGCCCCAGGTATCTCCATGGCATCATCAGAGACTGCGCAGATGTTATGGACCCATCGGAATACCTCCAGGGTCACCAATTGTGCCAGTGGCTCAGAAGAGGCGTCCAGTTTGCGGCTGCTCCTCTTTGGCAGAACCCCTGACTACGGAGTGCAACTCCTTCCCTAGGGCATCTCAGATTGTCCTCACAAAGGAGGAAGTGCTCAGGCAACGCTCACAGCATAGATAAGGAGCCCTCGAAAGAAAGACGAAAAACATAGTAATGCATGCTCCTGGTGGCATCTCCCCACCCTCCCCTCCCAAAAACATCAACAAGAGAACTGTTAATGGCACTTCTAATGATTTTTCTGGACCACAGAGACGGGCTTCTCAATCATGTTGCCGAAACCAGCCCGGCCATTACACGTTTATTAAGAAGATAACATCATTTCATTTCACCTTGTCAGGTAATTTTACATCTAACACAAAGAGGGTGTCTAAACAATAGCAAACAGCTGGAAAGGAGAAAAATGGTCGTGTCACTCCACCGTGCAACATCCTGATGATGAAGCCAATCTCCAAAACAGATGGCGGGCTCAGCTCAAAGAGCTGCTGGGTTGACCAGTTGAATGGTTTTCTTTGTTTGTTTCATCATGTTCAGAGTTGATGATAAAGGGCTCATCCGTTCACCCCCAGCCAAAGTCTGTTCTTTCGGACGAGGTAGGCTTGCTGAGGGTGGGCCGTGGATGGGTCCCTTGTCTTCAAAAACAATTCAGCTTCCTTCTGGTTGCTTTTTTGAAGCCCAAGTATTTCTCCTCCTTCAGGTTTCTCTGGTTCAGCTTTTGTAATCCCTACTTGTATGTTCTTTGAGTCTGCATGTTGAGTTTTAATGAAGATATTTGGGGGAGTTTTACTCTCTCCTTCTAAACAGCACATAGCGTAACCTGATCCAGTCCTTCAACCACGGCCTCATGACACCTTAGGACATCTAGACATGAGGCAGGGGGACAGGACGTCTTTCCTGGGGTTGGCTTCCTTCTTTTCCATCTGCCAATGATACACAATGAGTCTTTATTTATGCAGCCTCTTGTCTCTTCCCAAATGAACTTTACCTGCTGGCAAAGTTTAGAAAACTCAAAGACAATGCTTTGGACAATCCAAGAACTTGGCCGTAGCAATATTACGTTTTCTTTATTTTTACCAAAAATCTTTTACATCAATTCATTTTTAAAAATTTTTTCCACGTTTATTTATTATTGAGAGACAGAGAGAGGCAGAGCATGAGCATGGGAGGGGCACAGAGAGGAGGAGACGTGGAATTTGAAGCAGGCTCCAGGCTCTGAGCTGACAGCACAGAGCCCGATGCGGGCCTCGAACTCACAAACTGCAAGATCATGACTTGAGCCGAAGCCGGACGCTTAACTGACTGAGCCACCCAGGCGCCCCCGATTCACTTTATTTTTAATCTGAGTGTTTAAAATAGTTAATGTGGAGGGGTGGGGGCACCTGGGTGGCTCAGTCAGTAAAGCATCCAACTCTTGATTTCGGCTCAGGTCATGATCTCACAATTGGGTTCGTGGGATCAAACCTCATGTCAAGTTCCAAGCTGACAGCATGGAGCCTGCTTGGGATTCCTTCTGTCCCTCTCTCTCTCTGTCCCTCCCCCTCCCTCCCTCACACTCTCTCTCAAATTTAAATGAATAAATAAATAGATGATAAATAAATCAGAAGATAGTTAACGTGGAGTTTCCAATTATAGATGCTGAAATAAAACATTTTTGTTCTAATTTCCTCTCTGAAAGCAACAGAAAATGGCAAAAAGAATTGACATGAGAATTGAAGAACTCTATCGTCGTTTATACATGTATGAAGAGGTTAAGTACAAGTATACAAGTATACAAACCTAGCTCTTAAAAAGAAATCATCCTTCTCTTTCTTTTTCTCTAACAATCAAAACCTACCCAGTTGAAGTGCTGGAAAATTAATCCCAGTTGAATCTGCTTTCCCTCAGTCTTCCTCCAGGACCATGTCCAAATTCCAGAGGTTTATGTAATACCAAGAAGATCAGTGTTTGCACCTCGCTGTCCATGGGAGAAGCAGGGAAGGCAGAGGGGAGCCATCTAGGATCAAGTTTACCCATCCGCAGAAGAAAATGCTCTGTCCATGCCTGAAAGATCCTCAGTCATGGATACACGCAGGTTGCCATGGCAGGACTGGCCACTGTGCCCATTGGCCCACCTCTCTGGCCCTCCTTGATACTCTAGGTGAGATTTAAGGGCAAGGCCACCCTGTTGCCGCCTCTGGGCCACCACACCAGCTGGCCATTGCTGAGCACAGTGTGCACAGTGTGCCTCTGGACAGCCACCACTGTCCTCCAACCCCTGCAAGAAATGTGCACGCGTGCCCTTCACCCTTGCTCCCTCCAGAGCTCGCAGAGTCTTGCCGTGTGCCCAGGCCAAGGAGCGAGGCCCGGGATCAGGGCACAGAACCCCTTCCTCTGGGTTGCACACGCCCTTTATTATCATCCTCAATCAAACCCCTCTCTGCCTCAATTCCCAACTTTTAGGGAATTGCTTTCCAGTCCAGAGAGAGAGTGGGAGAGGGAGGGACACCTTGTCTGCCTTCCTTAATAATCTTCTATAATGCTTTAGGGTTTTAGAACACAAACGCCAAGGTCTCCCAAAAAGAGATTGTGCAAACCATTTGTATCATACAATAAACAATATGTTCTTCAAGGTGCATCCATTTGTGGCATGTGTCTGTATTTCAGTTCCTTTTACGGCTGACAGATATTCCACTGGGTGGATATACCACATTCTGTCTGTCCATTTGTGAGTTGACAGAAATTTGTATTGTTTTCACCACTTGGCTGTTGTGAAAAAGGCTGCTGTGAACATGTATGTACAAGTCTCCCCTCCCAGTTTTATTGAGAAATAATTGACATTTATCACTGTATGGTTAAGGCACCCAAGCATGACAGTTTGATTTTTATATATTGTGAAATGATTACCACAATAAGTTCAGCTACATGCATCTTCTCGTATAGATCAATAAAAAGAAAAAAAATAGAGACAAAAGGTGAAACATGTGCTTGATGAGAACTCATGGGATTTGCTCTCCTAGAACTCTTCTGTCTTACAGTACTGTTAGCTAGAGTCGCCGTGTTGTGTGAATATCCCTGGTGTTTATTCATCTTATAACTGGACGCTTGGACTTTTGTACCACCTTCCTCCAAATTCACCTTTTTCCCACCCTTCTCCTTTGGTAACCATGAGTCTGATCTCTTTTTCTATGAGTTTGTGTTTTGTGTTTTGTTTTTGTTCTGTTTAGATTCCACGTATAAGCAAGATCATAGGACAATTGCCTTTCTCTGACGTGTTTTCTTTTCTTTCTTTCTTTTTTTTTTTTTTTCCTGTGCAGAAGTTTTTTCATTCGGTGTAGTCCCACCTGTTTATTTTTTATTTTATTGCGTGTGTTTTAGGTGCCATATCCAAAAATTACCACTAAGGCCATGTCAATACGCTCTGTTCCTGTGTTTCCTTCTAGAAGCTTCATGGCTTTGATTTCTTTAATCAATGTTGTAGTTTTCTGACTAGGGATTTCTACCTCCTTAGTTAAATTTATTCCTAAGTATTTTAACTTTTATTATTTTTTATTTTTTTAATTTTTTTAACGCTTATTTACTCTTGAGACGGAGAGAGACAGAGCATGAATGGGGGAGGGGCAGAGAGAGAGGGAGACACAGAATCGGAAGCAGGCTCCAGGCTTCGAGCCGTCAGCCCAGAGCCCGATGCGGGGCTCGAATTCACGGACCGCAAGATCGTGACCTGAGTCGAAGTCGGACGCCCAACCGACTGAACCACCCAGGCACCCCTAATGCTATTTTAAATGGGACTGATTTCTTGGTCTCTTTTTCAGAAAATTTGTTGTTAGAATACAAAAACACTACTGGTTTTTGCATGTGGATTTTGTACACTGCAACATTCCTGAATTTGTTTATTAGATCTAAGAAATGTTTCGCTGAGTCTTTAGGGTTTTTTATACATAAAATTACGTCTTTGGCAAATAGAAACAATTTCACTTCTTCCTTTCCAAGGGTAATACTTTTTATTCTTTTTCTCACCTGGTGGCTCTAGCTAAGATTTCGAGTACCATGTTGAACAGGAGAGGTGAGAGTAGACACTCTTGTCATGATCCTGATCTTAGAAGATTGGCTTTCAACTTTTCCCCGTTGAGTAGGATGTTAGCTGTGATCGTGTCATATGTGTATTTACTGTGTTGAGATATGTCTCTTCTATGCCCAAACTGTTAGGAGTTTTTACCATGAATGGCTGTTGTATTTTGTCAAATGCTTTTTCTGCATCTATTGAGATGATTCTATGATTCTCTTATTTCATTCTGTTAATGTGATACATCACAGTGATGGATTTGTGCATGTTGAACCACCCTTGGATCCCAGAGATAACTCCCAACCAGGGTAAATGATTCTTTGAATGTGCTGCTGAATTAAGTTTGCCGGTGTTTTGCTAAGAACTTGTGCATCTATATTCATCAGGGATATTGGTCTGTTGTTTTCTTCTCCAGTAGCATCCTTTTCTGGCCTTGTTATCTGATTAATTTGTTTCAATTATTTTGTGTCTACACCTAGGAGTAAGATTGCTGGGTCTTATGTAAGTGAAAGAAGCAGACACAAAAGGCCACAAATCATATGATTCCATTTATATGAAATGTCCAGAATAGGCAAACCAATAGAGACAAAAAAGAAAAAAGAAAGAAAGGAAGGAAGAAAGAAAAAAAGAAAGAAAGAAAAAGGAAGGAAGGAAGGAAGGACAGATTAGTTGTTAGGGTCTGGGAACAAGGAAGAATAAGAAGTAACTGGTTAATAGATGAGAGGTTTCTTTTTATGTTTATTTATTTATTTTGAGAGATAGAACATGTGTGAGTGGAGGTGGGGCAAAGAGAGGGAGAGAGAGAATCCCAAGGAGGCTCCACGCTGTCATCACAGAGCCCAACACGGGGCTCAATCCCACAAACCACAAGATCATGACCTGAGCCAAAACCAAGAGTCCGTCGCTTAACCAGCTGAGCCATCCACACGCCCTGAGAGATTACCTTTTAGGACGATGAAAGTTCTGGATCTAGATAGCGGTAAGGATTACACAACATTATGTAAGTACTAAATACCACTGAATTATACACTTTAAAATGATACATTTTGGGACACCTGAGTGGCTCAGGTCATGATCTCATGGTCTGTGAGTTTGAGCCCCACATCAGGCTCTGTGCTGACAATGCAGAGCCTGCTTGGGATTCTCTCTCTCGCTCTGCCCCTCCCCCATTTGCATGCTTTCTATCTCTCTCAAAATAAATAAACTTAAAAAAATAATTTTAATAAATAAATAAAATGATATCTTGTATGTCATGTATATTTTACCACAGTCTAAAAAACAGGAAGATAATAGCTTGTATAGTATATATTATCTAAAATATATTATATAATAAAATGTATAATATGTTTATGTAACATCAAATAATATCAAGTTTTATGCTTATGTAAATTTATGATTTTTATACTGCTATAATGCACATATAAAATGTATATATGCACAAAAATACCTCAAAACTGCTATAACCCCAATCCACAGTGTGTGAAAACTGGGTGTAAGAATTCAGTGAGCTTTGGATGAACTTACAGAAGGACACGCAGACCAATACAGCTTTTGGAAGAAGGTGAAGGGCACTAAGTTGTTGGTCAGCTCATTTCTCGTAACAGAAATTTGATAGGTATCATTTAATACTGAAAATCAAGAAATAGAAGTTCAAGTACATTATTTAAACTATAAAGATAATCACATATGTCATTACAGTCAGGTCATGACCGTAGGGAAGGGGCGGAGGTAGGAAGGTGAGAGGTAGGGGGAAGGTTCCCCTCGAAGGATAGAAAAGAAGCAAGTCAAAAGCCAGAGGTCAACAATGCAAAAGGCAGGACAAGCAATTATATTTGCACTAATCATTTCCTCTTGCAAAGTGGGACTCCAGTAGACACTGCCAGAGTTTCATAAATCAAAGAACAGCAGGTTCAGCATACTGTTGAAAGCTACCAGGTAAAACAATCACAACAAAATAAAAACAAACCTCACCAATATTAATGACGAAAACTCAACACAGAGCAGGCTCTCGGAAAGAAGGCAGGCCAGGCATGAAAACACAAATTACGTACCAAAATGTGGAAACCAAACTGAAAGTATAGGTTAAGCAAAAATGAACATATCAAATAAACTGTCATATCGATAAGTGTTAATAAGATGAACTCATCTTTTAGGAGAAACTATTTCTCAGGTTGCGTGAAACATAAAATCCATCCACACGCTGCAAACAGGAGACACCAGTCAAAATGCTGACAGAAAAGCGGTGGGTAACAATATGTAAGCAAATGCAAACAAAAAGAAATCAGGAGTCCTGAATATTAGTCCTAGGGGAATGCAGGACATAAAGCAGGCAGTGAAACCAAGAAGTGAACTTCATAATGACAGAAGGCGCACGCCACATGAGGGCCGGCCACGGATCTTCAGACAAGAAAACAGAAACATTTACGAAGCAAGAACAGAAAAAGACAAATGGAAATACAAAGCCAGTATGATGTTTTTACTCACTGTTTTCTGGCCATCAAAAATATGGTAGAAAAAAAAATACATGAGACAATTACAAACCTGAACTACCCAATTAACATGTTATAGACATATCAGACCCTACATCATGAAACTAGACCACGCACCTTCTTTTTAGATGCCCAAGAAGCATTATTTTTACCTGGCTGTCTTTTGGGTCACAAAGAAGACTTCAATCGATCCTACAAATTAGCATATATTCTCTGAGCTCTCTGATAACAGTATAAAAATTTGGAAATTAATAGGGCAAATGGACAACAAAAATATCAAACTACCAATATATTCTGAACATTCTCCTTTAACTATACCCTGGCTCAAAATACAGATCAAAACCACAATGAGATACCACCTCACACCTGTCAGAAGGGCTCACATTAACGACTCAGGCAACAGATGTTGGCGAGGATGCGGAGAAAGAGGATCTCTTTTGCATTGCTGGTGGGAATGCGAGCTGGTGCAGCCACTCTGGGAAACAGTATGGAGGTTCCTCAAAAAACTAAAAATAGAACTACCCTATGACCCAGTAATTGCACTACTAGGCATTTATCCAAGGGATACAGATGTGCTGTTTTGAAGGGACACATGCACCCCCATGTTTATAGCAGCACTATCAACAGTAGCCCAAGTATGGAAAGAGCCCAAATGTCCACTGATGGATGAATGGATAGAGAAGATGTGGTGTATCTATACAATGGAGTATTACTTGGCAATCAAAAAGAATGAAATCTTGCCATTTGCGACGACGTGGATGGAACTAGAGTGTATTATGCTAAGCGAAATAAGTCAGTCAGAGAAAGACAAAAATCATATGACTTCACTCATATGAGGACTTTAAGAGACAGACCAGATAAACATAAGGGAAGGGAAACAAAAATAATATAAAAACGTGGAGCAAGGACAAAACAGAAGAGACTGTTAAATATAGAGAACAGAGGGTTACTGGAAGGGTTGTGGGAGAGGCGATGGGCTAAGTGGGGAGGGGCCACTAAAGAATCTACTCCTGAAATCATTGTTGCATCACATGTTAACCAACTTGGATGTAAATTAAAAAATAAATAAATTATAAAAATAAATAAATAAATACAGACATACATAGCACACCCTGGCTCAAAGGGAAAATAAAAAGTCAAGTTGCGCAATCACGGTATCTAAAAAATATAAATATTCATAGCCTACTAAGTATCACAATTTTAATGCTATAAATATATGTATCTTTTAATGCAAAAATTTATAATAACACAATAAATATCATCTAGTGTCTTTCAAGGTTTATGCATGTTGTCACATGTATCTGTGCCTTTTATGGCTGAATAAGACACCATCGTATGGATACATCACATTTTCTTTGTCCATTTATTGATTGGAGAGTATCAGTTTGTCCAGGTATCAATTGGAGGAAAATTAATAGCTTTAAATACTAAGTTCCTATGTAAAAAGTAATTAAAATAATTGAGTTATTCATTAAAATTAAAAAGATAAAGAAATAGGGGCGCCTGGGTGGCTCAGTCGGTTAAGCGGCCGACTTCGGCTCAGGTCACGATCTCGCGGTCCGTGGGTTCGTGCCCCGCGTCGGGCTCTGTGCTGACAGCTCCGAGCCTGGAGCCTGTTTCAGATTCTGTGTCTCCCTCTCTCTGACCCTCCCCCATTCATGCTCTGTCTCTCCCTGTCTCAAAAAGAAATAAAACGTTAACAACAACAACAACAACAAAATTTAAAAAGATAAAGAAATAAACAAAACATAATACAAAAACCTAAGTATAAAAAGTAATGTGGAAAAATTAAAGCAACAAAATAACAGAAGAAAAAAAAAACTATTGAACAATAGGCCTGAGAGTTTTTTTCTTAGAAAAAAAAAAGTATATAAAGAAACAACAGAAGGGCATAAGCTTACAACATTAAAAATGAGAATTGAGACATAGTCACAAACACAGAGAGAAGTTAAAAGAATCACAAAAGAACATTCTGTTTGTTCCTATATAAAAACGTTTCCAGAATTGGATGCAATGAGTAGTTAATCTAAGACACTGTAAATAGCTAATACTCACTGCAAAAGACAAAATATTGAACAGATCAACTTCTACAGAAAATTTAGAACAACTTGTCATAAAATTATCCCCTCCAAAAGAAATGGCATTTTTACGACAAATGAAAGAATGTGCAATCTCACTCCAAATTAAAATAATAAAAATGACGTTTAGGGGCGCCTGGGTGGCTCAGTTGATTGGGCATCCGACTTCACCTCAGGTCATGATCTCGCAGTCCGTGAGTTCAAGCCCCACGTTGGGCTCTGCTGACAGCTCAGAGCCTGGAGCCTGCTTCGGATTCTGTGTCTACTTCTCTCTCTGCCCCTCATCTGCTCATGCTCGCTCTCTCTCTCTCTCTCTCACAAAATAAATAAATATTAAAAAAAATTTAAAAAAAATGACATTTAAAGTGAAATACAATTTTCAAATACCGGAAGACGAAGATTACCCTAGTTGGTAGCTTACGGTGTGGAAGGCATTCTGATTCCCTGGCGTAGAGTACAAAATGGTATAGCATCTTTAGAGTGTTAACATGGCAATAACTACAATTTAAAACGTTCATTTCCTTTGACTTCAAAAGTCCGCTTCTACTAAATTATCTACATATACAGCCTCCAGGGTACAAGAAATTGCGTACGAAGATATTAAATGAAGCAATGTTTGTAACCAAAAATAACAGCAAGTACTTGCCCGTGGACAGGAAAATGTTTAACAAACGATTCCATCCAGTGGAATATTACAAGGCAATGAAAAAGAATGCTGGCAGGGGGCACCTGAGTGCCTCAGTCGGAGGAGCCTCTGACTCTTGATTTCGGCTCAGGCCATGACCTCAGTCATGAGATCAAGCCCTGCCCTGGGCGCCATGCTGGGCGTGGAGCTCGGTTAAGATTCTCTCTCTCTCTGTCTCTCTCTCTCTTTCTCCCCCCTCTGCCTCCCCTTCCCCGCTCTCTTTCTCACACATGCATACATAAAAACAATGGCGTCAGTATTGAGAGGAAGTGAGCATGAAGAGGTGCTGGCAATATTCTGTTTCTTGATCTGGAAGCAGGTGACATGGGTGTGTTCATTTTGTTAGAATTCAGCAAGGTGTATACATATGTGCGTGTTTCTGTACATCGTGCATATCATATCATACTCCAGGGGTTGAACAAGAGCTTCTTAAGGGGCCAGTTGGTAAATATTTAAGGCCTGTGGGCCACGTGGTCTCCATCACAGCTACTCAAACTTGCCCTAGTGGGAAAGCAGCCACAGACAACATGGAAATCAGTGAATGTGGTCCTGTTCCCATAAAATTTTGCTTACAAAAACAGGCAGTGGGTCCGTAGCCAGAATTTGCCAACTTCTGTTATACAGTATATAGAATAAATATGTATATATTATCCTAAATAACTATTGTTCAAAGAGCAAGTATATCTATGTTTACTAATAGCTTAAGAAAATCTAAGTGAGGGGCGCCTGGGTTGCTCAATCGGTTGAGGGTCCAACTCTTGATTCTGGCTCAGGCCATGATCTCACAGTTCATGGGATCAAGCGCTGTGTCAGCCTCTGCACTGAGCATGCTTGAGATTCTCTCTCTCTCTCTCTCTCTCTCTCTCTCTCTCTCTCTCCCCCTCTGCCCCTCTCCCCTTCTTATGCATTCTCTCTCTTTCTCTCTCTCTCTCTCTCAAATTAAAAGAAAAAAATAAAGTCTAAGTGACAACCATCAGTCTATCTAGGACAATGATTGTATTCCAATTTTATATATCCAAAAAGAGGATATATAAAATATTCATGTGCTTGTTTGTGAATGTCCGTGCAAGGAACATTTTTGGAAGTGTTTATAAGACCCCAGGGCAAGGGGTCACCTGAGGGGGGGGGCAGGATCTAAGTTTAGAGAGAGGCTAAATTTCCATCGTGCAGAATTATTTTCAAATATAACAATTCTAAATCATACGGTGAGATATGGCCAGTTTGAGCATATAGAGAGATGTATCTACCCAGTATCAAATTTCCTAAAAATGATCATTTTTCCCTTGTGAAGATGATAACAAAACAACAATCACTAAGATAACGCATTTTTGTATTTGTGGGAGCAAATTATCCACCAGGTAACAGATAGGGAGAAAAACACTTTGAAACTGGAACGCTAATGGCTCTTCGTTTCTTGAACTTCTTTTCTCCTTTATTTATAACAGCAAATTAAAATTTCATTATCTTGAAAAAAAAAACCCAATACCATTGGTTTTAATTACTGTTTGGTATTTCCTTAGGGAGGTGTGAAAATAAAGTAAAAAGGAAGGAGAATGCAATAGAAAGGAGTATGCCGAGTCCATTAGCAGCTATTTTTTTAGTACGCATTACAAATTTTGTGGGTATGGTCTTCGGTGCCAAAGTTATCAGGATAAATCCCATTACAGGGAAAAAAAATCAAGATATCCGCTCCATCATTGACATATAAGAAACATCTCCACAGAGGGGAAAATCCTTGCAAGCTGTGCACCCTCCTTTAGCATCAGCTGAACCTGGAGAGCAACTAGGAAGTGATCTGAGCAGAGGGTAGATGCAGGTGCAGAAAACAGAGCTGAAAATAATGCGCATGAGTCTAACCTGAAAAATGAGAGGATTGAAACACACACACACAAAAAGTTGTTTGGGAGCCGCTGGTACTTTCCTGTGATGGCTATTACAAGGCCTAATGGAAGACACAGGGCTACAGAACATACTTAGAGCCAGGATAAAAGAAATACAGACAAAGGTCAATGTCGGGAATACACAGAACACATCTGGGTGGCGGTTGTAGGTAGGATGTACAGGGACAAACAGGCCCTGTGTGCATCTTTTACCATCATGTGAAATGTCTCTTTCCTTCAATATTTTTGCTCATGTAGAATTCTCAGGTTTCTCGGGGATTTACCGAAAAATCTGCATCGTTAAAACACGGGAACAGAGCCAGTTGTTTAAAAAGTAAAAATGTTAGTGAGGTTGCCGTCTCTTCTATAGGTTTTCCCATTTTTTTATTTACCTCATGGGCTACTTTTGTCACAAAATGTTTGTGGTCCTCCAAGGTATTGTAGCTCTTTACTAGGCGCGATGTGAGGAAATTAAAGATACAGTTAAAAACTACGGAGATTTCATTGAAGATATCCACAAAACGTCTCCTCCAGTGAGTACTAGTCTTTTTATCTTTAGTTTTAATGAGAACACGTCCTGTCTGAACTCTCAAGGGGGCATAGACTTGGATTCATGAGCAAATGACAATTCTGGCAGAATAATAGAAGTCAAGAATGCTAGCAAGACATTCACTGTCTTTGGCCTTATTGTTTCCCATCTGGTCTCTGCATGAAGAGTCCATCTTGGACCTCGGTCTTGGCTCACTGAAGTGCCTGCTTTGATAGGATGCCAATTTAAGTTTTTAGGTATGTTTCTAATGATTTTACAGGTATCTACAAGTATAGGCATTATAGGTTTTTTTAGGTATTATGCTACTGATGGTATGCTTCTAAAGGTTTTATGATTCTGATCAATTCCTAGATCCCCATAAACCAATCGTTATATTAATTATCTTTATAATAGCTTAAGTGTCTTTTCTAATGTTAAAAACATTGGACATGGAGGGGAAAAGTCTTAATCACCTTTGACACTTAAAAAAGGGTTAAATTTAATGGCTGTCCATCTTGTTCACTGATCAGTTACCTCCTGAAATACCCCCAAGACACAGGATGGGGATACATTGTCAGGGTAGACTCTCATAACTTTCTTATTGCCCCAATCTCTCTAACTCGAACTACAAACACTCAAAATAATAAGCATCTATTGAGCACTTTCTAGCTCTGCATGGATTGAGTTTAATTCTAATTGCCATCTTAGAAATGGGTACTATGATTCTCCCCATTTCTCAGATGAGGAACTTCGGTTCAGATTGGTGAGCTAAGTGCTCACACTGTCTGTGATATTCCCAGAGTATATGGGGTATTTACAGCAGAAGTGAGATTTAAAGCCAGGCAGCTGGGCCCGGCCCTCCAACGCCCCTCTGTCCTGATCATGTATTAAGAGGGCTCAGGTTTACAGAACACTTTCAAATACATGTGGATGAAGTCTGGTTAAGCTGTGTCTTATGAATTTATTTGTTGTGAGAAAAGGCTCTATTTATTGGTATTATTTACATGGTCAAATCAATGGCCCATGAACGGTGTCGCAGAGGTATCTTACGTAGATTCACATTTCCCCTGGAATTTAATTGGCATTCTGCGTTTACCAGACAAACATTTTCTTAATTATAATAGCTGAAATGTATTGATTATCTGCTATGCCCCACGCTCTCCTACATTATCTCTGCCCACAAGGTTTTTCATGCTCCCTCAACAGATAGGGACACTGCAGCTCAGAGAGTGTGAATGATTTGCCTCTCTTCCCGGAGACGGTGAAGCTTTCAGCTTGCCCTGCCAGCTTTAAAACCTGAGCTCATTTGATTGCCCAAGCATCCCTCCCCCTTGAAAACAAGTATCTCCCTTTCCCCTGACCAATTTGTCATTCTCCATGACAAAAGTCTAGTAGCGTAGGAGAATGACATGTTCTTTAGGTTATAAAATAGACCTAGAGCCACTATCCTCTGAAAAAGAAATCATACAGACATTACCACTTAGTTACGCATTTTTAAAAAAAGAGGTTAATGTTAATTTCCGGGCTGACTTTGCTGCCGTTGCTTCTCTGGTACCTGGGAGTCCCACTAAGGTAGCAGGCATCCAGACCACAGTGGACTCTGTCACTGGAAATTTCCCCGCAACACCTTCAACAGAAACCACCTTCCAGAATTTTTCTACATTGGAATAACCCTGACCCGTCCTCAGACAGCGTCCTTCTATTCTGCTGAGTCGAGCAATGCGTGTACAGAAATAACAAATTGTTCTGCTATTGCACAGCAAAAGGAATTCGTTTCCGATGCTTAAAACCCAGTAGACATTCGCAGCTATTGGACCATTCTCCTGATGGAAATGATCCATTGGAACTCTTCCACACTCCAGCTGGACTCATTCTGATTGATAACTGCAAGAGTTCACAGGCCAGAATGAAATCTTTGGCTCCTTATTTTGGGTCTTTGTCTGTAGCCTCAGCCAAGTTCTCCATAAATTCTGCTCATCACTCACAACAGAATTTTTCATTCGACACAGGAACAGTTTAATGTATTAGGCATAGGATAGTATGACATGTTTCATTTTTACGTAGAAACTACATGCTCTGAATCATGTTCTACATTGGCATTGCTCTGGCCGAGTGTGCTTAAATGGGAGAAACATTCGATTTCTCCCACTGATCAGTATTCATCCCGTTGGGAAGAAGTACAGACAGAGGGTAAATTTTGGCTTATAATGAGATAAATCACTCCACATATTACACCTCAAGCTATGGAATCACGAGACTGTTATACGTGCTGATTGCCTCGTACTTGCATGGGCAGTTGGCGTTGAACGTTTCTCTGTAATTCTAGGAACAGATGCTACTATGTAACCTGCAGCCAGGTAATTTTTGCAAGCATTCTCCCCTATAGAAATTTAGCCTTCCTTATTACCCCGTCAGCTGAAAATGAGGCAATAAGGTTTAAGAAGCAGACCAACAATCATCTATGGGTTTTTCAAGGGCAATTGCATCTGAAACTATGGGCGTGGATCTTGAGACACTCTGCAATTGTTTTCTGCCTAAGGACTGCTGTATTTTATGACACTGCCATTCATTTGATGAAGACAAAGTATATCTCAAACTTGGAGAAAGAAAAAGATGAAAACAAAGAAGAGAGGAGGAAGCATGAGGCCAGGGAGGGAAGAAGGAAGAGAAGTGGGGGGCGGAGAAAACCAGTGGCAGTCATTTCGATGTAACAAAACTCTGTTCATCTCAGATTCCTTAGTGAAAATATTTCAACAATTCCTATCTATTCGTTCTCAATGCACTGACTCTGGTTTTCCACAAGTTAATTACCCAGTAAATTTGCAGGGCACCAGAGTGGCTCCGTCGGTGAAGCATCCAACTCTTAACTTGGGTTCAGGTCATAATCCCACCGTTCATGGGACCGAGCCCTGCATCGGCCTCTGTGCTGACAACGGGGAGTCTGCTTGGGATTGTCTCTCTCTCCCTCTCTCTCTCTCTCTGCCTCTCCCCCACTCAAGCGCATGTACATAGGTGTTCTCTCGCTCTCAAAATAAATAAATACACTTAAATAAATAAACAAATAAATAAATTGTACATATGACTAGCCGTCCAGTTAAAGCCAAACAAAAGAAAGCCTACCAAGGAAGTTCCGTCCAGATTTGGGGAGTTTGCCTACATTGGCTTCCATTTTAGTTTTTGTTTGACTTGTTAATTTGAAGTACCCGTTGTAGTCATGACTGCTCATATACGCGTACTATCATGTGTGACGAGGACAAAGCCTTATCAATCGTACACAAGCAGCAAGGATTTGTCCGTTGATTGTCATCTGTTCCGAAAAAGAAAAAAATTCCCAGAAGCCTTCAGTTGCACCTCTGGTATTCTCCTAGAGAAGATTTAAGAACCAGACCACTTATGCAACCACCAGAAGACTGCACTATTTCAGATACAGTTAAACATTATTGTGTAAAGGTTTTATGGCCTATATACCATTAGCAAGCCTGTAGAGATCCCGTCTAACATATAAAAAGGTTGACGATACTACATAATAAATGGCATACCATTATTACTTTCTTGGGTGTTTATTGTAATGGAATAAACCATGATGAATCCTTTAAGCTCTCCTGCACAAATTCATAGCGTTTCCATCGTGATTTACCAGGAAATAATGCACAACAGTTTTACAATTCTGCCACCTTACCGAGATGAGCCAGAGGAGAAGCGTTTTAATGGGAGAATTGTTTTTCAGTCTACCCTGAGAGCCCAAGCCACTATTGTATTTCGCCCTTCATGGGAAGTCTCCTATCATCCGTGTTCCCCATACCATTTACATTTTATTGGTCTGATCCCCCTTCTAATTCCCTGACCTGAAGAAAACACTCTTCGATTCCATATTCCTTCCAAGTATTAAGCTTTCACTCCAACCGATATCAAGCTCCGACTTTGACAATTGCAGGTTATAGGGAGGTAGCATTTACAACGAGGGAAGAGTTGCTTGATTAAAGAAGCTTCCTGAATATAGTAGAAAGTTGAAGAGCCTATCGATTAAGAACCTACTATGAAATACAGTTGCTAGGAACATAAAGGGAACTCGGTCACAGACACTCCCGGAGACTCAGCATTATTGCACGTAATCCTTACAAAGACCACAATATGGTACAGATATCATCATCCTTCATGAGAGGACAAAATGGAGACTAAAGCCAGTAAATAAATTGGTATCATAAAGCAACTACTGGGTGCCAGAGCTGGGATTTGAACCCAGTTGTGTCAGACATACAAGCCTATACACTACCCCATGTCTCTATAACGGGTCAGAGAAAAGAACTCTTACTGCACACATAAAATGCATTATATATAAAAAATTAGAGAACTGGGGCAGAGCACAATTAACCAACATATATGTTCATGAGGAGTAAGAAATCCTCGTGATGAGTTACCCTCAAATGACCAGGTGGCTATAAACACATAGAGAGAATGTTAACGCATTTGAACTTTGTTGGCCATATTTTAAGTCAGCGTTTTTCTGCCTTTTAAATACTCTTTTGGAAGTGCTCAACTTTCACAGAATATGAAATAAAACTCGCAAGAATGCATGACTGAAGTAAGTAAAATGAATGAAAATTCAAACATTAACACCTTGTCCAGGGCACCTCGTGGCTCACTTAGTTAAGCGTCTGACTCTTGGTATCCACTCAGGTCATGATCTCACAGTTTGCGAATTCGAGCCCCACGTCAGGCTCTGCACTGATAGTGTGGTGCCTGCTTGGGATTCTGTCTCCCTCTCTCTCTGCCCCTCCCCTGCTCACTCTGTCTCTCAAAAATAAACAAACGTTGAAAAAAGAATACTAATAACTCCCTGTCTTATTTTATAAGACACAGAGGATTTTTAAGGTTAAAAACTTAAGAGATTTTTTTCCCCAAGTCTTCATGTAAGCCGAGAGTACAATATAAACAGCACAGAGATCACAATATTTTTGCCCTTCTTTAGCTAAAGACACAACAGAAGGGAAAAGCTGGGTCTCATCCTTAGACTCAAGGTTTCCCCGGCGTTATAATAAAATTTTCCTCGTTCCTTCGCTACCTTACTAATCCGATTATCCAACAGCCTTAGAAACCAAAAGGCCAATTAATCCAGTGCCACCCAAGGTCAGCTAACCCTTGATTTAAGCACTCACCTTCTGCACGAGATAGAGCAGCCTTCTCTGATTCGGCCACCTCTTGCCTTTGTAATATATTATTGGCTTCTCCTCAGTCAGGCATGTTGGCACTTTATTTGGTTCATGCTTGCCCCAGGGATGGTATAATGACACTGGATACATAGAACCAGTTCGTTTCCACGACAGACATTTATTACGTGGCCAATGTGTGGCATGACGAAACTGCTCACCCCCAGGGTCCTAAGAAAGCAGCATCGCCCATTGAGGAAAGAGTAATTAGATTATTCCAGGGCTTCTCTTCTCTAATTCTGTAAGTATTCGCTGAGCCAAGCGCTGTGCTACACCACGTTCCCAGTTCCCCTAGCCTCCTGATCAAATCATCATAAAATACGTACAACATAGCACCCAGGGAAAGAGCTGGGAAAGAGAGACGTGCCGTGTCAGGAAAGTTAGCTGTGGAGACATGCGACCCAAGTTGGCCAAGTCGAGACAGATGTTTCCTATTTGTAATAAACAAACAAAACAGTGTGCTTGCAGTTGGTGAGAAAACTGTCGCAAGAAAAAAATAACAATAATAAGGGAGGAATGATTAGAAGGAAAGTGGCAGGGGAGCAGAAGCCTAGAAAAAGCGCAGGGTGAACTGGTATGCATCGTGCCTCCCGGAGCCATGACTGACTTCAGTCCAACCAGATGCACTGTCTCCATGGAGAGATTTTAATACAAAGTCGTACCATTCACCAGCGTTTCACCTGAGCTTAATTTACTGAAACTTGTTTAAATGCTTACAGTCATTTGCTGCAGGAATAACTCACACATGTGGGAAACCACGATGCTAGGACTTCAACAATTTGAAAATACCCCTTACATAATTGCCTCAAAATAAAATACTCCTAAGTCATGTCTGCCCTTGCAAATACACGGGGTCCGTCTCTAGAATTAAAAGGATCTAATATTAAATAGCAACCGTTTTTGAACGGGAGGGTCGTAGAATAACAGGACCTAACCTCAGCACCAGAAGAAAGATTAGAAGGACAAGCGTTAAGCCCGCTTGCGCAATCCTGCCCAGGGCCAGCTGTCCAGCTCAATAATATCCTGCAGACAATAGAAGCTCTGAGAGTGTTGCTGTGGGGGTGGGGGAGGGGGGAGAACTAGCTTCCATCCGCTCATTCATTTGACAAACATGTATTAGTTGTCCCCCATGTGTGAGACGATGACTAGGGGAAGGTTATTATCTGGAAGTACAGAAAATTGCAACTCGGAAAATATTCTCTATTTCAGTCTTGTACTAAATCAGACTGCCCTTTTCTTCCCTCTCCTACCCAGACTTTCCTCCTCCCCCCTACCCATATGCACATTATTCTTAATTAGGGAGATTGCCCTTTATTCTTTATTGCTAGGAAGGGTAGAAATAAATAAGACGATGCAACTGAGAACAAACAGCCTGTCTATCCCGAACTTGCTATGACAAGGGAATCAGTCACCAGCGCTTTGAGTTTGGCGGAGAGTCAAAGGCAGGGGAGTAGGACAGCAGAGCAGTGAAACAAAGGCAAGGCTCCGGGGATGCCCTGCCTGGAGGTTATTGCCACAGGGTAGGAGAGGTGAGCTGACTAGGAGTGAGGCACCTGACTTCATCGGTTTGAGGAGCCTATCTGGTTTCCTCTGGTTGGTCCTCACTTAGGAACAGGTCGGGGATGAGAACAAAAATTAGGAAAGCTGTCATTGATCAAGCCCTGAGCATTCTGGGACAGTTACTGCAGAGGTTCTGATTTGGCTTCCTGCACTGGTTGCTGCTGATATGGGCCAGAATTCTATTGTCATATACGGTCTGGCCATTGTCCGTTTGTATGTTCAGTCTCTCGGTGCCCCCTTTTGGTCAACCTCTTGACCGATACAGAGAAGGCTAGCGATCCAGTTCGTCACTATTTCTGGACTGTAGAGTTTTCCCCATAATCAACTGTGTCGTCATATCTTCTTAACCATTTTATTACTGTGGCATCATGGTGACCCTCTGGTAACAGCTGCGTAGAACCGTTTAAGACTCTGGATGGAGTGCAACAGACCAGCATCGTGACAAAAACAACAACAGTTAATAGTCTCTGTAAAATGCTTCAGAACTGGAAATCCCAACTGCCCAAGCCAAGACAAGAACGAATCCCATATAGGCCATGAGGATCAACCTTAACAGAACCAAGTAGCTTTTCCCTAAGGCAATGTAAAGCCTGCCCCACCCTGTCTGTTTCACTGGCCAAGTTCAGCAAAAAGTATATGCAGTGGCACAGGCTCCATCGTAACTAACCAAGAAAAACATCCAGAGCAATGTCCGTTACTACTCATGCCAATGAGTTGAAACTAAACTGTATTCTAGCCAGGGCAGAGGTGGTATCATTAATAGCCTGCACAAGAGTTAGTGCCCATTGGGAACACTGCTCTGATTAGTCACATAAACAATGGGTCAGTAACTCCTCCCAGGATAGCGCCTGAACAATCAAGGGTGGCTTTGTTTAGGACCCCGCATTAGGCTCAGAATTGTCAGCCTTCACGATTTCTAGAAATAGGGCCTCTGTGAACCGACAAGTCTCAGAATACTATTTTTAAAGTGCACGAGGTCTCAGAGGCAAACAGAACCAAGCATCCTGGCTGTAAAGGAAATAATATCCAGTAGGGCACATGGAGATCAGGAAAAAAGGAGCTGTGTGTGATACGAGATTGGATCCAAGGCCTTAGGTTCACTGGGTTACATGAGGATCTCTAGTATAGTCTCTTTCAGGTGCTATTTAGCTCATCACCCTACAAAGGTTGTTGAATTCAAACTTTGGGGTTTCCTAGGGTCTGATCAACATATTGTAATATATCGTTCTTTTTCTGGGAGAGAGGAACACTAGCAAAGTCACAGTGTTAGACTGTAGTTAAGGTGACTTATTTAGGGTCGGTTGTCCATGGTGCAAATGGAAATGCCTAGGTTATGACTGTCTCATTTGATGAAACCAGAAGGGCCCAGAAGTTTGTATCATGGGGGAGTGATGATGGATGGCATATCCAACAGTCAGTAGGTTGAAGGCAGTGGCTATTATTTGGGATAATGTAAGAATGGTGTTACTGGGACACCTGGGTGGCTAAGTCAGTTGAGCATCCGACTTCAGCTCAGGTCATGATGTCATAGTTCGTGAGTTCCAGCCCTGCATCGGGCTCTGTGCTCACAGCTCAGAGCCTGGAGCCTGCTTCAGATTCTGGGTGTCCCTCTCTCTCTACCCCTCCCCAGCTTGCTGTCTGTCTCTTTCTTTCTCTCAAAAATGAATAAACATTAAAAAAAGTTTTTTAATGGTGTTACAATATGAGTAGGTTCAGGGGCGCCTGGGTGGCGCAGTCGGTTAAGCGTCCGACTTCAGCCAGGTCACGATCTCGCGGTCCGGGAGTTCGAGCCCCGCGTCAGGCTCTGGGCTGATGGCTCAGAGCCTGGAGCCTGCTTCCGATTCTGTGTCTCCCTCTCTCTCTGCCCCTCCCCCGTTCATGCTCTGTCTCTCTCTGTCCCAAAAATAAATAAACGTTGAAAAAAAAAATTAAAAAAAAAAAACAAAACAATATGAGTAGGTTCATACTTAACAGTTATAACAAAGATGAAAGAAAATACTAAAAGGTCCAATATGCGTTGACAATAATCAGGGGTCTAGAGAAAATAAGAAGAATGATTATAAGTGAACAGATGAAAACAAAACGAGAATTAGATGACAGGTCTTTGTCCACATTCTTGGGCAGGATTTCTACTATCTGAAGTCCAAAGGTCCTTTGTTCCAAAGGTCAGCTGTCTACTTCTGAAGATCGGCTCCTACTAGACTTCTAAGAACCCACAGTTTGAGGTCCCCTTTTGGGGTACCTTCCAGTTGTATGCACCTTTGCGTTGCTTCTTTGGTTGTGAAACGTGAATCCAAAGATTGACTCCCGTGAGTTGCACTGCTGTGTTTGCTGCTAACGGAACATGACATGATCCCTTCCACAATGATTCAAGAGCGGTTTTCCTTTGATGCCTCGTCTAATAAATGAAATCTCATGTATTGAAGTTCATGAAGAAGTTGCTCAGGAAGATATTGTGGAAAGACGGGTTAAGCTGTTGGTGATAGCCTGGGTAGAATACATGAGTTACTTGCAATATTTTAGTAAATCTGTATGCAACATGGCAGAATCTTGAATTGGAACTAAAATCTTAAATTCATCGGACTTCAAGTTACCAATTAATAGGGAGATAATTAATGTGTTTTAGAGGAAATAAACTTAATGACCAGAAGGCCTATATCAGAATAGCTTTGACCAAAGGAACGAAAGGATTTCTAAAAATTTTGCTAGTTTTATAATAAGAATACCAGGGCACCTGAGTTGGCTCAGTCAGTTAAGCATCCAACTCTTGATTTTGGCTCAGGTCATGATCTTACAGTGCAGAGACTGCTTGGGATTCTCTTTCTCCCTCTCGCTCTCTCCCTCTCTCTCTCTCTCTCTGCCCCTCCCAACTCGTGCACTCTCTCTCTCTCTGTCTCTCAAAATAAATTTAAAAAACTTAAAAAAAAAAAGAATACCATTGGTCCTTTTGTTCATTCAAGAAGATCATGCATGGTTAGAGCAATGTAGTTCTTGAGTAACAGGTAATGTCTTACAGAGTTTTTCTATAACAGTTCCCATCAGTTTATAGTTTTTTCAGGATTACGTTCTTGACAGGTGATGTATGACCTCAGAATAACCTCAGCTTTTCTTTGAAAGTTTCCCCACAAATGTTGAGTTAAGATGGTAACCAAGTTGTTCTAAAATGAGTCGTTTCATACAGACATTTGGCTAATACCTATCTGAAATAATCTGGTTCCACCAAGTGGCCACCTTGGTTGTACCAGAAATAGAGTGAAGGGGGCAACCAGATTTTTTTTTCCATTCTTCCCTTTCAAAGGCACAGGTTAATTATTGATATTTTATAATGATATGTTTAAATCCTTTGAGGGTTTAATTAAGATCATAACCTTGGTTAAGGCTGCTTATTTTTCATAATGATATTACCAGAGCATTTTCTTTAGTTTCTAGATTATCCCTCTTTTCCTGGGCCTCGACCTTTATATTAGCCACCTCTGTGGGCAGTGGGGGTGAGTCTGTCAGTTCCTTAACTTGATGCACAATTTTAATCGGGGTTCTAGCAGAGATAAGAAACCTTCTTTGTTTCCAATGCATTACATTCAAGCACTCCTCCAAAAGTATACCTGATATCTGCATGCATGTTTGCTCTTTGTTTTTTGGCTAGTTGACAAGTTCTAGAAAATGCGATAAATCTTGGTATCTGGGTTGATTTTACCTATAGTAAGAACTATGTTCTAGAAGACAGCTTAAAATGGTAATAGTATATTCTCTTGATAACTTCCAGTTTCAGCTTTGAGGAATGATCCACAAACAAATAGTGTTAGGTCTGAGTTCTTTTTTTTCCTAATGTTTATTTATTTTTGAGAGAGAGACTGAGTGTGAGTGGGGGGGGGTAGACAGAGAGGGGGAGCCACAGAATCTGAAGCAGGCTCCAGGCTCTGAGCTGTCAGCACAGAGCCCAACGTGGGGCTCAAACTCACGAATTGTGAGATCATGACCTGAGCCAAAGTTGGACGCTTAACCAACTGAGCCACCCAGACAACTCTATTAGGTCTGAGTTCTCAGTGGGGGTCTCTAATAAATCTGAGTGTGGTACAAACAACCCCCAACTGAGGTAAGACAGTTGTAAACTTCCCCTTCTTACAGGGGCAAGAGATTGGTAGGAGTTAGGGTGTTGCAGCAGTGAATAGTGATGAGAATCACAAGGGAAAACTAGATTATTTAAGTATTAAGGACCTGAGGAAAATAGGAGAAGCTTTCAGTGACCTTCTGGGGTATGTCTGTCCAGGTGTATGGTTGTCCTTATCAAGTAAAGTCAAAAAGGTACTGACAATCCTAGGCTAGAGGCACACTGAAAAAGGGAGACCAAAGGCATAGGGCAGTAAGCAAGTGGCTTCAGATGGAATTGAAGACATCGTTGGTATTTAGGTTGGATACTGCTACAAAGTGAGAGATAATTTTGATGTTTTAAACAAATCAACATCCTTTTGTCCATTTGGTGCCTTTACTGCCACGACCAGAGTATCATCAAGCCTAGTGCAGAGTATTACAAGGACTTTGGATAGAAGGCTTTTAACTATGGATTGGAGCCTTTTCTTTGCTTCTGGCTTCAAGGAGTATTAGGGCAATTTGTGTAACAGTTTAGTGGATCCTTCTACAGATAGGTTCTGCTCCATTTTTCTTCCTATTCAGTGGAATTTTTGAGCCCATAGAATGTCAAGTACGGTATCAAGATCTTGAATTGGGATATACATCAAACATAATGGAAAAGGCAAATGTGTATTCGAAGCAGAAACCATCCAATTATAAGTAGAAGAGTCCTCAGGGGCCTCAAGAAACAGTTCCTCTGCTGTGCATATCATATTACAATTCCACTTGGGGGGGGGCACTGACTGGGGTGGCTCAGTCAGTTAAGCGTCTGACTTTGGCTCAGGTCATGATCTCACGGTTCGTGAGTTCGAACCCCGACTTGGGCTCTGTGCTGGCAGCTCAGAGCCTGGAGCCTGCTTCGGATTCTGTGTCTCCCTCTCTTTCTGCCCCTCCCCTGCTCACTCTCTCTCTCTTTCTCTCTCTCTCTGTCAAAACTAAATAAACATTAATTTTTAAAAAAAAAAATCCATTTGCAAAATAAGTCTTTCCTTATTAAATGTGCAAGGGTGGTATAACAGAATGAGAAGGAATGTTTTTGAGTCAAGGGCCAAAGTGTTACAAATAAAAGCTGGGAAACCGGGAAAAGCTGTGTGTTATCTGAAACACCTACCATCTGTTGGTATGTTTATTCCAAGGAAGAGTTTGAACAAAGATGTCAGGGTTTAATTTGGAAAGAGTAGTGGCCATATCCACCAGGAATTGATGAGGTTGGCCATCTATATTTATAGTTAATCCACCGTGAGTGTTTACGGGTTTCCAGGTATTGTCGTTCAAATAAAGGGACTATTTCCCATTCTACTTTGTTTTTGAATTAGGTCTCCAATTTCGGATTTAATTTCACTGATGAAATGAAATTAAATGGCCATTGTCACACTGGCGCCTTCTTTAAAACTCCTGAATATTGTTGTAAAGTGCTTTCTTGTCTTTCCTGAAAATCTCCTGTGGTTGCATGTTTTCTCTGCTTTTGCGATTAAATCATGGTCCAATCAATTTCTATTGGAAATGTTTCAGATGTGGCTTTTAGGAGACTTAGTTTTTCTAGACCTTTTTTTAAGCGTTCAAGTTCATTGTAGGAAGTGGCATCTTGTAGATTCCTTTCCAGTCTAACCATCTTTTGCCATCCAGAACTTACCATCCGAGGTCTGATTGCCACCTTTATAAGTTGATACAGGTCAGGTAACTCTGGGTCACAGGCATCCAAAATAATTCTGAATTCTTCCATGAATAGTTGTGTATGTTTAGGGATACCTTTAATACAGTCCAAGTGCAAGGGTTAAGTGTTAGAGTAGCCTGAATAGCTGGCTTCTGGAAGGAGTGGATCTTAAGAGGCAGCTGGCATTTTAGAGTCTAGGAGAGTCATTACGAGAAAAGTACGGGGTCTGGACAAGAGAAGGGAGGAGTTGACAAAGATGAGGAAGGAGAGAGACCAGAGGATAAGAGGAAAGGGAAAGCTGATATAGGAAAGCAACTGAGGACATGGGGAAGAAGACTTACTAGGGAAATGAGTCATCTGTTGTCATTGAAGTCAGATGGCTCATTCGCTCTGGTCAAACACTCTTAGAGAACTACGGTTTGAATCAGAATTTCATTTGGGGGTTCTGCACATCAGTCAAAAATGTTGCCCATTGGATCTTAGAAATTGTATTCCCTTTCTTTCCTAAAGAATCTGTCATATGAACAATTTTGTTCCAGTCAAATCTTACCCAGAGTGGCTACTAAAGGCCCAAATCGCCCCTGGTGAGATGCCATTGAGAGACGGGCATAAGAATTAGGACTGAAATGAGAGGATGTGTAAGAAAGACACTTTCCTGCAGATGTCTGAGACAAGCCCACATGACCTGGCCACGGTCAGTGGAACGTGATGCTTGTGCACTTCCGGTCTCAGACTCCCAACCTGATGGCCATCCTCCTCCAAATGCACACTCGGCAATCTGCACCCCCAGCAGGCAAAAATGGAAAGAACACCCTCTGTGGATCAAAACCAAGCATGTAGGACAAAATAATTGAGATGGAAGGAGAACCTCATCAAGTGTCACTAGTCACAGCAAAGTTTGTCCCACTGGACTGGAGTCCAATGAGAATCATGAACTCACCAGGCTGTGAGTGGGCTTGAACAACAGGCTTATGGGGTCTACACTGATGTCTCACCCTGTGATTCTCTTCTTATGACAAACAACACTTTGAGACAGTGCGACACAAAACAGAAACACAAAAGACGGCAAAGAGGGATGAAAAGAAATGGCCCGATTCCACCAAAGATGGGAACCACATGGGAATCAAGAGCAGAATCTAGGTTCCAAACTGAGAATGTGAATGCAGAGGGCATAGTTCTGGTGCTCACTTGACACAGGGACTCAGTAAAGCCCTGAGCAGAAGGTTCGAGCGGCCTCACAGGCACCACAGCTGGCTGAAGGCCTGAGCCCTGCAGGGCTGCTTTGACCACAGCAACCTTACCATCCTCAGAACTGTTTTGGGGGTTCATTCTTCCCCTTTCCCAAAAGGGACCACGTGTTTACAGCTGAATAGCACTGTCAGCCCATGTTTTGCCTGTGGGATGTGATAAGGTTTTGGGGTGATGGTGGGGTTCGGAGCCAATGGCCAAGAAAGAATTCTTGGAGATCTCTTGGGTCCAAAAGGGTGATTTTATTAAAGCATGGGAACAGGACCCGTGGGCAGGAAGAGCTGCACTGGGGCTTTGAAGAGTGATAGTTATATACTATGGAGTTGGGGGAGGCGAAGTCCAGAGAGAGTTTCTTAAAGGGATTTCCATATGCTGGAGAGGATTTACAGATTACTGGAGACCTAGCTATTCTCAAGCTAAGGTTGTTTTCCCCCTCTAGCAAAGCATTATCATTAAGATACCAGGGAGGTCCTGGAGATTACACTATCGATAACATTGCCCTTTTCTTATAATATTACTAAGATATTGGTAAACTGATGGAGACTCTGTCAGTTTAGCCATTTGTTTTCTGTCTTTTCCTTTGTTCTTGGGCAGCCAGGAGTGCCTGCGGAATATCATTCAGATCCCATCTGGCAGTGGGGGGTGGAGGGTGCCACAAGGTTGGGGGGCAGGGGGGCAGGGGTATGTTAGCTGGTGCTTGGCCTCAGCTTGCCTTATGTTCCCTCATCAGAATCCTAGAAGTCCAGCAGGCTCCCTTCATTTCATCTCATCTCTGTCCCCCTTGATCCCAGCTGGCAGCATTCTGCTGAGATGGTTGATTGGATCACAAGCCACAGCCTTAATCTCTTTAGTAGAAGGTTGTCCAACCCATTCAGTTCTCTTTTCTCCCATTTTACTAATGGCAACAAGAAGAAACCAGACCACACTTTCAACACTTTGCTTAGAAATGTCCTCAGCTAAATATCCAAGTGCATTGCTTATAGGTTCTCCTTTCCAAAAATAGAGCACAATTCGGCCAAGTCTGTGCCATATTTTTTTTTAATGTTTATTTAAAAAAAAATTTTTTTTAACATTTATTTATTTTTGAGACAGAGAGAGACAGAGCATGAACGGGGGAGGGTCAGAGAGAGAGGGAGACACAGAATCTCAAACAGGCTCCAGGCTCTGAGTGGTCAGCACAGAGCCCGACGCGGGGCTTAAACTCACAGACCCCAAGATCATGACCTGAGCCGAAGTCGGACGCTTAACCGACTGAGCCACCCAGGCGTCCCAAATGTTTATTTATTTTTGAGAGACAGAGAGAGACAGAATGAGCGGGAGAGGGCAGAGAGAGAGAGGGAGACCCAGAATCTGAAGCAGGCTCCAGGCTCTGAGCTGACAGCACAGAGCCCGACGCAAGGCTCGAACTCACAAGCCGTGAGATCGTGACCTGAGCTGAAGTCGGACGCTCAACCGAAGGAGCCACCCAGGCACCCCAAGTCTCTGCCACATTTTAACAAGGATCTCCTTTTCTCCAGTTTCCAAAAACATGTTCCTCGTTCCATCTGAGACCTCACATTAACAATTGTCTTCCTACTAACAATCTCCTGAAGGCCGTTTGCTGCTCTTCTCCTAGTGTCTGGGGAGTTTGCTGGCAATCTTTGACATTCCTTGGCTCATAGAAGCAGCACCTGGGCCTCTACCCTCATCTTCATTTGATATTCTCCAGGGTGTGTCTTTGTCCAAATTTCCCATTTTGATACGGGTCATATCAGATTAGGAACCCACCCCACTCCAGGAGGACCTTATCTCAACTAATTACATTTACAATGACCCTATTTCCAAGCAAGAGAACATCCTCAGGTGCTACTGGTTAAGACTTCCACATATGAATTTGGAGAACACAATTCTGACTATAACAAACTTTTTTCATACGTTTCGTACTTTTTAAATATGTCTTTCTTTCCTTGGAAGTGGATAATTTCTTAAGTCTTTAATAGCCTGTAAGTACAGGAAAGAAAATTCCTAGCTTAGTAAATATATATTTTCTAATTAAAGCTTGGTATTAAGTTCATATGCAAAGAAAAAACCAGACGTCGGATAATCTCTGAGATCCGAACCAAAATTTATCTTTGAGATTCCAAGGAAGTGCTGGAAAACAAACACAGCTAGCTAAAAAAGGTTATGTGTATCATTTTTATAGTTATAGCTACAAATGGTTATATTTAAGTCCATTGATACTCAGAAGTAGATGGGTGTCTGAATAATTCAGACATGCAATACATTTCAGAGGGATCAGCAAGGGAGTAGGGAGAGATTCATTAATTTATCCAAGATTACTCAGTAGAATCAAAGGCAAATGCAAATTTTAAATCCATAGGGCTTTCTACCATACAACACTCTTTGTCTTTGCTGTTCTGAAATAAAATTCACCCAAAGTACAATCTCATCAGCACACAGTGAGGGAAGGTCTATGACCTTGGTCTAACCTGCTGTGACACAGGTGATCTTTAAAAAGTAAAGGAGTCTCTGAAAAGACAGCATTATATTATACAGCAATCTGAATAGGAGTCCCTTTATCCTGTGAATGAAACCTACATCTGGATAGATGTTTCCTCATTCACAAAGACCACCATTCCTAATTTTCACTGAAAGACTGCTTTCCTAAAAATGTGAATTAAAACAATCTTTGGACCTTTATCTTCTTTCAAAGAAAATGCACAATTTTAATAAGATACTTGCAAAATACTTTGTAGTTTATTGCATATATAGGGCCATAAAATATATATAGTTATATTTACATTTCAAAATACTTTACATCCTTGTGAACTTTCTCTCCATTTTATGAGTGAAAAATTGAGACAGAGAAATGATATTCAACTTGGCCGACTTCATGTTGTCTAATTGGGACGTGTAAGCTATACAGTTAGCTATAGGGGTACGGTTAACAGCAAATTCATTCAGAGAGTCAGCTGGGTTGGTTTCTGGACAATGCAGTCATTCTGATTCCCCACAGCTCCTTACACAACTTCTTAAGTTCTCAGTTGACTCTTGGTGTGCATCTCCCTGTGAAGAAATAAAATTGCTTGTTTTCGAACAATGTATATTTTACAAACCACTCTTCCTCTAAATTTCCCCAAAGCAACAGCTGCCTTCTTGGGGAGCACTATTGTTACTTCTATAATTAATGCAAAACGGCCAGCTGGCCTCCACACAAAACCACTTTATTTTACTCTACCTAGAAAGCCACTTAAATCAAGGAGTAAAGAATTTCCAAGGAATTCTCCACAAATGTGGAGAATGAAAAGAATTAAGGGTATGCAACGCACTACCTGCAGAGACATGCAGGCCGCCAGGGGAACTAGATGGCAATTTCTAATGGAGATGTTGGCAAAAAATAAGAATGAGAATGAGAAAAGAACAAGAGACATTTATCAAGGACTTACTCTGTGCCGGGCACTGACCCAAAGGCTGTTCAAATAATGTACATTTGGTCCTCACAGCCATCCTCTGACGTGGGCACTCTTGTTATCAGACCCGTTGTGGATGAGAACACGGGGGCAAGGAGAACTTAGCCGAAGCCACACAGCCCCTGCAGAGCAAAGTCCACAGGTGGACCCAGGCAGTCTGACCTAAAGCCCTAGGCTAAAAGCAGCTTTCTGTGCAAATGCGTTTGTAGATGCAGAGGAGAAATAAGGGTTTTGATTGCAGAAGATGCAGAGAGAATGACAAGTTGTATGGGTGTTAAGGATTCCATTTCTGTGTCAAATATACTTCGTAAATAAATAAGTTATCAGTCTAAACCAGAAGGAGGAGGAGGTGCAGAAGGAGAAGAAGGAGGAGAAGAGGGAGAAAGGGGAGGGGGGAGGGGGAGAGAAAGAAGGGAAAGAAAAAAAAAATCACATTTCTCAAGCCTCTGAAGAAACATTGAAAGGGGTAAGTAAAAAGAGGACCAAATGGTATGGACATCTTATGTTTAAAAAATAAATCTACAGATATTGGAAATAAAGGCAGCAATGGTGGTGGTGGTGACTGCTTTGCTACTAAACATCTTAAACATATAATTAAAAGGTATTTCAGCAGAGGGGCGCCTGGGTGGCTCAGTCGGTGAAGCGTCCGACTTCGGCTCAGGTCATGATCTCGCGGTCCGTGGGTTCGAGCCCCGCGTCGGGCTCTGCCTGGCCTGACAGCTCAGATTCTGTGTACCCCCCCCACTCTTCCCCACCCTTGTTTGTGCTCTGTCTCTCTCTCTGTCTTTCAAAAATGAATAAACATTAAAAAAAATTTTTTCTAAGGTATTTCAGCAGAAATTCCTATGAAGAACCATGTCTAGGCTTCTGAAAAGCTAACAAGCTAACTCTATGGAAAGAGCATGTCTATAAAGCAGTATGAGCCCTAGCATAAGAAATGCGTGTGGAATATATTTATACCTCAGTGTCAATGCCAGAATTGTATTAAGTGGTGATTAAAAATAGCTGGGAAGTTGAACTAAGCCAAGTACCAATTGTTAACTTAGTGTGTATTATTTGTTTAAGGCATATTATAAATCTTATTTACAATTTGAATACAGTGAATGCTTAATAACAGGAATGCAATTATTTTAATAAAAAGTAAGCTAAAGGAGTAGGGGGGGAAAAGCCAATGTGCTTTTTGTGGAAATACCTGAATGTGGAAATAAGTGATTTAACTCTCATTTTTCCCAATTATTGACATTTAAATTTTTTCTAATGTTTTATTTATTTTTGAGACAGAGAGAGACAGAGCATGAGCAGGGGAGGGGCAGAGAGAGAAGGAGACACAGAATCCGAAACAGGCTCCAGGCTCTGAGCTGTCGGCACAGAGCCCGACGCCGGGCTCGAACTCACCCACGGCGAGATCATGACCTGAGCCGAAGTCAGCCGCTCAACCGACTGAGCCACCCAGGCGCCCCCACCCCGCCACCCAGTTATCTACATTTAGATGTCTGTTAAGCCAAACACTGTTAAATACTCATCACCAACCTCCTTGTTTATAAATTCAAACCTATTTCATGTTGGCAATATGGCCTGCTGTTGAGCCTGAAATAACACTGGTGACTACTGCAAGGTCCAATCTGAAAGACTTAGCTGAAAAAAGAGAGAAAACCATATTCACAATTGGGGGAAGGAGAATAAGTAAAGCTGACTGGCCTGTAGCAGCTATTCCCTACCCAAACCAAAAACAAGCAAACAGAACACAGAAGTGGCAGAACATAAGCTTGGTCTGAGCGTGAACGGGCCAAGGGCTGCATCCAAGTCAGCAAAGAGGTCCTTGTGAGGATCCCAAGGACTCAAGTTTAGAATTCACAGAAATTGTGCAAAGAGCCCTGAGCTCACACAGTCCGTTAAATTGATTATTTGAGTCATATTTGCCTAAATATCAGGAGGCCACGCAGCCTGGATGACACTGGGCCACTAGCCTAGGATCCTAAGGCTGAGAAAGTGGACCCCAGTGCAGAGGAACGTGGATGAAATGACCACCCTAGGGATGAGCCCAACTGCCCCTTTTTCCTGACTGCCAAACCAATGGGTGTACAGGTCAGGGGGGAAACATGATCATTCGTGCAAGGGCCATGTTGATGTTTGGGTCAGAGGACATCAATGACAATGCTGAGATCAACCTGAAACTGTGAGGGAGTGACAGGCAGCTCAAGGCACGTAGACAGCAATACATACAGAGCATGCCCCGGTATCCTGGCCAGCGGGATGAAGAACAAGAAATGACTGATCAGCCAGAGGTAAACCTGGAAATTGGTGGTTAATGTAGCTTCTAATGACACTCAATCCTAAAAGAGGTCAATCCTTGATTACCCAGCCTGAGATCATTGAAAAGGGCTTTCTGCTTCTCCTGCTGGCACAGATATCCCCAGAGCCTGGTCTTCTGCTAAGGGGCAATTTCAAGCAAGCCTGGAATCCTCTGGTCATGGACCCGTGGACGCCAGCCTAGATAAGGCACCTGTGAGAAGGTAATGCCAAAGTGAAGAGCAGGATTTGGGGCTGCAATGAGAATGTGCCACTGAGATGTTCTAAGGAAGGCAGGCCTCAGATGTGGAGGAGAAATGATTAATGTAAAAACTGCACGGTCCAGGATTAGAAGTTACGCAAGGTCAAAAGTCACAAAGCTCTATCCCCAGGGAAGACTATCCGATAGCACTCACACTGGCCTACAGCCATGTGGATGGTATCATGATCCACGAGGCATGTTTCGGAACTTGCACCAATAGGAAGGAGACAAGACCCCAAGGTGTTAAACCTCCTCAGACTTTTACAGTGAGCTATCGACTAACCCCTCGTGGTCGCAGTTTGGAAGATCAGACCCAACAGAAGCAAGGTGGCAAGGAAATGATTGACCATGAGATGCAGCTGGAGAAACTGAGGCTACACAAAGGACTGTGAGTTTCTGCTCCCAATCCTTGTGAATTTGGGGAAACAGTAGACTGCTACCTTCAGGGAAAATTCTACCTCCAGGAGTTAATCCTCACAGAGATCTAGAATCTTACGTTCAGATTCCCAGAACCAAAGATTATGCAGGAAGCTAACCTCCCAATCAGGCACGGTTCTCAGAAGAGGTCGTCTTAGGTTCCTCAATTCTGGTCAGAAGGAATCCTGAGAACAACCCAGAGGCTTTGGAGGGATACTACACCCATCCCCTCCAGGTACATGGGTGATCTCCCAGGCAACTGCCCCAAAGCATCCTTCAGAGCCGAAGCATGTGGAACAGATTCAAGAAAATACAAAATGGCGCCTAACATTTTGTGAGTGGAACTGCATCCATTTGTTTTGAATTCAACTCTTGATGGGTATCTCGGGGCAAATTGCACCAAAATGATGAATTCCAAGTGGGGACTCTAGATATTGAAGTCAGAGAATGAAGAAGAGCCAGTTAGTATCTTGGCTCATGATCATGGCTCCCAAAGGATACGGTCAGAGACATGTGGATGAACCCTGGCTCTAAGGATGGAGATAGTTGTAGAAGATCCAGCTTGGGAATTCACAGCCAGCTGCCTTCAAATTTTCATGAAGTTCCCGTCTGCACCCATGACAGCTGACCCGCAACTACCTGACAACTTCCACTGACCATGAGTGTCCCACCCTGGCTAAGAAGGCCCGTGTGGAAAGGGCAAGATATGTCTCATATCCAGACTGTGCCATGGAAACAGATCCCCAAGCAGGGTCTCAGAAGAGAGGGATACCCATCACCTGAGGTGGAAGCCATGTTGGGTGGGGATGATCAGAGGCCACCACTGGGCACTATTCGTTGTCTTCTCCTTATCCACCCCCCTGGGGAAATATTGTGCATTGGAACCATCACTTGAGATTGAAATACTTTTCTAGCAGATGTCATAAGACATCATAAGATAAGATGTCATAAGATGGAAAAATGTATTTACGAGAATTTCAGAAAATTGTATGAAAGGCAAAATAGCCTGGCTTGATTGATCCCTGAAAATATTTTCCAGAAAAAGTGGGGAAAGGGACATAGTGGTGGGGAAAGAGTGAGGGAAATAGATTCTATCTCCCAAGTGACTGCTCAGGGCAGGGAAGGTCACTGGCTGGGATCCAGGTAAAGGAAGTCAGCGGACCATGAACCGGCAAATAGAGAACACTCAGGAGGCTGGCTATATTCAGTGGTGAGCCTCCGCCATAACACCACAACATCCCTCACAAAGTCACTCAGCACACGATGCTCGGCTGGGGTAGATTTTCTCTTTTTATGGAAATCCCATAAATAGCACACCTCTGAGCCCAGGTTGTCATGGGAGTGTCACTGAAGTGACAGGGACACCAACGGAAGTAAAAAAAAACAAAACAAAACAAAATACAGAATGTGGGAGGGTCCAGTTCTTCCACCAGCCCATGAACTTAGAGGGTTGAGCCAGTCTTTCCAAATACCCAAGCGCCAAGTATAGGGTTGGGCCGCAGACTGTACCCCAGTTTCTAAACATCGTACATCCTCTGTGACACAAGGCTGAGAGTTTATCAAGACACCGGTTGTATGGGATTTTGATGTGTGTTGATGTGCAGACTTGTATTTAACATCTTGTTAAATATATTCCAACGGAATGACTTTTCTATGTAGTCCCAGATATTTACTTTTTATTGGGGTATAATTCACACACACGGAAAGGTCTGTGTGTTCAATGGGTTTTGACAATCGTGTAGCTACACATGGCCATCATCCCAATCGTGATTTAAAAAGAAAACATTTTGCAAACCTCAGAAAGTTCCCTCCTGCCAAACCCCAGACCAAAGCCAAACAACCACAGCTCTGACTTCTATCACCGTGGATTAGTTTTGTCTGTTCTTGAACTTCACGTGTACCTTTTTGTATAGGATTTCTTTTGCTGGGCGCAATGTTTCTGAGATTTGATCCACTGGGCATTCATGGAGTGTATTAGTCATAGTATTAACGACTTGGAAGGAAATTCAGGAAAATGTTAGGGGAGTTTAATAAAGTGGTTATACAACTTGTGTGCAGAGAATAAGGAATACCCAGTCACCCCGGCATGAGTAACCCCCGGAGCACCACCTGAGGGGACAGGGGAGGAGTGGTCACCTGACCCAGAGAACAAAAGACAGCAACATTAGGTGGGTGGCCTTCAGTCAGGGGCATAGCCAGCCTGGGCAACCAAGCACGGAAGAAGCCAGGAGTAAAAACCTATCTCTCCTTCTCCTCCTGATGTGCACCAGTGAGCCAGCACAACTGTAACTGAGACAGTGGGAGAGCCTGGAAACTTCCTCCAAGGAGGCCAACCCAATGAGAGATCTCGAGGGGAAAACAGATCCCTCCTAAGTCTTACCTAAATAGATAAGGGATTTAGCACATAGCAGTACTTTCAGGAAAAATCCAGAAAACGAATAAAGGCATAGAGGTGGGTTGATGTGTGCTATGCCGGAGGGGCAGAAGGATAGGGTCTGACTGCAGAGAGGACACGGTTAAGGAAGTTCTAGCAGGTAGCTTTACCCCATTCTCCCTTTCTTGCCTTCTTCCCTTCCTTCCATCCTTCCTGCTTCCTTTTCTTCCTCCCTCCCTCCCTCCTTTCCTTCCTTCCTTCCTCCTTCCTTCCTTTATTCCTTCCTTCCTTCCTTTATTCCTTCCTTCCTTCCTTTATTCCTTCCTTCCTTCCTTCCTTCCTTCCTTCCTTCCTTCCTTTATTCCTTCCTTCCTTCCTTCCTTCCTTTGTTCCTTCCTTCCTTCCCTCCTTCCTTCCTTCTTTCCTTCCTTCCTTTATTCCTTCGTTCCTTCCTTTATTCCTTCCTTCCTTCCTTTATTCCTTCCTTCCTTCCTTTATTCCTTCCTTCCTTTATTCCTTCCTTCCTTCCTTCCTTCCTTCCTTTATTCCTTCCTTCCTTCCTTTATTCCTTCCTTCCTTCCTTCCTTCCTTCCTTCCTTCCTTTATTCCTTCCTTCCTTCCTTTATTCCTTCCTTTATTCCTTCCTTCCTTCCTTTATTCCTTCCTTCCTTCCTTTATTCCTTCCTACCTTCCTTCCTTCCTTCCAAAAGAACTGTACATACTATGGACAACAATTGTGTGTTTACTACAGTGTACCAGACACTCTTTTTGGAACTTATATACTTATGTCATTTAATATTCCCCAAACATCTATTTTGGAAGAATGGCTATCCTTTTTTTTTTCAATTTTATTTATTTATTTTTAAGAGAGAGAGAGACAGAATCCCAAGCAGGCTGCATGCTGCCAGCGCAAAGCCCGACATGGGGCTCAAACCCACAAACCGTAAGATCATGATCTGAGCTGAAGGTGGACGCTTAACCAGCTGAGCCACCAGGTGCCCCAAGAATGGCTATCCTTATTCTACAGACTGAAAAAGAAAAATAGGTTCACAAAGTTTGCCTATGAGGCTACAAGGTAAATGAGTTACAGTCCAACAGGGTTAGCAGCCCATGGACAAAAATAGCCGTAATACCCAGCAGCCTGTGAGAAATGACACACCCAGGGAACACATACGGAGTGACCAGGAAAGGTGCTGGGCAGACAGGGTGCCCCAGGTGACCTCTGAAGGAGGGGAGCAGAGAGGGCATTCCAGGCTTCCAGCTTGTGAAGGGCAGCAGGAAAGGCACAGGGGAGACAGGTGAGCTGTGAGTTTGGGGAGTGGAATCCATTTCCTCCGATGTAGTAAAGTCATATGAGATAAATAAGATCTACAGATCTGCTGTACCACATAGTGTGTCTAGTTCATAGAATATTGTACACTTACCAATTGGCTAGATCTCTTGAATGTTCTTATTATTAAAAGGGGGGAGGGACGGGGTGGGGAGCTGAGAGACTAAGACAAAGATAGCAAACGCTGAAATTCTGAGTTCCGTTTCCTAGATATTAAGAAAACAGTAAGAATTTTGATCAAGGGATTTACAGAATCCCACGAGATCTTCAGGAAAAATTGTCCATGTCAGGGGGCAACACGGATGACCCACAACAAAGACAGGTGGGCAGTTATTTTGGGAATCTAGGAGAGAGGTTCTGACATAGCGTGGCCGCAACAATGAAAAGAGACAGGCCTGAGACGGATTGTGAGAAAAACATCCACAGGACTTGGCAACCAGGTAGATGAGAACAATGAGTCGTGAGAAAACCACGGGTGGCTTCAAGTTGGGGGCAGTGAGCTCAGGGAGGAGGGAAGGGCTCGTACAGCAAGGTGTGAAGGGCAGAGCCAACCGTAAGGGGAACAGAGACACCAATCTGATTGGGACACAGGGCAGAGAGGCACCTGCGGGGTACTCAGGGAGAGAGAGAGCCCTCCAGAAGACCACAAGGAGGGAGGGGGAAGGAGACCAGTGGAGCACCCCTCCTCAGGAGGCTGCTGGTCAGGCTGGGAGGGGTGGACATTGCTAAGGGGGGAAGGGGGAGTAAACTCTCAAGGCCCCCCTGCACTTAGCTGTTCAGCCACCATGGTGCACAGATCTCAGGGTTTAGCACTGCTCACATCCCCGGCTGGCTGGGGTTCTTTGGCCAGAGGACATTCAGAAGTACAATAATACTCCGCAAACCCCAGATGGCCCGCATGCTTTCCTTAAGTCACAAGTTGCCGATGGCCCTCTATTTCTGGACCCTTGTTTATTTGTTTAAATCGAACCACGAGGAACTGTGCTTCTGGGAAACGCTATACCAAACACTCATTAAATATGCAGCCGTGAGGTTTGTCTTTACGGTTTTCTTAAGGGTAACAATTAACCTTTAAAAAGTCTGACCTTTCCAAAAAGGTAGATGTGTTGGTGGGAGCTCTCCGAGGTGCTGGGTAAATGTTTTGGAGAAGCGCGGGCTTCACAGGGAATGCGGGCTTTGAGCTGCAGTGGTTTCCTTACACTGTGAGTCTTTGAAAGGACTCTCCTAGTTGATATTTTTAATTTGTGAAATGAAGCCATCAAGTGGAGTCATGGGGTTGAGCCTCTGGCAGAGCGAGAATATCACCTCCCAGAGGAAGGGGGCGAAGGCTTTGATTAGGTTTTTTGCTTCTTACAAACTCACCAGGGGGCACATGCCCAATGGCAGAGACTGATTTGAGATCATCCTATTTGCAATCGCCACCTCCAGGCTCAGCCAGTGTCAACCCAGATGGGTGGGAATCCAGCCCAGCAGCCTGCTAGGGGCCCACCTGCCCCTGTCACCAGCCTCTTCCCTGCTCCATTCATGCAATCACCTCTGAGGTGATCTTTCCACTTGGAAAACTCATTCTGTGATTCACTGATTAAAATCCCTGAGGACATCGTGTTTCTCCAGGATACAGTGCAGACCTCGTGACCTTGCCTCTATTCACTCCTCTAGCCGTACTGGCCCCTCTGAAACCCTGCTCCTCCCTTGCACACTCAGGCACACGTACGCGTGCACACACACCGTTCTTATGCCCAGCTGAAGTCCCGCGGCTCCCTAAATACCTCCATACGTGGGCGCTTTGCACGCTCCGTTTCCCAAAACCCTCCAGTTCCTGGTAGGCAAATGCTTGCTTTTCCTCTGAACTCATTTCAAATGTTACCTCCTCTGGAGAGCCTGCCCTGAGCTACTTCCATGGAGCTGGGCGGCCTTTGCCTACCCATAGCATTCTACAGGTGCCTGTTTCATAGCAGGGGTTGGCTCTGTCCTATCTGTCATGGAAACCGGTCCTGGCTCCCGCAGAACCACGCACAGAGGGGAGCCCTAAGTAATGTTGATGCAATCCATACAAGAATAATTCGCTGAGGACACCTTCTCTCCTCCAAGAGTGATACCCGAAGAGCACACAGACACACAGTGTTCCCAGACCTTTTCTGGAAAATGCAAATGCTTCTAGCATCCATAAGATTCCAACAAACAAAGACGGCGCGTGCAAAGGGCTTAACTGAAGAAAGCCAGAGGGAAGGACAATTTGCAGAAACGTAGGCAGCATTAAGGGGACCAGAGGAGGGTGGAGAAGTACTCGGGCCTGAAAGGGCAAAGGGAGAGAACAGAGTCCCTGAGCCCAAGGGTACACTTGGCAGGTGCTGTCTCTGCAGTGATGCTTCTCAGGCTGTGGTGCCCAGGCCAGCAGCATCAGCACCAGCTGGAAATACGTGAGCCAGGCAAACCCTCAGTCTCCGTTGCAGATCCCCGCCATCAACACGTCCAGGGGTGCGGGTCTGTGATCCGTGGTGGAACAGCCCTCCAGCTGATCCTGGTATGCACCGAAGCTTGGCTCTAGAGTCCAGCCCAGTGGTTGGCAAACTGCGGCCAGTGGGCCAAACCTGGCCGGCCGCCTGCTTTGTGATAGCTCATGAGCTAAGAACGATTTTACATTTTCGAATGGTCACATTTAAAATCGTTATGTAAGTACCTAAATCACATCCTTAATTTTGTCTCTTGGGCCGCAAAGCTTAAAATATTTACCATCTGGCACTCTATAGAAAGCATTTGCCAGCCCCTGCTCTGGGAGAGCACAGGGAGGGAGCGGGGCAAAGAGCCACCCTGCCCTCTGTCCCCCATCCCAGGCCTCTGTGGGCCAAACGTGCGGGAAGCCAGAGAGCCAGGGAAGAAAGAGCCCGCAGAGCTGAGCTCCTGGGACACAGTGGAGGGCAGACAGAGCCCAGCCGTTTGTGCAGGGGACGCGGGGAGGGTGGCAAACGGAAAACAGGCAGCATGTGGCACACCTATGCTACATTTTGACTTTACGAACACCACCATCTTTTCTTACAACAATATATGTCCTCGAAGAGCGGCAGGAAGGGCATGGAGGAGAAAGCCTGTCACAGAGCAGGGGCCGGAGAAAAGGCATCCTCGCTGACAGGGTTTGAGGCCCAAGAGGCCAGGGTTTTGTTCCTGCCTCCTCCGCTGACAAGCTGAGCCGTCTTAGACGAGTGACTTGCCCTTTCTGTGCCTCGAATGACTCATCTGTGAAACGGAGGAAAAGACCAGCACCTACTTCACAGAGGTGTGGTGCAGGTGGAGTGAAACAAGACACATGAAGTAATGTGTACAACCCTAGGGGCTGTATCACACAGGACAAGCTGTCCCTCAGTTAGCAGCGGCCAGGCGCATCTGACGCCAGGCTGCATGCTAGGAGGTAGCGACAGAGACATGGGTAAGACAGAACCCCCCTCCTAAGGAAGTCACTCTGGTGGGGGAGAGAAAAGGACAGACAGCGAGGACTCCAAAGGGAGAAACCGGGCAACTCCTCTGCAAGGCAGGGGCTGGGGTGGGTTCTGAGAAGAAGGGCCATGCAGACTCAGCGTAGACGTGTGGCTGAGGGGCAGGACCTTCCAGGAAGATGGACCAGCACCTTTACGAGGCACCTTCAGGAAACTGGGAGCCGCTCTGCCTAACAGCACCTCGGGCTCCCCTTACAGGGGCCGCCAATGAGGCCAGAGAGACAGGGACGGATTACGGGGGAACCTCTGTACCGTGCTGAGAAGTTTAAGTCTAGCAAAACGGGAGCCACTTCTAGAGGGAAGAAGAACATCACCGAAAACCCTCAACATGGAGCGTGAGGAGAGGAACGAGAGTCCTTGTCGGCCAGAGCACCAATTATACACCCAGACTGAAGCTCCCCGGCGCCCCAGACAGGCAGGGACACACCTGATTGAACATCCCAGGGACACGGATGAGCACGCCTTGTTAGACGAGGCGCACGGGGCCCGCAGAGAGGGCTGGCAGCACAGGTCCGTGGTCGGAAATGGACTGTGTGGGCGGCAGACCCTCATTTGCCAGTGGCCAGTAAAGCTCTCCCAAGACGTATGTTGGACAAAACCCCGCCCCCCACCAGCCCAGACATGCAAGCAAACAGATGAAAAGGATTCATTACCTCGCAAGGCTAGTGAAGATCGCCTTCTCTTATCAGATAATGAGAATGCTCTTCGGGAGCTGGGCATAAAAGCGAATCTATTACAAACACTGATCCCAGGCATGATGGGAAATGCAGCATCATTACAAACTGCCTGTGTTCTTTCCAAGAAAAGAAAAGGAAAAAAAAAAAAAAAAAACCTCCATAAATTCCAGACCCAATTAGAAACGCAAAGGTAACAAAGTCATAGAGGGAGAAGAAGGGAAGAAAAATCTCAATTCTAGAAAGATGGCTAACAGTGAGGAGACATTAATATTGATTTCTGCTTTAACAGCAGCAAGGATAATCCAGCTGAACGGGCAACTCAATTAACACCCCAAATGTTAACCTGAGCACAACGTTGGCTGTGCCGAACATGTTGAAATTCTGCTCAAACCCATTTAAAATAATTTCTTCTCTTCCCGTTTTGCGATGAGTTAACAGACTCCATTGAAAGAATTATTCGATCTCCACAACCCACCCGTGGGTGAGTGGGTTACAAGGTACTATTAAGCAACTCAGGCCCACTAATGGAAGAATCAAAGCATGGAGGGGGGCAGCAAGGGGGGGCAGAGAGGAGAAAACATGCACGTGGATGCCCACTCCATCCACACGTGACACGTCCCCGGCGACAACCGAGCAGGGCCAGCACAGGAGTGGTTCCACTGACGAGCAGGGTGGTGTTTGCTCCGGCTTCAGTATAGATCAGCACGTTCTGTGATGAGCAAGGAAGCACCCAGAACACAAGAACCAGATTTCACACTTCGTGACAGCCAGTGTCATTATGAAAGGAATGTAGGGAGACGAGGCTATAAAAGGAAGAGCCATCATTAGGTGTTCCCCTCCCCCACCTCCAGCTCGACTCAATGGCCAAGTCTTGTGAATGCTGCCTCTTGGCTACCTTGTGGACTCCACCTGTGCCCCTACTGATGCTTTCCTAGTTCAGGCTTCCATGCTGTCTCCCCTGGATCTTCTGGAAAGCCTCCTTATCCATCAGCTGGGGACAAGTCCTGTGCCACTCTCAGCCACCGTCCCCGGAGGACTGCCCCCAGAACAGCATCCCCAAGGCACATTGAGGATCCAAGCTCTCGCTTAACATTCCCCGGTTGTCTCCACTGCCCGCTGTGTAATCCTAAAGGACAAGCTCTGCCCTCCAATCTCTTCTGCCACTCTTGTCTGCCCCCCCCCTCCCCAGCCTTCCCACAGATCATCTCATAACCCTGGCCAATTTTAGTTCCCAGAGCACTCACGTGGGGGCTTCTCACTGCTCCACGCCTGGACTCGCGCTGTCCACTCAGCCTGCAGTGCCCTCCTTCTGCTCATCCGCCTGGCAAGGTCCTGTCCACCTGTAGGAGTCAGGGAAGCCTCGCTGCTGTGACCAACCCCGAACCTCAGTGCCTTAGTTCACCATTCAGGGCAGGCGACCAGGGAGGGGAGGGGGTCATTCCGGGATAAGGCTCCTCCCACCCAGCGGCTTGACATTCCCAGGTCCCAAAGCATTCTATTTGTGTCTTGCAGCCAGCCAGCAGGCAAAAAGGAAGACACCCTTGGAGGACCAGGAGGGAGGGTTCAGGGGCCAGACCCACAGGGAGGGGAGACGGGTGGACCTCGTTTCTGCCCACAGTCCACTGGCTAGGAAACGGAGCGGATCTGAAAGAGCGAGCTCTGGAGAACAATCAGCCTGTGTCTCTGTGGCAACATCTCCAGGCCAGGCCGGATGTCATCCCTCCTCCTCACCCCCCGGGGGTGCTCCGGTTTCCTCTATTACTGTCCCCAGACATCAGGAGCTGGAAGCACTGACTGAGCCTTCGCCTCTGTCCCCAGAGCCCTGCCACCAAAATGAGCCACGGTGCGTGTTTGCCAAATGCGTGTTTGGCTTTAGGGTAGCGCAGCGCAGGCTTCTGCACACGAGGATGGGGGAAGGAAAAAAGAACTTTTCAAGTACCCCCAGCAAAGAGAAGGCATGAATGAGCCAAGCGAAGGAGGAAGAGAGCATTTGATCACTTGAGAAATTGACAGTTTATCCACTTCATTCGTATGCCAGGCACTAGGCTAAGCTCCTTCTACCTGTTGTTTCTTTTTTTTTTTTAATATTAATTTATTTATTGGGGGGGGGAGGGCAGAGAGAGAGGAAGAAAGAGAATCCCAAGCAGGCTCTATGCTCAAAGCCCGACACGGGGGGCTCGAATTCATGAACTGTGAGATGGTGACCTGAGCTAAAACCAAGCGTCTGACACTTAACCGAGGGAGCCTCCCAGGCGCCCCTACCTGTTGTTTCTTTTAATGCTCAGCTGTAATCCTATTACATAGGTGTTATTAACGTTGTTGCTTTCAGAGATGCAGGAGCTTGGATTCAGAGATGACGTTCTAGATCATTCTCTCAGACAGCGAGGCAATCAGGGTTCGAACACGAGCCTCCCACACCCCACGGTACACAGGATGACAGAGGGCGTGAGTAGAAAGAGGACGTTTCTCTAAAATGGGGCGTGGATTAGGGCAGGCATGGGTCAATCGGGATGCCCCAGAGTCTGGAAGCAGCACAGACAGGTTTTCCTGAGTTCTCTGTGATTCCAGGACAAGACCCCTCCTCCAGGCACCTGCAAACCTGGCCCTCTCTTCTCTCGAGAGAACTGAGCAGATCTACGGTACCACTCTATCTTCTTCCTATGGAGCACACTTCTTCAGCCATTCTGCCCCATAATCCTGCAGGACGGAATCCGTGAGGACGGCTCCATTCATCCGAGAAAAGCACAGGGGAAACACTGGCATTCAGAGCTGCGTGTTTCATTTTTAAATTAGAAACACTTACGTATTAATTCATATTCTCACCATTTTTGTTATTCCTTTTGAGCATTCAAATTATTGGTCCCCAGCTTTTATAAGGCCCCTGATCTCAAGCTCTAAGGGCCTAAAATTGTCATGCAGACTAAATTAATAGCAGTTTTATTGGCTCATTATTTTTGACATCTGGTTGGAAGTGCAAAGCAATAACTATTAGGTAATAATCACAGTAGGCTCTGATTAGAAACTAATAACATTAGCAATAAACTGTATTCTATGGTTGCCATGAAGCCTGATCAAAAGGGAGAGACAGAGGGCTGTTCCACATGGAGAAGAGGAAGCAGGGGGCAGAACGCACCTCCTGATTCCCGCCCGATTGGACCACCCGCGTATTTGTAACTTAGGTCACCAAAAGGAAGATCCGATTGTGTAACAGGGAAGAAAAATGATGGCAGACAGTAACGGCATTGCTTGCATGAAAAAAACAGCACAAGAAATAGTCTGTCTTTCTCACATTTCCAAATCCTGCATGAATATTTCCAATATTTTCCTCTCAACATTTTCCTTCCCTCTACAACAAACGCACGTAACATAAAGCCCGCTCTTGCCTTGGTGTTGCTGATATTTGCTGAGCACTGACTGTGGCCCAGACCCTCTTCTGAGCATGTGACACACCTTGTGGGCAACCCTCACAACCAAGCTTGTAAGGTTGACCCTGTCATTAGTCTCAGCTCGGGAGCCTGAGGCATGGAGGGAGAAGGTCACCTGTCCCCGGTCACACACAGCCGTGGACCCCACAGCACTGAGGTGGAGGCTTGAACCCCGGCAGTAACGCCCACGCTCTTTAAACCCTACTCCACACTGCTCTGGCCCACGTTCTGTTTAAATAAGGGTTTATCCAGCACCTACGGTTCGCCAAGCACTCTTCTATGAGCTGTAGAAAGAGGGCACGATGCGAAGGACGCAGGCAGATGAGGTCCTGGGCACTGACCACTCGCCTGGATTATTGCAATAGCTTCCTGACTTCTGGCTTGTCCCTGCAAAGCAGGCAGAGGTGCTCAAATGTCGCCTCACAGCGAGGCTCCCTCTGAACAACCCTATTAAATGGTAACCCCCTTCCCCAGTGGTACTTCCGTCCCCTTTCTTGCTGGTTTTCTCCATGGCAGTTTCCACCCTCTAGCAAATGGTATGTGTTTGTTAGCTGGCTAGTCGGTAAACTTCAGGGGAGTCCAATTGTCTCCCTTCCCGCCGGAGTCTAAGTCTCGTAAAAAACAGCAAAGTGTCCATTTTGTCCATTACTATATTCCTAGCACCTAAAATGGCGTCTGGAACCTAGTAGGCGCACAGCTCATATCTGTTGATTCAGTCAACATCCTGCCTTCAGGGATCTTACCTGTTTAGAAAACAAACCATACTCTCCCCCCTGCCTCCACCCTGCAAACAACCAACCTTCTGAATACCACACGTAAGCCACCCCCACAGGACGTCTAAGGGGTAGTACCTGGAGAAGATGCAAACCGGAAGCCATGGGGGTCAGTGGGGCCCAAAGGCGAGCTGGTCTCCACCAGCCCCCAGCAGCAGGACCAGAGACTCTGAAGTCCCCAAACAGGCCATAGGTGGCCTGTGTCACAGTCTGTCCATGCTCAGGCAAGAGTCACGCGCAGGGCCCAGCCTGTCCTCCCTCAGAAATGCGGTCAGAACTCCCTGCACCCTGACAACCTGGAAGCTGGAGGGCCTCAGACTTTGAGTTGTAGTTTTGTTAAAGCAGTAGCTCTTTGTAAAACCTTAACAAATGAAGGCAGATCGACCAAAAAGAAATCCTCTCGGAGGACTGATAGTCTATAGCTAGTCCCACCAAGGGGCCTTGCTCCTTACCTCCTCCAGAGCACCCGGCCTGCCGGCCCCTCCCCAGAGCCATAAGCACAGGGGGCCCCGTTACAGTGCCTGGGCCTCTGGACGGAGGCTGGAAAGACAGTGGAAACAGAACAAGGCCTTCACGACCAGAAAGCCCTGGGCTCGAATTCTGCCCTCACGCCCAGCCTGGGTGACTGAGGACAGACCACTACACCCACCTGTCTGTGAGTCCCAGTGCCCCAGCTATAAGACAAGGGACAACATCACTCCCAAAATGTGGCTGTGAGCGTTAGAGCCTAGGATCCAGGGGAGAAGGCCTGGCACAGAGCCTGGCACGTAAGAAGCGCACAGCGGTTACCTTTCTTCCACCATCACAAAGGGACACCCTGAGAAAAATGTTGAAGGCGAGGAAGGGGTGCCGATGTCCACCCAGAGGTACATCGGTGGATATCAAGAACCTGTCATCACGGGTGCCAGGCTCTGAGACAGTGGCGGTCAGTCGGCTTTCTGGCAGTAGGATCTCAGCGGTCAGCGGTTTATTAATTCCTGTTGGTGGGAGTCCCGGGGACCCCACCCCTCCTCGGTACATGTGTCCCCCTGAGCTACGAAGGAGCTAAAACTCCTGCATAAGTAGTCGAAGCATTGCTGCCTGCTGGAAGAGGTCGAGAAACAATGACTCTAAGACACTGACGTGGCGGCATGAACCCCATCTCCCAACCTATCGTCACTCCCCGTTGTCCACAGGATACAGAGAAACCTCTGGATACAGCTCTGGCTGCTGTTTAAAATCTGGCCCGGAAAAAAAAAAAAAAATCTGGCCCCGATGTCTGTTTCCGGACTCGACTCTCACAAGCTTTCCCGACACGGTGACAACCACTCCTAGGTCACACGCCCTGCTGTCATCCCCCACGCCTGCCGTGACCCTCCACAGCTCCTTGCTTACAGCCTGGTGGCTCCTCTTCCTGAAACACCTTCCTTCTGCTGGCCTGTCTCGTGGAGTTGAACGTAGGTCCCCGCCCCAAATCGCAGAGTCCCTTGCAGGCCGGGCATGCCTCTGGCTGGGGACAAGGAAAAGGAGGGAAGGGAGAAGGCGACTCATTTTCGGAACACTCGCCATGCGTTCCAAGCACCGTGCTGAGTGATTCACATAGATATGCCTCTCTCACTTTGATCTTCAGAACAACCCTGGGAACGATATATTCTCTCAATCATGTAGGACAGAGACCTCAGACATAAGAAGTGGGTGCAATGTGTTGTCCAAAGTCACGCTGTTAGAGAGCTTAACAGGGAGATGTGACCCTAAAGCCGTGGCACTTACCTGGCCATTACATCACCCCCACCAGTCACTGGGTTAAGCGTTTCAAATGTCTGAGATAGAGGTGCCTGGATGGCCCAGTCAGTTAAGCGTCCGGCTCTTGGTTTCGGCTCAGGCCATGATCTCGCGGCTTCGTGGGTTCAAGCCCAGCTGAAAGAGCAGAGCCTGCTTGGAATTCTCTCTCTCTCTCTCTCTCTCTCTCTCTCTGCGCCTCCCCCACCCGCCCTGTCTCTGTCTCTCTCAAAATAAATAAAAATGAAAGACGAAAACTTAAAAACAAATGTCCGCGATGGGCAATTGCCGCTGGTGGGCTCAAGGCCACCTCTGGCTCTGGGCCCTGGCGTCCACACTCACTTCTCCAAATCTGCCCAGAATCCACCCACAGGAGTAACTCAGTACATCCTGGCTTTTCCTTCCCTTGGCCGCTGATGCCCACCTGTCCTGAGGACACTGGACTTTAATCGAGTCCTTTAGCTCACAAGAGGGCTGGTCCAGGACCTTCCATTGCCAAGAGCATCTGCCCGTGGTTCTTAGGTGAGAGCAAAAAGGAGGGAAAGTAGCCCAGTGGACACCTGAAGCCATGAACAGTACCAAACCCTCTGTATGCTGTGGTTTTTCCCGTACATACCTACCTAGGATAAAGCCTAATGCATGAATTAGGCACAGAGATCAACACAATAACTAGTAATAAAATATAACAATGGCAACAATACACTATAATAAAAGTCATGTGAATGTGGTCTCTCTGTGTCCCTCACAATATCATATTGTCCTGTACTCACCCTTCTTCTCGTGATGACGTGAGATGATAAAATGTCTACGTGATGAGGTGAAGTGAGGTGAATGACGCAGGCACCGTGACCTAACGTTAGGCTGCTACTGACCTTTTTGACAATGTATCGCAAAGAGGTTCGTCTGCTTCTAGAAGGCAGTTGACCGCGGGTAACTGAAGGCTACTATTGACCTTCTGACTACATCACAGGGCGGATGGTTTGCTCCCGGACGGCAGTTGAGCACGGGTAACTGGGACCATGAAAAGCAAAACCACAGATGACGGGGGAGGGTAACTTCTGGTGAACACAGAAGTTACCAAGGCTCAATTACATAGCAATGGCGAGCAGGGGAGTACGTGGAAAAGAGCAGGCACATTTCTGTGCCGCCATTCTGGGCCTCCTTCATGGGCCCTCGTTCTCTACTCCCCACAGTTCTGTCCTGCCCCTTCCGGACTCTTCACTCCAGGTCTTCTCCATGCTTACTCTCTGCTCACAGGGCTTCTGGCTCCTGCCGAAGGCTCCTCCACTTCCAGTCCCTTCGCTCCAAACCTGGGATTCTCCCAGCTACCGGGTATCTTCTCCCAGATGGGCCAGAGGCACCTACAACCCAACAAATCCCAAAGCCATCTTGATAGTCCTTCTTCCCCCCACCCCCAGCAAATACTTACTTTCCTGCTTCCTTTCTCTTACATGGTGATACCCACCACGCTACCCAAATCATAAACCCAGGAGTCATCCCTGACCCCCTCACCTCCCTCCTCACCCAAATGCAATCAGCTATTGTTTTGCTGTTTAATTTACCTATTTTCAGTCATCTCCCCTCTATGCTGGGACCACCCCTGGAACTTGGGATGGCCTCCTGTTTCATCACCTCGATTTATGAGTCACCCTGATGTGAGCCACCTTTCTGGAACGCAAATATGATTTCGGACACCCCTCCACAAACTCACCAGCATCTCTCCACATCTTGCAGCGTAAAACTCCTTAGTTGTGACCACATCCTGCCCATCTAGCCTGTCCTCTGTGACTCCCTCTGCCATACGGCACGATCCCCAGCCCCCAAGCCCCAAGCTGCTTCATGCTTTGCGTCATTGCACACATCACTTTCTCTGCCTCAGATGCCTCTCTCGCCCCACCCCTGCCCTGCATTTGTCCAACTCCTACTCATTCTTCAAAACTCAGCTTAAGGGTGGCCCCTTCCGGAAAGCCTTGAATGGTTATTTCCCATAACCGTGGGCTCCCTTCTGTCACAGAACACATTGCACCTTCCTGTCATCTCCCTACACACCTACACACACACACACACACACACACACACACACAAAATACACGGGCTCCATTTGGTTCATATTTGTATTCCTGCTGATTATCACAGTTCCTGGCCCAGGGCCAATTAATACATGTTTGCTGAGTGCATGAAAGAATGAGTGAATGAGTAAATAAATGAATGAATCCCGGGAGCATCTAAACACTCTCCTGAGGTCAATATTCCTGAAAGAAATGTGCAGACAGCAATCTTGCGAGTTTCCTCTTCATACTCACAGCTGCCAGAATTTTCAGGCACTTTCTTGCTTCTCCAACTAAGCAAGTTAAATCAGGCCGCTGGCATGCTGACCCTGGCAGGTTGGAGGAGAGGAGAGGAGTCTTTCTAAATGGTGCATTTTTTCTCTCTTGGATTTCTCAGCTGCAAAAACTTAATTCAAAAGTTCAGAGGAACCTGGGGAGAACTCCACACAAAGCACCGGGTGCAGGAAGTGGGTTCCCTCATCCTGAGTTGTGAGATGAGTTTTGTCACCACTTCAGCTCAGATTTGATGGGCATAGAATCCCCTCATGCTTTTTCCGAAAGCTTTCTGGGAATTGCCCCCAGACTTTCTGATTCAGCGGGTCTGGGGAGGGGCCCAGAAAACCCATTTTTAACGAGCAAGTGCCGCCAGTGGTTCTGAGGCAGGTGGTCTGTGAATCACACTTTTCAAACATTGCTTTAGGTGTTTAGAAAACAATCCTCCCTGTTCCGAAGCCAAATGTAATTTGCTATGATTTTCAGAGGTCTGCTCTGGGACGGAGTGCTTGCAAGATCAAATATATTTGATATTCCATTCAGGGCTAATGGGAGCAATCACTTCTCCTCAGCTTGGAGAGCCCATTAGGAGAGCAGATGAGCTAAGTATTTAGAAGATCGAGATGCGTGTGGAATATCATTTACGACTCCTCCCTGCAGGGTTACTAAAAACAATTCCACTGCAGAGATTGTGTGTGTGTGTGTGTGTGTGTGTGTGTGTGTGTGAGCGCATGCCTGAGCACTTGCATGCACACACACACACACACACACACACACACAAGTTTGCCAGGTAGACTCACTGATTTCACCCCACCTTCTACAAACTCAAAGATCCTCGTCTTGTCTATTTCACCTTTTAGGGGAAAAGGTAGCACAACAATGAAATCTAGAAATTCTGCATGAGCTTAGTTTCCTCTCCCTCCTACCGTGTTTATCTGTTTTTAGTGATGACAGAGTGATCGATGTGTCCAGATATGGACTTGAGCTTGGAATCCCAAAGACTCTTCCACAGGTGGTCCATGACTGCAGAGACCAGATCTTTTATTTGCAAGCATCCAAATTCTTTTCCAACCCCCGTCTAAAAGATTATGTGCACCAACATCAACCTACGTGTAGATTATTTGCAGCAATAATAATAACACAACATATATGCTTACCACCGTGCTTAACTAAAGATCTCTGACCCATCAGCATGGTGGATGCTGGGGCTCACTTCTGAAGTCAGAAGAAATTAAAGGTGAGGGAACTTTGAGCCAGGAAGAAAGAGCTAACGTAAAGCACCAGAATTTTCTATTTCATTCTACAGTGAGAAGAATCTTTACTCATCTATCTTGTACATCATGGCAAAATTATTCCTCTCTGGATCTGAGGCCCTCTTACTACCTTCAACAAGAAAACAGTTTTGTTTTGGCTCGGGGTTTGTTTGGTTGGTCGGCTGGGTGTTGTTTTAGGGTTTGTAGTCCTACTAGAAAAACAAATTGGCATAAATAAAACCACGAAACCATCATGCAGTCAGAACTTTCTGAGAAAATCAATTGTATTCCCAATAAGAGTGGCATCGCATACGTAGAGATTTCCACTTCACGCTCCAACACAAGTCTTCCTTCAGGCCTGTGAACGTCGGTTTTCCACAGCGAAGCAACGGTCATGGCAACCGTAGTAAGAGTACCAACACCATGTTTGAGACCTCTCCACACACCGGGCTCCATTTTCAGGCGTTCGCTCATAACGACCATTTGCACCTTACCGTAGCCCTACGCATTGTACAGATCCAGACTCTGAAGCCAGGGTGACCACCGGGTTTGACCTGGTTCATGGGGCTAGTAAACAAAAGGAGGACCCGAGCAGGTGCCTCCTCTTTGTTCGTAGCCCTGACTCCCCACCCACCACCTCTGCGTGACTGAAGAACATGTCTGTGCTGTGTGGGGTGAGGTGGGGGTGGGGATCATCATGCCATCAGCCCTAGACTTTCATCGACTTTCTCAGAACGAAGCAAGTTCAAGCTATGAGGCGCGGGCCCAGCTTCTTACTAAATCACACAGTGGATTGAATCCGAAGAGAGGCGTGTACATAGTTTCTCTATAAGTAAAGATAAGAACAGGAGTCCTGTCTCCCCTCAGAAGGCCGGTATAGAGTCAAAAGAACAGAAAATTGTGACCGACACGTCGAAGATCCAGTTTTTCTAAATCACTGTCTTTACCACCTCAAATTCTTCTTGAAAGTATACCTTTTTGGTCCCAACAATGTAGATAAATAGTGACCAGTTTAAAGGAAAGAGGGAGGGAAGGGAGGAGGGAGGAACTGAGGGAGAGAGGGAGGAAAGAAAGAGATGCTAAGAGAAGAACAAAACCCCGTGGCGGAGAAATGGCAGGACTGAGATTAGATCGTGATTCCTGGTACTCTAAAACCCAATATGAGGAGAAATCACTTCATATGCCTTTTAATTTAGTTTCATGATAGGTTTTGAAATTTGATTTCATTTCTCTGAACACTTCAGAGGAATCTTACCCTTGGGAGTGTATTACTCATGTCATGGGTGTGTTGGAGGAAAACGGGGGTTGTGATAATCATCTCACAAGAGATACACTCAATGTAGCAGAAAGATTGTGGGTAGTTAAATGAAGTTGCTCCATGAAGACCTAACTGACAAAAATGCCTGCCAAGTGAGAAAAAGTGGTGTTCTTTGGTTAAGGGCAAAGCCTTCCTGACTTCCTGCTCTATGTCAGCTTTGCAGTTTCTGTGGGAAGGATAATGCCACCCCCTCCAGAGCCAGAGTCTGTTGGGAGGCCACCCACGGCTCCCATGGGCCCATGAATGACTACTATTGGGATGACTCTTGTCCTCGTCAGTTTTCTTGGTTGCGCCCTGATCTCAGAGTGATAAAGTGTTCTCTGGAAGTAATCTCTCCCACCATATTTCTGAGAGAAGAAAGACATCTCAGAGGAATCACTTTTTCTTTTGGCCAAAGTGCATACGACTCTGTTATGTGGCCATTTCATAACATGATTAAACTTAATCGTTTCACCTGATGAAGGAGGAGGGTCACCAAGATGGCGGCCTCCTCTTCTCCTATCCCCCAGTAAAGCCTCCAGCTCATAGAAGAAGCAATCGAAGTGAACTAGGGGAACCACCTGGCAGGCCAACAAAAGCCTCGGAGAAAACAACCACTCATCCCCTCAGGAATAGCCCACCCCCACCACGATGAAGTACAGGGATTGTAGGTTCAGTTGTCTACTGAGGACACGCAGGTGACAAACTGGGGAGATCTGGATGAATGAGGCCCTGTGGGCAGTGTTCAGAGCAGGGACTTGGTATGCTCTCTCCGCATGCAGCCTGAGTGTTGCCAAACTCAGATTTTTTTTTCCCCCAGAAGAAAGCAGGAGATTGGGATTTGCGATGAAATATCCCAATTTTCGAATTTGGTAACTATTTTAGTTTAATATAGTTTGTGGGCCAGTGAAACCCTTTCTTGATCAAATACATGGTAGGACCTCCCGTGGGCATCTGCTGAACAGCAAAGACGTTCAGTCCAGCAGGTGATTCATCATGACACACGGGCATAGACTGGAATCAAGGACGTAACAGTATTCGTGTGCCCTTGATATTTGAAACCCTCAATTTAATGAAATAATCTTCGACGTCTTAAATGCATGCGGCTACTAGAAAAAGAATAATACTCTTCTTTCCACTCTTCTTTACCACCGCGGTGGTAGCGGTGGGGATGGGGGCTTGGCAATAGCCTCTCTGAGCCTCAGTTTACCCAGCAGTGGAACAATAGAAAGGACAATAATGCTTACAGGTTGTCGTCGGGATTGAAATGTAATAACACAAAAAACTTGGGCAGAGTAGAAGCCACACGGTCGGCACTCCATAAATCTTAGCTCCCAGCTAAATAGCTATGTGACCTTAAGCACGTCTCTTCACTTTTCTGGACTTTGAATGTGCAAATCCTGGGTTTGGACCATGTTGTCTATGTGGTTTCTCATTCTGGGAGCCCCTGGTGATGGCCTCCTAGACCCTGGTGCACTGTCCTTTGGACATCTTGCTCTCTCTATACTTGCTAGGATGGCTTTACTAAGACACTTAGCTCAGCACTGAGATCCAGCAAAAGAGTCATTACTGACTGAACTGTGTTTGGAAAGACAATATAAAAGATCTCCAGATCTCCCACAATGCTATATAAAGGGCAAAAGGTTGTCATTTCAATTTTGACATAATTATAACATTTAAGGTTAAATGCGCACCGCTCGATAATCCTTCCTGAATAATTGCAGCACTCGTAGCCGAACTGGAGGCTGATAATTGACTTGCCTGGAGGTTGCTAGGGGAGCACTACCGGTGCAGGATCAGCGAGGAGAATCCAACAATAGGACGGAGAAGAGACAGTCACATCTCTCAGCGGATAACCCAGTTAACTACACCAGGGAGCCCGGGGTGCCACGTGTGGTACAGCTCCCTCCTCCCATCCATTACACCATCGTTATACTTAATCGTCACCATGTGTCCCCAGATACCAGCGTTTGCTGCAAAACAACACAAACTCTTGGTGTATCATCAGTGTAACGGTATTATTTCTCCCTCAATGGTGGGCGGTCGGTGTCCTGCCGGTTTGGCTGGGATTGCTGCATACACCTCTCGTCCTCCGGAGGCACAGTGTTTCCATGATGATGGCACAGAGCGTAAGGACAGGCAGAAACACAGGGCCTCTTAGGGCCTCAGCTCAGAATTGGGGTACTGGACACTTCTACCCACCTTCTATGTGTGGAAGGGAGTCACAGAGCCAGGCTCAAGGTCAGTGGGGAGGGGAGGGATAGACTCCTCCCATGGTGGACAGTGGAGAGAGTACTTGTTGAGCAATAATCTAATCTACCAGACCCCTCAAGACTGTGTCCTTTGAGAACAGGGACCATTCTTATTTCTTTGCCTGCACGTTACCCAGCAAAGCCCTAGAAAAGCTGACTCTCATTCATTCATTGAAATCCAGTCCAGTGAAACCCAGTGGTGGGGCACTCGGGCCGAAAACAGTGATAAAATGGAAGTCCACGTAGGCAAATCCACAGCAGAGAAGTCTGTTAGAAATGGGTGCTGGTCAGTTAACCCTGAGCCAGGTGCAACAAGACGTAAACGATGTAAAAGTCGAAGGTCCCAGAACTGATCGCTGTCGGCACCCACTCAGCCTTGTCTTGTGACCATGAAGGTGTCACGTATACAGCAGTTCCGGCATCGTGGGAAGCTTGAGGACCCCCAAGGTCTCTGCTGTGCTATTGATGAACATACTGTGCTGTTGCCTGTCTCATTACCTTTCTTCAAGTTAAACTTGGTCTGGGTGAAGACTGTCGTGTCTCGTGAGTTCAGCAGTCAGTGCGAACCCAGACCATTGCTGCTAATCAGGCAGTGTGGGCCATGCGATCCTGACCACGCCTCCCAATGGGAAAATCCCTTGTGGAAGATTGCGGTTAGCTGTAGATACTCTTGATTACTTCATCTTCCTCTCTAGCAGGATTCTTCGGGGTTGGGTGCCCCCGGGGATGGTGGATCCCACTCAGCTCCATCGTGCGCCCGTCATGGTGGTCTCCTCCCCCTACTGGGGGGTAGAAGGCAGTGGGGAGGGGGCCGGTAGGCAGGCAGCGGATTAGCTAGCCAATGACATGTGAGGGGAGGTCATTAGGGACGCCGGGGAAAGCAGTCATTTCTCATTTAGGAGAAGACCTTGAAAGAGACGGCTCTTTCTGCCCCTCAGAATCACTTTGTCTGCATGTGATGTCTGGAAAACAGCGCCATCTTGTGAGCAAGAGGGAGCAACCCTGAGGGTAAAGGTGGTACGCTGAGGATGGCAGAAGGTAGAGGGGACCTCCTCTTGAGAAGAAGAATTTTAGAAGCTAATTCTAATTGTAGGAGACCCGGAGCTGCCCTGCTACTAAGGTTCTTGTTATATGCAATAATAGATTCCCTTATCATCCCAACAAATTTGGGTCACTGTCTTCTCTTACGTACAGCCAAGGGCAGTCTAAGGGTCAGTAAGTGCTGGAGCTGAGGAGGTAATGTCTTCCCCAAACCCCAAGAGGGTAACTGGCAGAGAGACAGAGACCGTACAGAACCAGGAATATCCATCTATCATCATGGGATAATATGGCACCAGGGACAGAAAGTTCCCATGGGTCACCAACAAGGTCTACTCAATGGGGAGAAGACAGCAAAAGGGAGGCAGCCATCAGTACAGGTAACAGCGCTCAGTCCTACCAAGCCAGGCATCTCTGGCGGCCTTCGTTGGCACTGACCTGCTAGCCTAGCACCATCTGACAGCATCTGGAAAAATCTCAGGTAAATATAGGCAGTTGTTGGGGAAAACCATAGTGGCATAACGTCGGGGCCCGGGTGTGGGGGTCAGGGGGGTACTGGACAGGGGCATCCAACATGCACAGGCCACAACAATGCTAAATCATACCCAGGAAATGACTGCCAAGTCGACCTCCAGTAGGGGCCAGCTCCGCATTAGCGAAAAGTTACGTTTCCGTAGCTTAGAAAGAGGGCCCAACGGTACCCCTGACTTACACCTTGCATCTCATAGCACAGCCACTTGATGGAATTGAAAAGGAGCTACCAGAGTGGTGGTGCTTTTCCCCAGGAACATTAGCCGTATCATCAGAAATAATGGCCAAGTCACAAGGTCAGTGGTTTCTGACACTTACCTATTAGATTTCCACGCCTCCTTTATCCTAAGACGCATAATCCATGCTGCCAAACACAGAGCTGGGCATCTGACTCCTCTCCTTTCGAAGGCTGTGCTCATCTGAGGCATTCTTACCAGGCACTCTGCACCGGCATGGGTTACAGAGAATGTTGATGATCCATTTCTCAGGAAAGCGCTGAGAAGGACAGGGGCACATCTGTCTGGGATTTTTGCAGGCCAACAGGCCTGTCGACAGCCACAAGGAGGGATGGGCTGACCCAAAAAGGCCCCCACCGCTAGCAGTCACTGATTGAAGGGCGAGCTTACAGAGAGGGGCTTGCAAAGCTTCATTTCAAACGTGACTATGAAGCAGGGAACTGCTCTGTAACCACAAGCTGCTGGAAGGGGGTTTTTTCGGTCTTCCTTTCATAGCTTGTTTTTTTATGCACATCAGGTGACGTGCAGACAAGGTCAAGGAACTTCCTTAGACCTCTTCTGCCTGCATCTATTACAGTTCATTCAGTCAGCCGAAGTATCTTTCCAGGACGGCAATCAAATTAAATAACCTAAGTAGCCATGAATCACTTCTATAACTTGCACCAATTATAACCATCCACAAGTCTCCTTGAAATGGCCACAGAATAAATCCTTCTCTTTAAGTTGGGAAAGCCGGAATCTCCACTTAGGAGATCCACGAAATGATGCTTCACTCCTGCTGCTTACATTTTTTTTTTTTTTGAAAGGCTTCCTCTCTCTTAGGGTCCAGGCAGACTGTGGCATGTCTGTTCGGCTGAGGATCACTTTGTCACCTTGAATAGTCCGTGGAAAGGAGTTCCGTGTGCAAAGTTTGCAAATTTTAGGTGCCCTCTCCTCAAGCTTAAGCCACAGGACCTTGACTTAGCACTGAAAGTCTTAACTGTAGCCTGGTATATTCAGGGGGAAGGAAGAGGGAACTATAACTTACTGCAGTCCTACAATGAATGAGGCACATTTGGTAGATGCTTTTGTAGGTAATTTTCCAAAAGAGAGTTAACTTCTGAAAGAAGTTTAATAGCTGGCACAGGATCATGAATGCCTGGAATTCTTAGGCAGCAGCCACATCAAGAACTTTGCATAGGCTATCTCATTTAACTCTTATATAAACACTAATCGATAATTCCTTCACTCATTCCCATTCCTGTTTTCACAAAAGACGTTGAGGCTTAGAGAGAGGAAGTGACTTGCCCACGTACATGGAAAGGCTGGATTCCAATGGAGAAGTCTGATGATCTGACCCGCTGGGTCCCCACACAACCAGTTAAAGGAAGAGCTCAGTTCCTGGCATGTGTGTCTAATCCTACAGTCACCTTGTTTCCACTGCATCGCGCTACGTCTCAGAATGAAGATGACACAATCATCTGGAAACGAGATTAGCATACTTGGCCATGCACATTCCAGATACTGGATCTCAAAGCATTGACTGGACCTGCAAAGCACAGGGAGCCCTCCACACCCACCAGGCCTCCCTCCTAGCCCTTCTCTTCCCACACCACCGGCAGCCCCATTCCCGCTCAGAAAGAGAGTGCTCACGTCGGGTCGGAAGGAATCCAAAAGAGGGGCATGAGCCATCTGGACTCACATAGCAGTCCAGGAGCCTGACCATTCAGGCAATCCTTCGTCTTAGCCTAGAATAGGCCATGATTCTTTAGCCGGGCTGGGAATCAGAATCACCAGTACAAACTGTTTAAAATATAGACCCCAAGGCTTCACCCCACACACCACCCAGTCAGTAATTCCACCACTGGCCACCGGCCTCTGTCTTCTCCTACAGTCTCCCCAGGGCTTCGGGTGATCTTTCTTCTATACACTTATGCATAATTTTAATCTTTCGCACTGAAAACAAAATCAGCTACTCTTTCTGTAACACGATAAATAACGTGGTGTGTGTGTGTGTGTGTGTGTGTGTGTGTAGATTCAACATCTTGAATGCTCGATGCTGTTACATCTATTCTAGGATCTTACTGCTCGAAATTCTCACCCATTCCTTCTTAAGCCTCTTAATGAAAATCAAAACATTACTATCTTCCCTGACAAGAGAGACCAAAGACAGAGAAAAGACACTAAAAGTGAATGAGGATCGGGTTTAGGGGCGCCTGGGTGGCTCAGTCGGTGGAGGCTCCGACTCTTGGTTTTGGCTCAGGTCATCAGCTCACGATTCGTGGTTCAAGCCCCGCATCAGGCTCTGTGCTGACAGCGCGGAGCCTGCTTGGGATTCTCTCTCTCCCTCTCCCTCTGACCCTCCCCTGCTCATGCTTTCTCTCTCTCTCAAAATAAATAAACTTAAATTTTAAAAAAAAGTGAGTGAAGATGAGGTTTCAAATACAGGAAGTAGCACAGGTTTTAGGGTCAGAAAGCCCCGGGTTTGAATCCTGACTCTAGCAGTTCTTGCTAGCTCGGTGTTCTTAGACAAGTAGTTCCATGTCTCCAAGCTCCTCTTGAGCTTATCTGATCCCATCTCCTTTTACACTGAGAGTTTGCAAGGCAAGGTGTTCCTCCCGCAGCTGGAATACGGCCAAGTAGCAACTCAATGACACAATTTTATCTCCCTTCTCCTTTTTGAACCGCCTCAAGAGAAGACTGTGAACCACGCGCCAGGTAATTTTTGTGGGGGGAGGGAGGAACAGCATCCAAAATCGGAAGGAGCTTGTTTAACTTTCCAAAGAAAAAAGCATTGTGATCTTTTCACGTTTTTGTGGCGCCTGCAGAATCCGATCGTATCAAACGGAGAGTATAATGGCATCGGAGAAAGGCAAAGAGAAGCAGTCGGATGCTTCCATCTCCTCCACGTGGATTAACAGTGGGAATTTGTCTGTTAATGTCATCTCGTCATATCATGACAAAAGGGGGACATCCAGGGAGCTCCTGTTGGAGACAGATTCAGAGGAAATCACTCTGATGGATGGCAGTGGGCTCCGGGAGCACCCGTGGAAAGCCAGCTCTCACTAGCAGGAGCAGGAAATAATAAGGAAGGGATCACAAGACAAATTGCAGCATGAAAAGGCATCCTTTAAAAAAAAAAGTAGAGCTTCGGGAAAAATGACATCAAACAAATGGTTACAAAACAGAAAACCGCAGTCAATTTAGCGGGCCATGGAAAAGTCCACACAGCCCAACAGATCCTGCCCTTTGCTTATAGCTCATCCTCTAAGACAGAACAGACTCCTGGCCCCTCCTCACTCCTGCAGGTTTGCTGGGGGGCATGGGGATTTCAGTAAAGTTGAGTGTCTTGCTCAGTGTCCCTCAGTAGGTAAAAAAGGGCTCAAGTATCCCTCTGGCCCTCTTTTCTATTTGTTCAGACTAGCTCATGCCCCAGAAGGTGGTTCATCTGAACCCAGAAACTCTCAGCTTTCAGGGAAGGTCACGAAGCACACAAGGCCGCTTCACATAAGGGGCTGAGGAAAGAATGTTCAGCTAGGTGATAGCTAACAGCCCGCAGGAAAACAGTGTGGCTACCAGGGACAAGGCCAGGGAGTAGGGAGATTCTTCTCATCCAGAGAAGAAAGCAAGCCCAGCGTTCAGCTGCACTGATTTTATAGAGAGCAGGATGTGGGTTGGGGCACTCTGCTACGTCATTGATTGTCCTCTTATGCTGCCTCTCATCGATCCAGTGCCCAGATCCAAGGTGGACCAGGTCCAGGAAGGACCGTGAGAGATTCACAGGGCACATCACAAAAACCCAGGACCCACTAGGAAAAAGGAAAGAGATACCAAGAAGCCAAAGGGCCAGCATTTCCAGGGCTTTCAAAGCAAAGTAGCTTTATGCTGAGCCCTTTTGATGGTCTCCCCAGGCTGTTGAGACCTAACGCCATGAAGCTCATACTGAAGGCACCATGGCCTTGGGTAATCATAGCCTTCCAGGGGCTTCCCTAGTTTGCTTCCCAGAGGAAGAGGAAGGAGGGGACCGGTCACTCTCCTTTGATCTTAAACTTGCTTTCATAACAAGGACAATTTTTGAAATATCTCTGGTATTTTGGCTATCTTGGCCTTCTCATTTGGGTGGGTTTTATTTCCTGTTGTCTTAGCCCCACAAGTGGAGAAGGTAGATGTCACCTCAGGAAAAAGGGCTGTGACATTGAGGGAGTCCCTGTCAGAGCAGGAAGGAGGAGTAGGGAAGAAAGGAAAAGAAAAGAATTCTACCCTCTACACATTTCTTCTCTTTCTTCTACATCTATGACCAAACCTGAAACAGAATGCCAGACAAGTGTTGAGAGACTGGTAGAAAATGAAACTCGTTTTGACGCTTTCCCAGACACAGATGGAAAACTTTCAAGTTTCTCCCAGAGAACCACCACATCCAACATAACACCACTCTGGCCACAGTTAGGAAAGGTCAGTGTGGCAAAACAAGCTAAACAAAGGGAAAATGTCATCCTTGGTTCTCCTCAGAGCCAACATTAGGGTAGTGGAAATTCTTCAGTGTTCCGTGGGCCTAGAGAAGGTCACCAATGGTAGGTAGGACACAGACAGACCGTGACTGCCAGGCTCAGGAGGCAACCCCAGACACATGAATGTCACTCAGAAGCTGTGGACTGGGCTATCCACGAGGGACACGAGGAGCACAGATCTCCAACCTGGGGCTGCTACAAAGTGGTAGGCAATCCCACGCCTGCAGCTTATGACAGTGACACCTGACAGTCTGAAGCTAGACCACCAGCACCAGAGGCCAATGGGGGAGGACACCGGCAACAGAAGCCAGTGAAGAGTCAACAGAATCCAACAGAGGATAAAAACACAACCCCTGTAAAAAGCCAACATGACCATTCTCATCCCAGGGGGCAGGGGCACCAGTACCCAGATTTAGACGAGATGAACAATACCACGACAGAGACCTGTGAAAGACAGGTCATCGGACCACAAGCCAATCTGAGCCCTTGTTCATAGGTGACAATAAATATTACTTGACTGAAACTTACTCTGTACCAGTCCCGGAGCTTAACGGCGGCCTAGGCTGTGTAAACAGAGTAGACACTTTAAACGCATGCCAAGGCCATGCTTAGTAATAATTACGTGCATGTTAAAAGCATTAGGAAAACACATGTTTAGACTTCTTTATTGAATATCTAAATAATTATGGGTCATAGGAAGGGTACTCCCAAAGCTCAGATGACCTTTTGAAGAACTAAGTTGAATTCTGCTCTTTACTTTCTGAGGACACATATTGGCTGCTTTATTTATGTTTCTCTCATAAGGGAAGACCTGGCAGGGTCAAGGGCAGCATCCCCTGGGCAAGCCCCATCCTCCTCACAGCAGCCTTGCAAGGAAACCTGTATTATTCCCAGGATCATAAGCACCCTTTTAAAAAATTACGCAAGGATATACAAGCAGTAAGTGTGAAAGCCCAAATCTGAACCCAGATCCTTCCCTTTGCACACTCCCCCAACTGCGTATTGGAGGCCACGAGTGTTCAAAGGTCCCACTCACAAGCCATCTGGTTCTCACTTATGCACTCTTACGTGTAGGCCTTCCTTGCAGAGGACTCTGGAAGTCAGCAGCTTCTTCCTCAGGAGGGAGCACGTGATAACACAGTGACTGTTCCACACCAAGCATGAACTCTAGAAGAAAGCAATTTTTCATCTAAAACCGTATGGTACCCTATATTGGTTGAAAACAATAAGATAAGGTTAACTAACCCCTCCTCATCTTTTGTGAAGGCAGCATGGGGTCAAGTGGAGAGATTTACAAAAAAAACACTTTTTACTTGAAATGAACTTGGGGGCGCCTAGGTGGCTCAGTCGGTTAAGCATCTGACTCTTGATTTTGGCTCGGGTCATGATCCCACAGCTCGTGGGATCAAGCCCCGCGTGGGGCTCTGTGCCTGCCTGGAATTCTTTCTCTTCCTCTCTCTCTGACCCCTCCCTCGCTTCCCCACTTGCACTTTCTCTCTCTCTCTCTCTCTCTCTCTCTCTCAAAATAAATAAACATTAAAAAAATAATTAAAAAAGAACTTGGCATCGCTGACCCTAAAGAATCCCAAACAGTATGCTCTGGAGGAGAAAGCAAAAGCCACTTGGCTTTGTGGGAAGGGTTCTTGGCTTTCCTTGAATCCCAAGGTAGATTTGTGAGGCACAGAGGGACACAGTAGAACAGGGTCCAATTCCAGCTCCACCCAGCCTTACGCTGCGTTGTTCGGTCTCCCAAAGCTCCTCCAAGCCCCAAAGGGAGAAAAAAGTATATGAAAAGGGCAAAAGCAACGCGCTGGCCATGTGGAGGGTCCTCATGCTGCAGCCATGTCTGGGACAGCATGGCCCCACCCTCCCCGGAGCGGGTATGTGTTGGTCACAGGATCACAGGCTGTCCAGCGAGCTCTCTGTGGGTCCAGCCAGGTGCTCTTCTCAGCACTGTGCGACAGAGCCATCGTGCTGTTGTGTAGAACTGTCAGAATTCATACAAAAGAGGGAGTTAACTATCACCCTCTCCTGCTTCGAGCTAGGACAGCCTAACCTTGGAGGAACAAAATAAGAACATTCTCTGTATCAGCTTAAAAACATCCTCATAAACCACTTTTCAGGAAAGTGGTACAGAGTCGGAACAGATCATTGGTATAACTGGTGTATTAGGTGATTTCAGAAAAATAACTGTAACGTCATTGCTAATGGCCTTGTACAAGTGGAGCGAAGGGCTTGGAGGCACGTCTACCAGGTCCTGTCCGGGGAAGGGGAGACGGCAGCGGCCCAGGGCTCCCCCCCCCCCGGCCTCTGGGGGACCAATTCTGGCTCTCCTGTGGAGCGTCTGCTGATGGCATTACAGGATTTCACGGAGGGCCTGCAGGGCCCAAAGATTTCTGCCTCACGATCTTCTTTGTAAACATAATAGATTGGCTTTGTAAACATAACTCTGAAGGATGGTGTTTATAGGACTTCCTTTAAAAATCCTTCAAGGATATATCAACAACCAGTGAGCCGGGAAAATTTTAGAGAGTCTTTGTTCGCAAGGTATCTTCTCACCAGTGGGTTTGATCTGCATTTGTATAGCCAGGGGCCCCTTCTCTATTCAGGGCAAAAGCCTCAGAAAACTGTCAGAGAAAAATCTTACAGCAAAATACCCTGTGCTATTTTCAAAAGCAGATCATTTTCGGGATGCCGCGTCTTCGAGGTTGCCCTGCGGTGAAATACACAATCCAGGGTCTTTGAGGGGGGGAGAGCTTGATATAGAGGAACAGGTCCTCTGCCAGCACCCCCAGATCTATTTGCTAAGTAGTCTTGTCTCTTCGGGGGTTCATGGGAGCATCTCAATCAGGAATGGCGGGGACAGCTTACTCACCTCTGGAGCCCCAGCACCTGGCACTGTGCCTGACACATAGTAGGTTCTAGCAGAAAATAAATGAAGGAATAAATGGACACGTAAACTAAATGGGGATGATAAATAAAGGTCCTGCCAACCTCATGGGGTGACCACGAGCATCAGGAAGCAGGATAAGCCTACATTCATCATTGCACCTTCCAGGTAACCCCTACAGACCTACCCCTCCCTTCTGAAATCAGTTCTGTATTACGACCTACACATTGATGGAGTCTGCCTTTGTTCAGGGACTCGATGTTTTTGGAGGGCAAGGACTGGCAGTGTTTTTCTCTGTGTCCTCATGCCAGGTACAGATGCTCAGGGGTGTTGCTGAGAATGCACCCTGGAAAACATCTCTCTGAGCCCTGCTCCTGGTGGTCAATCCTCGGGCCCCTTGGAATCTAGGGCATCAGTGGAAACTGACATGCCCCTGAGCAACAGGGTGAAAAATTAAGTTAACTGTCTTCATTAGGAAATGTCAGATGCAGGAAGGAGAAAATGTGGAGCAGGAACAGTGGGTCCAAGGGGCATGTATGATGAGGCCCCAAAGTTGGGGGGGGGGGGCGATGCCGCGGAATTGCAATGCCACAGAAGCTGAAGCTGATTGGCCCGGGGAGGGGGCGGAGGGGACCGGGCGGCCAGCACCCGGACGTCTCAGCATCGTTAATGCCTATTTCCTTCAACTGCTAAAGAGATCGGTGCTCCCTGGCAGTTAGCAGAGGAGTTTGTCAAGATGAGAAATCCGCTCGGAAACATTTTACATCTTCCACACAATTGGCTCGTTCACAATGTAATTGTGCCAGAAGCGGAGGCACGCAAGCACTCCCCAGGCATCGTGAGGCAGTTTAAACCCAGATCTTGACCACGGTTGCCAAGGCCTCTGCATTGCCGTGATGGCCACAAAAGGAAGATAGTAGCAGGGTGCCCTGGGCCCTGCATCAAAGCGGGAGACACTTAAATATATTGTTCATCATCCATCGGAAAAGGTATTTCCAGTCTCATATTATCTTTCTCAGACGAAAAAAAAGAAGTTCTAGTTTTGAAGGCCTTCGTGATAGGCATGGCCAAATACAAGCATCTTCCAGGACTGGCTAATACATGGCACTTATGTTACCAGCCCTCCCTTCTGCATCCATGGTAGACAGTGCTTGGCAGTGCCAGCAGGCTGAGGCAGCCTCAGAATCCTTCTCAAAACCACGTTTCAGGAAGTCATTCTAATCAAACGATATTCCTGATTGAGATTTGCCACTGCTATCCTAGACACTCCGGAGCCACCCTCATTGGCCCAATCTCCTATCCTACTGCTCCCCAGGTGCAGTTATTTGTTTCCTGCCCTTTCTACTGGTAACAGAAGCGTAATTTACTTCAAGGAACCATCTACCTTCCACACTTGGAGGTTAATAATTCCACCCTGGGTGGCCCAGTCAGTTGAGCGTCCGACTTTGGCTCAGGTCATGATCTCACGGGTGGTGGGTTCGAGCCCCGCATTGGGCTTTGTGCTGACAGCTCAGAGCCTGGAGGCTGCTTCAGATTCTGTGTCTCCAGCTCTCTCTGCTCTTCCCTCCCCCCAATAAATAAACATTAAAAAAATAAAAATAAAAATAAAAATAATTGCACCCTTGGGAAGCGGGCACATGAGCTAGGTCTGGTTGATCAGAACACTGAAACCCTCCAGCCACGGACGTTGCACTGGGGATGCTCACAGGTTCTAACCTGGTTCAAGGACATTCAGTCTCAGGACTTAGACCAGAACTACCAGGAAAAGGGAACATTTTTTCCTTGTGCACCGGAGCTCATGAAATTGTAAGCCCTCAGCCACAGGGAGAAAACCAACCCAAAAGTGATACCAAGTCAGAGATCATCACAAAGGAGCGAGAGAAGACACTTGAGTCCCTGTGAGTCATGACATCATTTGTTTCTCTGTCTTCTGGGGTTTTTGTTTGGGTTTGTTTGCAACTTTCCTGTTTTATTTTTTTTTTAATTTGTTTTTAAGTTTGTTTATTTTAAGAGAGACAGAGACAGTGCCAGTGGGAGAGGGAGAGAGAGAGGAGGAGAAGGAGGAGGAGGAGGGGAGAGAGAGAGAGAGAGAGAGAGAGAGAATCCCAAGCAGGCTCCACACTGTCAGCACAGAGCCCAACGCAGGGCTCAAACTCACGAAACCGTGAGATCATGACCTGAGCCCAAACCAAGAGTTGGACGCTTAACAGACTGAGTCACCCAGGCGCCCCTGTTTGCAACTTTCAAATACACAACGCAGTATTATTAACTATAGTCACCAAGCTGTACAAAACAGCCCTAGGACTTATTTATTTTATAACTGAAAGTTCATACCTTTCGACTACCTTCATCCATTTCACCGTATTCCACCCACCCCATTGTCTTCCGAAAACGTCTTCTGATGTGTTTGCACCTAGATCCTACCTCTGTCTGCACTTTTTCAGTTATATGAAGTGATGAGATACAAGTTGGCTCGAGTTGCATTTCTGTCGCTTGTAACTGAAACAGCCCCAATGGGTATAATTACCCGCTTCAATGGGATGCTTTACTTGGCTGGCAACGGACTCCAGCAGGAGCCAGATAATATAAAATTGGCAGGATCTACCCCCGATGAGATAGGTCAAGGCACGTTTGTACGTGGCCAACACCAGGTACTCCCCACATCCGGAAAGTTGGAGCCCAGCTCACACATGTTGTCCTTGGAAGAAGTAGTCATAAAAGGGAAAGTGACAAAGAAGGGACTCTGCAGATGAAGGACATTCACCACTGGTGCCTCAGAGCCGTTCCCGGGTACAACCAAGTCTTCGGGAACGGTTAAGCCTGGCACTGGGGCTTTGATTTGTCAACTCAACCTCCACAGACCCGAGTTGGAAAAGCAATCCCAGGACCTAACCATCCACAGTGTAGATCTGAACTACTCTCCCCAGCCCACTATTTGAACCATACTTCACGGTCTTCCTCCGGAAGCTCCCCATGCCTGCCCTTCCTTGCTCCTTCCGTCTCCCCCGTATCCATAACTCTCCCTCTCCCTCTGACTCTACAACCGCAGGGTTTGGGATCCCCTTCATTGGTGAAAAGTTCCCACTGAGCTTACCTGGTTCCTTAACAAGGATCTGGACACAAGTCCACACTTTCTAATTCATTCAATCCGCATGTGAAGGCAGATTGGGGTTGCTCTGGGTATCAGGGCTGCTGGCAGATATAGTTGAGTTTGCTGCTGAATCTTTGCTCCCTATTATTAATACTGCCAACATTCTCCCTGTTAGTGGGATATTAAGGGTTAAAATATTAATCAGGAATAATCGTGTATGCGTTATTTGTAATTCAGACATTCTGGGTATTATGCCAAGAAAATACACATATTTCAAATGTTAAATCCCTACTTTTTCCAGAGAGCTCACATTTCAGTGATCATACTGAAGGGGACATTTGGGCTCGTTTCTCAGCATGTGCCAACAGAAACTAAACAGTGCAATTTAGCTCCCACTGTTAATAACAGATGCCCCCTTCCCGATGCTTTGTCAAAGCTCTTAACAAACACATGTGTCCTGCTCACTCTTTGGCTCTATAGTTCTTCTGGCTCTCATGGGAACGCATTTCATGCCTAAGAGAAAACACATCAGCAAGAGAAAGACTTCAGCATTTCTAGAAACCAAAACAACTCTAACAAATCCCACGGAGAGTCGTTTCCCTAGACAGCTTTCAAGGAACCTTTGGAAATTGATTAATTGTTAGGCGCTAGTTTCCAGCAGGACATAAGCCATTTAAAAAGGACCAATTGTATCCTTTTTCTGTACTTGGAAACTGCCTTCTCAAGCAAGAACAATTATGACACTATTTCTAGCGTCAATGAGCTTCTCATCCAACTCACGGTATCTTCTTTATCTCCTTCTGAGTTCCATAAGAGCTAGTTCACAGAAATCCTCCTTCTTTCCTCTATCACCGCATCACCTTATTCCCTCAAGTCTGCAAGTGTGCTGCTTGCCAGGTGCTCCGAGCTGGATACTGTCTGTCGGTACTTGTCGCTCTCTCCGCGATGCTAAGTTCTCCCATATGGCACGGAGGCAGAAGGTCACAAACCATATGTCCCAGACTCTCTTGCCAGCATTGTTCCCTTTTCCAATCTTCCAATGAGAAGCAACCCCGAAAGAGCTGGAGGGTGGAAAGAAGCAGAAGCTCTCATCCCTCCCGCAGCAGGCAGGCACGAGGCCGTGGCAGAGACACCACGCAGGAGCCTCTGCAGCAGCTTCTAGAAACTCTCCCGTGAAGCAGAGTGGGAGCAGCTGAGATTGTCAGCAACTGTTTCTTGTGCTCGTGTCTCCCGAACGCACTGAGTTTTGCCTATGGTTACGAGTCTGGGGGCAGTGCAAGGTCGTGGAATCGACCTGGAGGACCCCGCACTCCTTTATAGGTGAAGTGCCCAGGTGAGGATATTGTGGAGAGTCCAGACAAGGAAGACTGTGCAGACAGGAGAGGAGGGGTCTCTTCTGTGGAGCAGGAAAGCTGGACACAGGGCAGAGATTTGCTATTCCAGCTTCATCGGAGCTCGTACAAACATCCCCCTGTGACTCTCAGGTCTTGCTCTTCCTCGGCCAGCACTCTGACTTTTCCTTAAGGAACGTGGCCAGGCTATAATGCCCACTTGAGTTATAACAGCACAACCCGCAGGATCCCACCGTGCCTGCAAAGAGATAGGGTCAGAGGTGCAGATCCGCACCGGTTCTTGAGCCATAACCTGTGGTTCGGCTACACGGATGAAGGTTTTGGGGAGGAGTGGGATCAGGGAAGTGGTGGCTATGAGCTATGAGGAGCAGGTTAGGGAGACGAACCTGTCAAAATGAGCAGAGTCTGGACATACCTGTCTTCCATTTGACTCTTTACCCAAGGGCACCTTCTCCAGAGGTGGTCTCAATAACCAAGCAGAGGAGCTCATCCAACCTGGACAAGATGGCTTCTCTCCCCAGCTCCCCACCCCCCAGGGGCTATGTGACTCTCCTAAGCTACGTGGCCAGGACATAGATTGAAGTTATGCCTCGTTTCGACAGCGCAGATCTCTGCTGGCTATGACGATTGCCAGATACCCCACCTGCCAAAATCAGACATGGAAACCACGTTCACAATATGGCATCATTCCCTAGAGAAACGGCCAGACACCTGGTAGCGGTTAGATCATATTGGGACCCTTCTAATGAAGGGTCAGCAATTTGTCCTCACTGGAATGGACTTGCTCTGAATCTGGATTTTTCTTCTTGGTCCCTGATCCTTCTGCTGGACTGTCATCGCTGAACTTACTGAAGGCCTTTGTTACTCTCATAATGTCGTTTCCACATAAGGCTGCTCCTTGCAAAGAAACTCATCTCGGCAGAATGAGTAAGGCGATGGACTTGTGCCCTTGGCATTCCCTGCTCTTACCATTTCCCCATTGTGCAGAAACAGCTGACCTTCTAGAATCTCGCAGTGGCCTGTTAAAAACTCAGTTATGGCACCACGTCAAAGACACTGCCGTGCAGAGCCGGGAAGCAACACAATAAAATGCAGCATATGCTGTGAACCAGCAACCAATAAAGGACTCTTTCTCTGACAGCCAACGTGTAAACGTGGAAGATCTAAGATGAGACTTGCAAAATTTTTCTTCGCATCTCCGTAACTTTGGCGTCTGCTGATTTCGATGTGTTTGTTCCCAAGGCAGTCATGTGTTCACAGGAGGGAAGCAACAATCATGCCATTGAATTTGAACGTGAGATGGCTACCCGGACATTCTGAGCAACTCCTTCCACTAATCCAACAGGCAAAGGAGAGGGTTACCACACCACATTTAATGATATCTCCTGATTATCAAAGCAGATAGAGCTTCTGTTAAACAACGGAGAGCCGAGAAGACTAGCCGAGAATCCAGAGTATTCTCTAGGGAGCCATCTGGTGATTCCATGCCCAATGGCAAAAGTTACTGAAAAACCACAACAGCTCAGGGCAGTGAGTACCACCAAGGGTACAGACTCTTCAAGAGCAGGGATTTGAGTCATCCCACCAGGTAAAGAACTATGAGCAGCTCAAGGGCTGGATAAAAGGAAGGCAAAGATGCCAAGGGGCATTTAGAATGGATGATGGAAAAAAAATTACAAATACCAACAGTGGTCTCATAACCAGCCGCATGAACAGGGGTTGCAATAACTATGTATATCCCTCTGTAATTATTTATATATTTGTACATTTTTACATTTATATATTTATATTTTACATTTATATATTTTACATTTTACATTTATGTATTTTACATTTATATATTTTTATTTTACATTTATATATTTGTACATTTATATATTTGTATAGTTTTACCAATTTTCTTTCCCACCCACCATGCCATTATTATTTTATATGTGTTGCGATGCATATTTAACTTTACAATTTAATCTTTAAATGGTAAGACACTAAAGGAAAATTATGATTGATTGGATGAACCATGAACATCTCTCAGGGCCAGGTATGCTGTGACAGCTATGGCTTTGTTTCTCCTACTTCACGGAAAGAATGAGATCATGTTTGTTCTAAGAGGGAGAGTTGAGTTGTTACTGTGTAGAAGCATGGTATGTCTGTTGGCCTTGTTCTTTAAAAGTTTTAACCTGAGTTGGGTGTGTTTGTGGATGCTCAGGAGGCAAAAAGGGGGTGGTGCTGGATGGGAACAGTGGAATTCAGCACCGTTCTTGTCTCTTAACCTCTGCCCTGCAGTAGAAGGCCTCCATGTTTGAGAACCACACTTTACAAACTCCCTTCAAATATTCTTCCCCTTAAGACTGCCAAGGAGAGTCTGGGAAAGCAAAATAGAGACAAGGCAAATGGGATTCAATTACTGGTAGACGTGAGGTCTTGTCCTCAGCTCCCAAGTAACCCTGAACACAAAGCATGACTTCCTTATCATGATGGATGGATGGATGGATGGATGGATGGATGGAGAAATGGATGGATGGATGGATGGATGGATGGAGAGATGGATGGATGGATGGATGGATGGATGGATGGAGAGATGGATGGATGGATAGATGGATGGATGGAGAGATGGATGGATGGATGGATGGATGGATGGAGAGATGGATGGATGGATGGTTGGATGGATTCATGAAAGGAAGTGGAAACAGAAAAAGACACCATATATACAAGGAATTTGGTGTTTGAAGGAAAATTTGAATAAAAATCAGCACGGATGCATCAGCTGATGGTTCGGGCTTTGTTTTAACTACAAATGAGAGAGCATCTAAAGTAAAAACATTTAAACTCAAAAGAGAAATCAACAAAGAGGAAAAATTCAGACGTGCTAGAGAGGATGGTGATAACTCTCCATTTACTTCTCAGACTACATGGGAAAATGTGGGCTCCACAGGGAAAGGCAGATTTAGCAAAGAAAGCCCGGAGCCTCCAAGAACAGAGATTTGGGATTTGGGGTGAGATCCAACTACTGGTCTTTAATACACCATCACTGTTTTATATTTTTAATGTTTTTTTTTAAGTTTACTTATTTTGAGAGAGAGAGAGAGAGAGAGAGGGAGCAGGGGAAGGCAGAGGGAGGAAGACGGAACCCCTAGCAGCCTCTGCTCCATCAGCACAGAGCCCAAAGTGGGACTCGATCCCAAGAACCGTGAGATCATGACCTGAGCCAAAACCAAGAGCCAGTTGCTTAACCGACTGAGCCATGCAGGCACCCCCCCCGCCCCCCATCACTATTTTAGATGCATTTTCGGTGTGGACATGAAAACCTAGGGAAACAGATTTGGGCTCTATAGAAGAAAGAACTTTTGAGCCAGGAGAGATAATCAACCCCAGAAGTGGGAGCCTCTGTCCACTAGAAGCATCTGTGCAGCCCCCAGATGGCCAGATCTGGAAAATACTCCAGAAAGGATCTTTGGCCTGGTTGGGAACCGGATAAGAATTCTCAAACCCTTTCCTAACAATTTCCACGTTGCTTTCTCCCCTCCCGGAGTCAATCCGATATTTACAACTGGCAGGGACACAGAGGCTCCCTCGTAGGAACACTTTAGATATGCAGACAGCTAGGAGGGGAGCTATTTTGGGGAGAGGAGCTGGCCCATCCCAGCACCCCTCAACTCACAACACATAAGTAGTCTCTCCCTCTGCGTAAGCAGGAGGGGGTTGATAGAAGAGTGCCTGCTAAATAAAGCAGTCTAATTAATAAAGCAACCGTCAAGTGCCTGCAATGCTAATTTCATCTAGTTGGCTTCTCACACGCGACCTGCATAGGCAACCGTGTCACCAAAAGTAAAGTCATTTCTAAATTATCTGTTAAGAGGAAGACGAGCGCACAAACTTCAGTGAGATTGGTGGGGGGAGGGGGGTGCTGGAGGTGGAAACGGGTATCTGAAATTCAAAGGTTGTGCCTCTGATCTTTCTTTTTCAAAGATAATCTCAGCCCTGCAATGTCCCCTGAGGCTGGGGAACAGCAGTCGGAAGTGACAACTCCCTGCCCCATGCTGGAAACCCTTCTGCAAATTGCATTCAGATTCGAATTCAAAGGTGTCCCGCTGAAGGAACCCTGGAGCAGAGCCAGAGTTTAAATGCCTAACAGCGCTGTTACTTTCTTTGAGCTCCCTGGGTCTCTGGATTTCCAGCCACTAATTCTAAGACCTTGAAAGGAAAGGTGATCCTAGCCCAGGCTCTGGTTTCAGACTAGCTCTGGGTTTCGATCCCAGCTGGACTGCTTTTCAGCTGTGTGGACGTAGGCAAATTGCTCAGCATCTCTGACCTTCCATTCTTCGTTCATAAAGCAGGAACGGCAGTAGTTTGGGCAGAGTTTATGCAAGGATTAGGTGAGATACTAGGGGTCCAGTTATAAACACAGAATGTGTCACATAGCAGGCTGTCACAAAAACATTACTATATCCACTGTCTGACCTTAAATCATTGATAAGTTGAAATCCAAACGTCTATTGTGTTTCCCCCAAGTATACCATTTCTTCATTCTTTTATCAGTTTTGTTTCTGTTTTTGTTTTTGCTTTTCATAGAGAAAAAGAGAGAGAGAGAGCATGCAAGCAGGGGAGAGGCTCAGTGTGGAGCCCAATGCAGGGCTTGATCCCACAACCCCGAGAGCATGACCTGAGGCCAAATCAAGAGTCAGACGCTCAACCGACCGAGCCACCCAGGCGCCCCAGAGTTTTCTTCGTTCTTGGCATCCATAAAGTGTTATGATTAATGACTGTGGGCTCATTCATTCATTTCACAAGCATTAACTGGGCACCAAAGATGTGCCGTGGCACACGTGACTCATGCTATGGCTCTAGAGGTAAGTAAGACACATGTCCTGCCCTCAGAGTCTATGTCACATCTTTATCTAGGCCGAGCAGAAAAGTGAAACCACTTTGTCAGAGCCACTTGGGGCCCTACCACCTCTGAACTTGTGATTCTCAGCGTCGTCAGGTAGTTGGCCTCTGGCCCCTGAGACAGGGCCACGTCCAAGGATTCCAACGCAGTCAGTGAACACAGCCTAGCAGACTGACGAATGCTTTCCCACCAAACTGACGGCTAAATAGAAGGTGTTTCTGGAACACGTGTGTTACACAGCTTTTCGACAGGGCATGTCCATGGTCACTGAGCAATGCTACCGTTCCTTTGGTCCCCAGCCAACAAGCATCTCTTGAGCACCAACTATGCACCAGACACGATGGCCGGCGCTACGAAGACAGAAGACCAATTGATGGTGCCTATGCACGAGGATCTCACAGTCTAAGGAAGCGGACAGACAGGCCCCACGCAGAAGTGGATGGTGCACGGGAGAAGGCTTCCCACGCCCGGTGGGGGCCATTCGAAGAGGCATTGTGGTGACAGTGAGCTGAGCCAAGTTTGGGATGCAGACCGCAATGCAGGATGAAAGGATCCTTAAGGACATAAACCGAGAGGCATAAAACAGGGCAAGACTTTGGAAAGATTCCGTGTGGCTGCTCCAGAGTCTGAACGTAGAGGTGTGGCAAAGGGTGACGCAGAGAAGGAGACCTAAGCGAGACCCCTCACTTCCTCTGGGCGGCCCACATGTGTGCCACTGTGTGAACGGTAATTAAAACAAGGAGAATCTATGTCACTCCTTTCAATATACGGCCCACGAATAAAAGACCTGGGTGACCGTAGCGGGGGAGCCCCACGGTCTCAGTTGAACGCTTCCCTACACACTGGGGCCCCACCCCCTGGTGCGGGGCAGAGGACTATTGCCCACCCTATGAACTCAGCTTACACCCAAGAAATGTATAATGCCCATGTCATCCACGGTCTCCCCACGGACAGCCCAGCTGTCTCAGCTCTTTCCTGGACCACAATGGTCACCTCTACTCCTGCCAACCCGTGGCCGGCATCCAGTCTTCGGGTCACTCTCCCGGGGTTAGCAACTCTGGGCTCAGAGGCGCCCAGCACCTTGTTCGTTGGTCTGGCCATCATCTGGATTGTCGTCACACAGCTTCGGGGAGGGACAGAATGTAGGGGAACGTGCAGGGGACTTTCTGGCTCTCCCAGAAAGACAGGCTTTCTGGCTCTCTGTCTGGGGACGGAGTCTGGCTCTCCCATGCACTGTCCAGGTGACGTCGATGGGAGGCTAGGCAGGGCCCTTTGTCAATCCAAACCCCGTTTTCCTCACAGGTCACGTGGGAGTATTAATGCTTTCCTGGAGGGCGTGTTGGGAGAGGCCACCACCCTGCAAGCTCCTTGAGACAGGACTTGGTCCGCCTTTCTGCCATGGTTCCAACCCCTGATGATTAGCCGGCAGATGGAAAACAATATTCCGAAAGATTTCGGAATAACCGAATAACTGTAAGCAAAGTGCCTGAAGGAGGGGAGAGGAGGCTTCGACTTGAACTCTCCCCCCATGACCACTTTGTTCTCATCCAGAGCCAAGAGATGGTGAGACCTTCCTTCCCAAAAGGCCCACCCGGCCCACTCTAACAGAAAACCTTTAGCCCTAAGGAGGGCAGACAGATGAAGCACCAGAAACAACAAACCCGCATCCACCAGCATCAGGGCTTGACCCCGTGCCCACATCGGGCTGCGTCCTTCAGACAAAGTTGTAAGCCTTCATTTAGCAACTAGATTCAAACACGTCGGGCGAGTGAACAAGTGATTAACTTTAGCCAGGGAAACGCTAGTCGGGTGATTTCACTTCCATGAGAATAAAAAAAAAAATCACGCATCGCACGCGTCCCAGACCTTCACATACCCTAGCTCACGAGGCAGACGGCAGACTACCTGTCGATGCCGTCTTGGGCTGACATGGAAACCGAGGCCCGAGGAGGTCAGGCAAGTCATAAGCTGTAGAGCCTGTCGCAGAATCCCACACCTGCTCCCAGAGTCGCTCTTCCCTCCCTGCACACTGAGCTGCCCCACCCGCAGCCCTGCCATAATCCGGGCATCGTCTATTTTGAGCCCATCCGGAAAGAAAATAGCATCATTCTAGGGTCATGGTTCAGCATATCATGTAGACACCGCTTTTCCCTCTTCCCCTTTAAAAGCCGCGCCAGGATGGTTTCCTGCCCACTGAAAAGTAGCAGCTCTCTGTGCAACAGGGAATCTTCTGTAGACAAGAGCAAACATTTAAGATGGGGTATTTTTTTTTCCCTGAGAGCAGAGCTAAGCAGAGGACAAGGACGTGCTGTAATCTTCCCCGTTCGTATGCGAGGAGGAGAGCCGGAATCTACATTCTTGTAAACCTGGAGGAGCCAGATAACTGACATTTCTTAATCCGGGGGCTCAAATTTCAACCGAATGTAACTCCTCCATCTTGCCAGACCCATGTGGCAAACCAAAAGTAGCATTACAGGGGCGCCTGCGTGGCTCAGTCGGTTAAGCATCCGACTTCAGCTCAGGTCTTACTCACAGGCGGTGAGTTCAAGCCCCGCGTGGGGCTCTGTACCGACAGCTCAGAGCCTGGAGCCTGCTTCGGATTCTGTGTCTCCCTCTCTCTTTTCCCCTCCCTTGATCTCTCTCTCTCTCTCTCTCTCTCAAACATAAATAAACATTTAAAAACAGGAACAAAAGTATGATTATGGGACGTAGAAACAGGAAACAGTACAGATTATACCTACGTGGCCGTGAACGGATACCGAACTGTGCACCCAGATACCGGGAATTATGAATCCAGTGCGACAAGAATGTTTTCTTCCCCCCTGGAGAAATGGATGAGTGACACCAATACCACCGTGACTCAGGAGAGACCAGGTGCACCCTGATGTCACGGAAGGAGACACAGACATAAAAAAGCCAGTGTAAACATTCCAGGCCAAGACTGAAGTGAAGGCAGAAAGGTTACCATTGACAATGCGGACATAAAAATAGCAATCTGCAATGTAATTATAAATAAAACGGTTGTTAACTTTTACAACGCCTATATATATTTATGCAATGTCAAAGCTTGCACACCGCCCATCTTTATATCAACTTTTATATCGGCATTCTGAGAAAAACACCATATTTCCTGGCGCTGCTTTGTAAAATAATAGAGAGGCTGTGGTCATAACCATCCCTCAAATGCACAGATCGCACCTCTGCGCGTGTAAATGGCACGTGTGTGTACATAGGCACAAATCACTCACCGGAGACGCCCGATGCGGCCAGAACAGCGTTGCCAGTCTGACCTTTAGCAGAAACAGCATAAAAATATCATCGCTGCAGCTGCGTGCTTCACCCGGCCCCCATTTTGGGAAAGTGGAAAAGAAGAAACGGCTGACCTGAGCACTCCCCGTAGTATCCCTGGGCACGAAGAGTGCCCGGCCCGGCGCCGAGGAGGCTGAATTGAAGTCCAGACCCACCGCCCGCCAGTTTGGCCGTCGTGAAGCAAATCAAGCATTCGCTGTACGTCTCCATTCACAACAGGGATTTGAGTGTAAGTGGAAAAGGAAATCCAAACTCCTGGCAGAGGTTTTTGGAGACGCTCCGCCAGAAACTATGCTTCAGGATAAGGGCTATCCCACGCAAAGAGGTAACCCGAGAAAGTGGCTCCGTGATTCCAAGGATGAAATCGTCACCATCATTTGAAGACGGTAAGGGTCACAAGACGCTGCGAGGGAAGCCATCCCAGCTTTACAGCCACGGGGCTGGGTTTAAATTCTGACTCCACCGCGGGGCGCCTGGGGGGCTCAGTCGGTTGGGTGTCCGACTCCGGCTCAGGGTCACGATCTCGCGGTCCGTGAGTTCGAGCCCCGCGTCGGGCTCTGTGCTGACAACTCGGAGCCTGGAGCCTGCTTCGGATTCTGTGTCTCCCTCTCTCTCTGCCCCTCTCCCCCTCATGCTCTGTCTCTCTCTCTCTCTGTATCAAAAATAAATAAAAACATTAAAAAATTTTTTTCAAAAATTCTGACTCCACTGCTTACCAGCTATGTGGCTGCGAGCAAGTCGCTTACCCTCTGAGACGCCACGCCATCCTCCTTAAAGTAAGATCAGCAATATCCAGGTAATGACACCGTGAGGAGTAAAACTCCGCGAGTGGCGCAATGACCCCGGTGTCGCACATGACTAATTCTCCTCTTCCTTCCCATCTGGGTTCATTTGTACGCAAGAAAAAAGCCTCATCGTTATCTGCCCGACGCGTCACTCTGTCCTCACTCTGATTTACTCTTCTCCATTAGAAAAGTAACTATGGGGGCGCCTGGGTGGCTTGGTCGGTTAGGCGTCCGACTTCGGCTCAGGTCATGATCTCACGGTCTGTGAGTTCGAGCCCCGCGTCGGGCTCTGTGCTGACAGCTCGGAGCCTGGAGCCTGTTTCAGATTCTGTGTCTCCCTCTCTCTCTGCCCCTCCCCCGTTCATGCTCTGTCTCTCTCTGTGTCAAAAATAAATAAACGTTAAAAAAAAAAATTTAGAAAAGTAACTATGAAAACATGGCTTTTGGAGAAGACTTCTCCAGCCAGCCCGGCAAGGAAATGGAGCTAAGAGGAAGCGGCAGGCCTGCCTTCTCCCCCAGCTCCGGGCCCAGAGTGACGAGAGGACACGTTGACAGGACAGACCCAGGTGTGGCGACAAGAAGCACAAGAAGGGCCACGTGGACGTGAACTAGAAGGCTGTGGTGGGAACCGGGGGAGCCTGGACTCACTGTCGGACAAACCCGCCCAGTGGTTAAACGCACAGCCTCTGCCCGCATTCAAATCTGAGCTCCACCTCTCACTGGTCCCCAAGGAGCTGGATTCTGTTCCAGGTGTGGAAACCACATCTGGCCTCAGACCTAGATAGACTCTTCTCCAAAGCTAGGCCTGACCGGAGCTCTGCTTTTGGACTCCTGGGTCGGCCCAGGTTTAAAAAGCTGCATGTTGGGGCACCTGGGCGGCTCAGTCGATTAAACGTGAGACTTCGGCCCAGTCATGATCTCACAGTTCATGAGTTTGAGCCCTGGGTCGGGCTCTGGGCTGACAGCTCAGAGACTGGAGCCTGCTTCGGGATTTTGTGTCTCTTTCTCTCTTCCCCTCCCCTACCCATGCTCTGTTTCTCCCTCTTTCTCTCTCAAAAATAAATAATTTAAAAAAATTAAAAAAAAAAAAAGCTGCATGAGCACTTTCAACGATAGCCAAATTATGGAAAGAGCCTAAATGTCCATCAACTGATGAATGGATAAAGAAATTGTGGTTTATATACACAATGGAATACTACTTGACAATGAGAAAGAATGAAATCTGGCCTTTTGTAGCAATGTGGATGGAACTGGAGAGTGTTATGCTAAGTGAAATAAGTCATACAGAGAAAGACAGATACCATGTTTTCACTCCTATGTAGATCCTGAGAAACTTAACAGAAGACCATGGGGGAGGGGAATGGAAAAAAAGTTAGAGAGGGAGAGAGGCAAACCATAAGAGACTCTGAAAGACTGAGAATAAACTGAGGGTTGATGGGGGGTGGAAGGGAGGGGAAAGTGGGTGATGGGCATTGAGGAGGGCACCTATTAGATGAACACTGGGTGTTGTTCTGGGTGTTGTTTCCACACTGGGTGGAAACTAATTTACCAATAAATTTCATAATAAAAAAATAATAAATTAAATAAAAATAAAAAATAAAAAATTGCAAAAAAAAAAAGCTGCATGTCATTTTTCTTTTGACCGTGGAATACTCTAAACACTTAAAAATAAACAATTAGGGGGCACCTGGGTGGCTCAGTCGGTTAGGCATCCGACCTCAGCTCAGGTCATGATCTCGTGGTTTGTGGGTTCGGGTCCATGTCGGGCTCTGTCCTGACAGCTCGGAACCTGGAGCCTGCTTGGGATTCTGTGTCTCCCTCTCTCTCTGTCCCTCCCCAGCTCATGCTCTGCCTCTCTCTGTCTCTCAAAAATAAATAAACGTTAAAAAAAATTTCAAACAAAGCCTTGAAACACTCTTCAGGGTAAAGGCTATGATAAGATGAGCCCTCATCCAAATCCCAGCACGCAGGGAAATAAGTTTCTTTATGTGGCAAATACATTTGTACATGGTACCTAATACACACATGGTCAACATCTCAGCAAGTTTCCATGGGAAAAAAAAAAAAAATGCCCTGATGGTGTTTTCCCATTACTAAGGATTGCTCTATAGCCTATGCCTAACAAAAACATCATTTCAGGAGAGACGGTATAGGCAGGAAGCCTTGCAACTAACACAAGTGATTGTCACATGTTGTCCTCTCCCCCTCTTCCCACCGGGGTCTCATCCCAAGCGTCCACACGCACACAAGCGCGCACACGCCTTACACACGCTGCCGGGACAAGACCCCAGTCTCATCAGCTAAGGCAGACCTGGTGGCAGTGAGATTCCAAGGTTACGGTGGAGCAGGGACCCCGCGCTCTGCAGAATCATGACTCGTGTTGTGATGCCCAAGAACGACAGTGCAGCTAAACACATAATGTATTCTAGTTTTCACCAAGACTTTGTTCTTTTAGAGCAGTTCCCAGCGAAACTGAGAGGGAGGCACAGAGGTTTGCCGTAAACCCCCTGCCCCCGCACAGACATAACATAGGCTCCCCCATTATCAACATCCGCCGCCGGGCAGTGCGTTTGTTACAACCAACGAGCCTGCGTGGACCCGTCGTTATCAAAGTCCATAGTTTACGCAAGGGTTCCCTCTTGGTGCTGTTCATCCTATAGCTCTGGACAGATGTATGAAAACACATATCCATCATTATGGTGTCGTTCATATTTTCACTGCCCTCTGAATGCTCTGCACTCCGCCTGTCATCTCCCCACCCCACTCTTCCCCGCCTCCAGAAAACTCCTGGCAACCACTGATCTTGTTACTGTCTCCACAGTTAGGCTGTATTCTACTTTAAAATATGTATGGATTCAAACAGGCAACATTAAAAGGCTTGAAGACAGCAGAGGAAGACCACGGACAGATTTCCTATGTTTCCGTCCATTGAGATTCGACTCAAGCAAAAAAAAAAAAAAAAAAAAAAAAAAAATGGGTGGTTCGTGGGCCCTAGTGTGTTTGGAGTGGCTCTTGAGTCTTTGCTGTGCGCCTCCACCTTCTGGGCAGGGCAGCGTGGCAGAGGGCCCTGGGCAATGCCACCTCGAGCACAGGCCTCCAGCTCCTAGCCTTCAGGGTTCCCCTCTCCTCAAGGCCAGCATCCCAAGCACTCCTGTGCTCTCTTCCTTTGGACCTAGAAACTCAGCCTACTTTCTCTCCTCGGTCGTAGTTGCTAGAATTAGAATAGAGAAGAGGTCGCAGCCTTCGCTCTCTGCCCCCTGGGGTCGCCACCCCCCAGCGTGCTGAGACCAGCCTGAAAATCTCCCAGCTCCCTTGCTGTTCCCCAAAACAAACTAGAATCCTAAATACTAAGAGAAGGCAGGTTATCAAAATCACCAAGAGGGACGAAAACTCGGGACTTCTGCCTTCTGCTTCCATTTTGGAGGGAATGTCCTACTAATCTTCCCATTCTTCGGACCCCATCTTCAATGGAGCACCATGGAGTCTTCTCAATGACCATGATCCAAGCTTGAGTTGTCAGTGTCAACTATTTATCATCTACCCTGTGGCAGACAGGGTGCTGGAATTTTACAGATGCCATCTCATCTAGTCCTTGCGACAATGTTGTGAATTACTTCTATTTGACAGATAAGGAAACTGAGGCCCAGAGAGGTTAAGGGACTTACCCCCAGATCACCGGGCAACACAGTTCAGCTTGACCTTCGACTCTGCTTTCCTGCCTGGAGACACAGGTCAGGGCCCTGGATGAGCCCTTGGCTCAAGTTTATCTCTCCGGCAGCCCCAACTTGGGTGACATCCGTACCCCTGAGACTCTGTCTCACTCAGGAATGCTAACTTCAGGCACAGCTTTGTGGAGCCATCACTATGGCCCCATCCAGAGGTAGCCAAGGCTGCCAAGCCCACCTGTCCCGCCTCAGCCACTTCCACAGGCTTTTAGTCGATTAATCCACACTAACAGTGTTCAATCATTTAATCTCCCGGTTTCTTTAGCTCCTTCGCTGAAGTATGGAGACAAGAAGGCTCTCTCTATCTCCTTCACAGCACAGCTATCAGGCTCAAACAGAGAGGGCGTGTGGAAATGATTGAAAGTATAATGCAACAGACTATTAAAGTGGGAGTTTCAGAGGAGACAGCAACATGCTATCGATGCCAAAATCGAGGCGTAATACAGACATCAGTGTGACATTTCAAATATGATGATGGGAACGAACTAAATGATCAACTGTCAGTGAAGATATTTAAAAATAGAACAAATATTAAGAAATTTATTTCTTTCTCCTAGAAATACCATATGACCCAGTAATTCCACTCCTGGATATTGACTCAAACACAAAAACACTAATTCGGAAAGATATAGGCATCCCTATGCTTATAGGACCATCATTTACAGTAGCCAAGATATGGAAGCAATTCAGGTGTCCATTGATGGATGGATGGTTGGATGGATGGACGGATGGATGGACGAAGAAGATGTGATACGTATATATATAAATATGTACATATGTATACACGCACACCCATGCACACATACACACACACACACACTGGAATATTACTCAGCCACAAAAAAGTAAAAGATCTTGCCATCTGCAACAACATGGATGGACCTCAAGGCCATTATGCTAAGTGAAATAAGTCAGGCAGAGAAAGAAACTTACCATGCAATTTCACTGGTATGCGGAATCTAAAACTCAAAACCAACAAATAAGCGAACAAAAAACAGAATCAGACCCAGAAAGAAATACAGAGAACAAACCGATGGTTGACAAACGGAAGGGGTGGGGCAGGGGCAAAACGGGGGAAGGAGAGTCAGAGACGCAGGTTTCCGGTCATGGATCGAATAGGTCAAGGGAATTAAAGATACAGCGTAGGGAATAAAGTCAATGACATTGCAGTATCACTGTATGATAGCTATATTTGTGGTAAGCACAGCACAATGCATAGACTTATTCAAACACTACGTTGTACACGGGAAACTAATGTCACGTTGTGGGTCAACTATACGTCAATTTAAAAAAAAAAGAAAACAATTTATTTTTTGAAGGAATATTCCTTTAGAGACGGTCACTGGGAGCTGGGAGTATCCACCAGCCCCATAGGAGAGAGATGGAGGGGTGCTACCCACTGACCCCAACTGTTGAGAGACTTTGACATGCATTCCTCACAGAGCGGGAGCGCGGCAAATTCACCCTTCTTCCTGCGCGAGAAAGCCAAAGCTGTGGCGACAGAATTCAGTCCTACGTCTGGGAATTAAGTGCCGAGCAAAAAGCAGATCAAAGCAAGGGAAGCCTGCGGGCTGGAGATGAACCCATGATAGAAATGTTGACCGAGGGTTGCCCTAAATGCATCCCGCCAGGGTGGGGGCCTCAGCCTGGAGACGTGGACAGACAGAAGCAGAAGCTAAGGAGTGAATGGGTCATCCTCATAAAAGAGAAGACTTCCTGTGAAAGAGGGCCCAGCAGGGAGTCAGCAGAGCATCCATAAAAGCACCCGCGAGAGTGCCGTGAGCACCTGCCAGGCCAAGAGAGGACAGAGCCAGCTCACTGCAGCATTAGGTGAATAAGGCCATCCCCATCCCTGTCCCCCTCCTCCACCCACTTCCACACTGGTGGGATCAGACTCAGCGGCTGGAAGGCGGGTGAAGGGACTGAGGACGAGAGCCAGGCCCAGGGCAGGTGACCCACCCCCTTCCCAGCAGGTGAATGTCCCACCTCCCGGGCACTCAGTGGGCCGGAGGTGAGGACCCCACACTTAAATGAGGATTGGGACGTTCACTCACATATCGCACTGGACCCGTTGCTTGTTCGTTGAGGCTGTGTCCGTGACTTAACGTGACTGAGGGCCTGGTATCACCTGAGGGACCACAAAAGCCCTGAGACCTGCCCACGTTTTCACCCTCCTCTGCAGATTTAAAGGAATAAGAAGAGATAAAAAAAAATAATAATAAAGTTGCTTTCATGATGATGCCTCGTTATTCCTGCTTACTTAATGTCAGTTACAACGTGCTGCTTCCTGCCCCAGTGGACGCCACTATTCTGTCCACTTCTCTTACTGCAGCCAAAGTCATGTGTGCAACATATGAAGCCAATCTATCTCTTTCTGTTGAAAACCCTTCTGTGGACCCCTACTGCCTTCCGCATAAAGTCCAAACGCTTTACCTGGCTTATAAGATTTGGGGGGACCTGGCCCAGCCCTCTCTCCAGCCTCATCTGTCCTCACTCCGTTCCCTCCCCCACCCTTGTACGGAAACACATGCCCCATCCGTTACGAGAATAATCGTGCTGCCTTCTTCTCCTGGTATTTGTTCTCATATTCAGAAGCCAAATTCGAGAGTTACTCATCCACTGGGACCAGGCGGGTGTTCTTTGAGACATGAGACAGTATGGGTTTTCTTTGTTGTTTAGTCCTGAAAGCCTTAACCTCCAAGTTGCCATTTTTGAACAAAAAGTAACCGGTTCCCTGAAACAAGCCTGTGAATGTGGCACTCACAGATCGGGGAGGGGGGGGGAGGGCCGCTTCACCCCATCTTTTGCCCGTCTCACTATTCAGGTCTCAGCCCAAATATCACCTCCTCCAGGAAGGCTGCCTTGACATCCCTGCCTTGATACTGGGCTAAGTTGTCTTCAACACAGTTTCATAGCACAGTCCCATTGCTGCACACGCTTATCACACTGCGTTGACCCGGCACGTGTGTCCTTGCTGGACTGTCAGCTCCTGGAAGGCAGGGCCGTGTCCTGTTCACAGCTCTGGCTTTGGTGCCGATTACTCAACCTTCCAAAATGTGTCCGTGTACTGGGAGAGTAATAGTCTATCCCTCAGGGAGTTATTATTACAAAACGAGAAAATGAGTGCAAAGCACTTAGCATGTAGGCAAAACTTAATAAAGGTCAGCTATTTATTTTTAACTATTACTCAATATATTGTTGTTGGCTAGAAGAATCAATGGAAAGACTGGCATCACCACTCCAATATGGCATATACATGTCCCGACCGGGGACAGCCTGTGGGCAGAGGCGAGGCGCTGACATCATGACCCCTCAAGGTCCTTCCTACCCCGATCACAAATGCCATCAAGGCTGGAAAATTTACCTCCAGGAAGCAGTGGTCTGCCCCCAGAGATTGATGGGAGATGGGACATGTCAGCAGTGAAACTCCATTTTGAATTAACTAGAAAGAGTTGTCACATGTCATCAATGACATGTGTGACATGTGTGCACGCAGGCATGTAAGAAGGTCTTCAGACAAACCCCTGTGTTATTGCGGAGCCTGGTGACCAGCAAAGCACTGTTCTGGTTCTTCACTTCGACCGATATCCATTCCTGAAACTCACTAACGTTGCCCCAGAATGAAGCCGTTTACGAAGGGAGGCTTATTTTCTGCCCCCTGTCCTGTCTCTCTTCTGGCTTTTGTCTTCCGGTGTGACCCGCTCGGTGGGCAGTGACTCCCAACCTCTGACAGGTTGTCCTCTGCCCCGAAAGGAGGGCTCACCAACCCTCGCTGATGGTAACGGTGGAAGACGGGTGGCTTGAGTGGTCCAGCTAATGACGGCAGGACAAAAATCATCAAGCTTCGGAAACAAGATGGGAGTTCCTGGATGAGACCCAGTTTGGGATGCTGGGTCTCACCAGTACAGAAAGAAACCCACGCGAGGGGATGGGTGGAAAGAGCATTGTTTTGTGACCTAAATCCTATCATCGCCGGACAGGTTGCCAAGGGTGCACAGGAACATACACTGAAGCCCCCATCTAACCAGCAATGAGCAAACATAGGAAACACAAAATCATGCCTGGCATTTCATCAGCCACAACTGAGTGTGACAACAGGCTGTTTCATGTGACGGTCTTATTTCATTTGATGGTCGTGACCAGCCTGCACAATCAGGAGGATCACCACCCCCATTTTGCTGTTGAGGAAACTGAGGCCGAAAAAGGTAAGCCCAAAGCCAATGAGCTGATAAGTGACAGCTCAGGGACCCCACGCCCATCTTCTCCCATCAGAACACCGTGCATTCGGGTCCCGGAGGAGGAAGAGCTCAGAACAAAATTGCATCCTCCAAGGGCATCAGAATTACTTATTATTATATGAATGACACAGGCATGATGAGTTATCAGAGTGTCTGGGGCATTCTCTACTTCCGAAGCTGAATACTAATGACGATGTTCACGTCTCCAGAACCCTGTCAGAAGCCAAGTTCATCCCAGCACTGGGACTGGACCATGGGACAGTCCAGGTGTTTTAACCTCAAAAGCCCTAACCTCCAATTTGCCATCCTTATACAAACTGACGTTCTTCCATTGGAACAAGCTGGAAAAGCCCTGGTAAAGCTGTTACTCCGTGGTAGGGCAGGGTGGTGCCTCTCCCTGGGCTTGACCCCCTTTCAACACCTCAACCCGGAGACACAAACCAAAGGACTCCTTCCCCTGGTTCGACTTGAGTGCTCCCTGTCCTACCCCTGTGTGGAGCCTCCTGCCTGCCTACGGTGAAAAAGGGAGAAAGTCTTGCCCATCTTCGCAGAAAGGTATCCCTTTCTGATTGGGATCCGAGCTGCAAAGAAATGACCGATCCGACAGAAATAAGATCCTACCTGAGGAGGGTCTCAGAATGACCATCCACATCCATTTCTCCTCTCCCTCCAGCACAGGGAAGGACTTCTCTGCCCTGTGCAGGCAGGCAGGGTCACGATAGACCTGCAGGCTGTGAGCTGAAGCGACATGTGCTGCCAAGAAGCCCGTGACTCTCGGATGGTGCGGCTCAATGGTGACAGAGCCTCCATCATCCTGGACCCATGAGACACTGTGGGGAGCAGGGCCTTCTCATGGACAGTACACACGTAGAGTGAGAGATAAGCAAAAGTTCATCATGTTAAGCACCGAGATGTGGGGCTGTTTGTTACCACATCGTAGCCTAGCCTGCCTTAACCAACACGTTCCCAGTGCGAGACACATTCTCCCAGGTGCAGCAGAGCTCAGAGACGTTCCTGCGTTGCCGTGCCACGTTCACCGTCATAGGAGCTACACGCACAACTTGTAGTATCAGTCGAGACAGTAGGTGACCCAGGTTTATCATGCTTTGGTAGAGGTAGCATATGGCAAGTTACAATCACAGGTAAATAGGGAGAGCAGAGAATAAGTTGTGTCCTTTTTTTTCTCGACGCAGAGCTAACATTTCTCTGTGCACGCATTTAGTCTGTGCTAGATAGGTTAAGCATATTATTTCTAGTTCCACAACATTCCTGCAATAAAAATAGGCATTATAAGGGCGTCTGGGTGGCTCAGTGGGTTGAGCGTCGGACTTCGGCTCAGGTCATGATCTCATGGTTTGTGAGTTGGAGCCCTGCATTGGGCTTTGTGCTGACAGCCCTGAGCCTGGAGCCTGCTTCGGATTCTGTGTCTCCCTCTCTCTCTCTCTGCTCTTTCCCCACTTATACCCTCTCTCTCTCTCTCAAAAATAAATAAAAACATTAAAAAATAAAAATAGACATTATCATCCCCATTTTACCTATTAGGAAACCATGGTTCATGGAGACTGGTTTATTCAAGATCACACATGGAAGTTTGGCTCTAAATACAGACATCTCTGACTCCGCAGTGGGAAAGGTTTTCCACTACATGAAATGAGTCTGCCCATTCAGTATTCTCTGAATAAATGATTAATAGACAGATAGATGGATGGAATGTATATATAGAGAGATAGATAATAGATTGGATGGGTGAATAGATAGATAGATAGATAGATAGATAGATGATAGAATCTGTTATTCACCATGGTCCCCATCAGTACTGAAGCCCAAGTCCAAAAAAAGAAAGGAAAGGAAAGGAAAGGAAAGGAAAGGAAAGGAAAGGAAAGGAAAGGAAGAAAGAAAGAGAAAGAAAGAAAGAAAGAAAGAAAGAAAGAAAGAAAGAAAGAAAGAAAAGGAAGAGACAGCTGGGAATCAGGCAGGAAAAAAGACACATTTCTCAAAAAAGAAGAGATTAAAATAGAGGCACACTGAGAGCACAGTGTTGCGGCTTTGAGGGGGCAGGCTCTGCATTTAAGATCCAGGTTTACTCCCACTCATGATTTAGGTGCCTTTGGTAAGTTACTTTACCCTGCTATGCCTCTGTTTCCCTAACTGTCAAATGGCCATAAAACAGCGCCTGCTTCATTGGGTTTCTGTGAAGATTAGGCAACCAGGTATGGGTCCAGGGCATAGAACAAAGGTCTGGCACACAGAGGGCCTCCAGGACTTTCCCTTCTGCTACTTAGACGTGGGCTACGAAAAGCAGAGTAGAACGAGGACCGCCACCACCGCTTAGTGATGCCCTCTGCCCATTGCTCCTAAGTGGCAGGTGATGGGCAGTCCATTTCCGCCCCCTCAGGACTCACCAGAGCCCCTGTTCCTTGGAGAAAAGATGGAGGGCAAGGACACCTCGTGTATGAAAGACAGCCCCGTGCTCCTCATGAATTGAGCCTGTTTTGAATATGAGATGATTCTGTGCCCCAAGCACCAGGCGACCCTGAAATCAAGCCCAGCTCTTGGGTCATTGTGCTTCCCCATGCGAAGGCAGGAGACAAGCAGTGCCGGGAGCGTACGCCCCCAGGAGGGTCTGCAGGGCCCCCAGACCTGCTGTGGGGAGGCTGAGGACAGTGCTCTGTGCCCCCTCAGCTTAGCTATAAAGTTTTGCTTTAGACTCTCTCTCAAAAGCAACTCAACCTTGATTTTTATGAGCCTCACGGCTGCAAAAAAAAAAAAAAAAAACTGATTCTAATGGTGTAATGATTATAATAATAACGCTTTGAACTTATTATTTTGTTATTTATATTATCAGCTGAACCCAGCAGAACATGTTGCAGATGATGAAGCCCCGGCATGTGTGTTAGCAAATCCCATAGCTGCCCTGGGAAATTGGCAGGACGGGCAGAGATAGCTGGGTAACATCCGTGGTTTATAGACAAGGAGATACACGTACACACAGTCAGACCCTGAAAGTCACGTGACTTGCCCAAGCCAAGCAGCGGCACTAGCTGAGCAGGACAGGAATCTAAGTTCAATGGCATAGGGTCCAAGGTACACTCCCCAGGAACCACAGGGATGCTTTCGTTCCAGACTGGACCGCTGTAGGATCCAGAGGCACCGAGCCCCAGGGGTGCAGGAAATTGCTCTGTGCGGTGCACGGATTTACACATGATAGAGACTCAACAAATCCTTGTACAAACAAATCCTGGGTACGAATGAATGAATTCGTACACCCATGATGCCTTTACATTGGGGGGTGATCCACCCAAAATAAATCTTCGGTGATGTAACACACGCATCACTCCTCCACCTGTGTAGCCCACAAAGACCCATTTCACATCCCTTTAAAGTGATTTAAAAAACCCCACAAAACAGAGGAATGCCTGGGTGGCTCCGTCGGTTAGGCGGTTAGGCGTCTGACCTTGGTTCAGGTAGGGATCTTGCAGTTCACGGGTTCGAGCCCCGCGTCGGGCTCCGTGCTGACAGCTCGGAGCCTGGAGCCTGCTTCGGATTCTGTGTCTCCCTCTCTCTCTCTCTCTGTTCCTCCCCTGCTCATGCTCTGTCACTTTCTGCCTCAAAAATAAGTAAACATTAAAAACCTATTTTTTTTAATTTCAAATAATAAAAAGACCATTTTCTGGATCGAACGTGACTCATTCGGAATTTTATACGCATGTTAGATGCTTTTAAAAATTTATCATGAGTTGGGGTACCTGGGTGACTCAGTCAGTTAAGCATCTGACTGTCCACTTCGGCTTAGATCATGATCTCACGGTTCATAAGACAGAGCCCCGTCTCGGGCTCTGTGCTGTCAGCCCAGAGCCTGCTTGGAATTCTCTCTCTCTCCCTTTGTCCTTCCCCTACTCATGCACACATGCGCTCTCTCTCTCTCTCTCTCTTTCTCTCAAAATAAATAAAAATAAAAACAGAAAAAATATATATCATGAGTTTCTTCTCGGCCTTTCCCCTCCACAGCCCCTTCAAAAAAGAAGGGATTGGGAGGTTGGTCCCCAAATTCACTGCCTCAAACAGTTTTCCGATCACTGCTCCATAAATTCAGTTTCTGGTGAAAACAATATGCCAAACTGGCCACGAGTGAATCCCTGTGGGTCAGAGGAGGTGCCACGAAGCAGTCTGCTGCAGGCACAAAATTTCTTTGTGCTCTACTGTTTTATCTTTTAATAATTCATGCCGATTTCACATTTCAGGGCCTAATGTACCCACTTGTTTAATATAAAAATAATGATATAAAATACTTAGCGGTTAAATTACCTGACTTTCTCTGCCCTCACCCTGGAAAAAAATCAAATCCAACCGAATCTCCGAGAAGACTTGTTTTTGCCATTGCCCCCCCTCCAGAAGGGTGTGGCACCCAAATGTAAGTAGCACAAATTTAGGGAGCCACACCTACCTCCACGCATGGCCCCAGCCTCAGCTATGCTCTGAATCCGCCCTGCCCAGCCTCATTTCTCATCCCTCCAAGCTTTATATACCACAGTTGAACCAAATCAAGCTTCTCGCACCTTCCTGTCCACCGGCTTGTGAGGAGGGCAACCAAGGATCCGCCACAGAACTGGGTAGCAGGGCGCTGGACCACCGGGCTGAACTCAGAGGATGTTCACTGCTCAGCCCGTCCAGAAGTCCCCTCCTCATCTAAATGGTGCCGTTGTCATACTTAATCTTCGGTTTGCATATCAACAGCAGACTCCCAGTGGCTTTGCGCCTTCTCTGAGGAAGAACTGGGGGCCTCTGGAAGCTTCCAAGCCCCTGCCATCAGGGGTCAGCCTGCACCTGCTGCCTGGGCCCCTGATGTGAACCTGGGTTACCATCACGGGCATCCTGCAAGCCTTCCTGATGCTTACATTTAAGCCCTATCAAAGCAAAAATGAACATTTTGCATTATCATTCATTTTTTCCATTATAAAAGTAATACATGCTGGTCGTAGGACCTTTAAAAAATATAAGACTATGACAATCACCTGCTGTCCAACCACACAGAGACAATTAACATTTTGCTACTTTTCCCCCAGACTTTCTTCGCCATATAACTTTTACTAAGCCTTAATCATAAGGTAAGTATATTTTATACACTCCCCCCCTTTAGTGCCACTTTACAGTATTAGCATTTTTTCCATTATTTCTAATTATTTCTGAACACAAACAATAATTCCTTTCTCATTTCTAAGCCCAAAATGGGAGTGCGCAAAAAGTAGTACTAAGTATTACTGAGTTACTAAGATGCTCAAACAATTTTTCATGACTGCCAAGGAAACCTAGAAAAGACTTCCCTAAGCGAGTCCCTTTCTCTGCCTCCAGGAAGAGTTTCCTGGCGTGGGTCATCTTTGCACTGAGATGACCTTCATCCCCTGAAGGTCACCCCTGGCCATTCCTGAAGCATAGAATGAGGATTCCATCTTCTCTTCTTATAGGTTCCCGAGCCCAGGTACTAATTATTTAAGCAGTTGTATTGATTCGTTCTGAGTCTTTGAGCTTGTATGGGTTTCTTCGACTACAGAGACTCCCAAAGACCTCATACTATCCTCAGAATATACTGCAAGTCTGCCCAGGCCATTTTCAGCAAAATCTGACATTAACAATGACTGCTCAGCTTGGACTCCCTGGGAAATAAGAATCCTTTTTCTCTATTGTGCAAGAGTTATTATTTCCCACGATGCTGTCGAAAGATCTTGGGGATAAGACTCAAGAAGCCACGGGTCGAAGCTTCGTTGCTGTTGTCTGATCTCAGTTAAATCCAAACAGGAGAGGCAACAGAGAGAAAGGGATTGATGATGGTGATGATGGCGGCAGCAATGAAAACCTGTCAACGTCCTGGGGCCAAAACGACCAGGAACACACCCGTAGTTGAACAAAGCAGGGCCTAGTGACTCATTGCAACAAGGGAGAATGCACACCAAAGGACATGTCAGGAAGGGGATGGTAAAAAGGATTCATAATAGGTTTTGAGCTTTTGTGAGGAGATTTGGAGAAGCATCTGAGACAGAGGGGCTGGGCTTCGATTGGAAACTTTCAGGTCCTCTGTTTCATTAGCTTGACAGTTCCTATCTATAAGGTGGAAAGAACAAATCGAAGCTTATCGGTAAAAAAAGCCGCAGCCGCTTGTAATCGCCAGCATGGGGGACGTTGTATCATTTTTGCGGTTTGGACCGTGTTCCGTTTTTGTCCGTATTCAGACGTGGTTATGAAGTGACTTTGTTTTCGTCTTGCTCAGTCTCGGTCACCGAGGGGTCTTGTCTGCTGTTGGCCTCCTGTGACACTGTTTATGCTCAGAGGAGAACACCCAGGCTTAGCTGTGCGTGCTAGGCCGGCTCCTGCCTTGCAGGGGCTGCTTCTTCTCTTTCTTACCTTATTAAAGAGTTGCTGTTATTGTATTTATATTAAAATAGGGAAACTGAGGCTTAGGTGAGGTAAGAAATTTGCTCAGGCTCGCACAGCTGGAGCGATAGGAATCAAACCCAGATCTGACTCTAAACTCTGTCCCCTGCAGTGATCATTTCTGTGTTATATTCTATTTTTGAATAGGTACCACATGTAAATTAAATTACCTTTCGAACAGGTAATACATGACACACATGTAATTTCAGATTATATCCAAAATTCAAAATGTTAGGCAACCTACGACAGAGTGGGGGAAGATATTTGCAAATAATATATCCATAAGTAGTATCCAAAGTATATAAAGAACGCACACAGCTCGACACCGAAAAGACAAATAATCCAACTGAAAATGGCAAAGGACCTGAATACATATTTTTCCAAAGAAGACATACAGGTGGCCAACAGACATATGAAAAGATGCTCAACATTACTAATTCTTCAGGGAAATGCAAATCAAAACCATGATGAGGTATCACCTCACACCTGTCGAAATAGCTGGAATCAAAGGCACCAGAAATAACAAGTGTTGGCAAGGAGGTGGGGAAAAAGGAACAGGCATCCACTGTCGACTGGGATGCAAACTGGTGCAGCCACTGGGAAAAACAGTATGGAGGTTCCTCAAAAAAAATTAAAAATAAGGGGCACCTGGGGGGCTCCGTAGGTTAAGCAGCCAACTTCAGCTCAGGTCACGATCTCACGGTTGGTGAGTTCAAGCCCCGTGTCGGGCTCTGTGCTGACAGCTCAGAGCCTAGAGCCTGTGTCTCCCTCTCTCTCTGCTCCTGCCCCCCATCTCTCTCTCAAAAATAAATAATAAACATTAAAAAACATTTTTAATTAAAAATAAAATCACCATATGATCCAGTAATTCCACTAATGGGTATTACCCCCCAAAATACAAAAACACTAATCTGAAAAGATATATGCACCTCTGTGTCTATTACAGCATTGTTTACAAGGGCCAAGATATAGAAGCAACACAAATGTCCATCAATGGATGAATGGATAAAGAAGAAGGGGTATATACGTACAATGGAATATTATTCAGCCATAAAAATGAATGAAACCTTGTCATTTGCAACAACATGCATGTACCCAGAGGGTATAATGCTAACTGAAATAAGCCAGTCAAACGAAGACACTTACCATATGGTTTCACTCATACGCGGAATTTAAGGAACAAAACAAAGAAAAAAAAGACACAAACAACAACAACAGCCACAAGAAAATACCCCGCACTCTTCAACAGAGAGAGTAAGCTGATATTTGCCAGAGGGGAGGTTCAGGGGGGCAGGAGATGGACGAAGTAGGGGAAGGGGATTAAGAGTACCCTGATGGTGATGAGCACTGAGTAATGTACAGAATTGTTGAATCATCGTATCGTATGCCTGCAGCTGATACAACACTGTATGTTAGTTATACTTCAAAAAAAGGAAAAGAAAAAAAGTGTCACAAGAGCGCCCAGTGAAAAGCAAGCCTCTCCCACTCTCAGGCCTGTCCCCCTGCCACCCTCCTCCCCTTTGGGAGACCACATCGTTCCCATTTTTCCCAGGGTCTCTTATTCATGACACTGGCCTTCGTACCGTGTGGATGGAGCAAATCCATTTAAAAGGATCACACTGGGTGCCTGGGTGGCTCAGTCGGTTGAGCATCCAACTTTGGCTCAGGTCATGATCTAATGGTTCGTGGGTTCGAGCCCCGCGTCAGGCTCTGCTGACAGCTCGGAGCCTGGAGCCTGCTTTGGATTCTGGGTCTCCCTCGCTCTCTGCCCCTCCCCCACTCACGCTTTTTCTCCCCCCCCCATCTCTAAAATGTAAATAAACATTTTTTAAAGATTTTTAATTAAAAAATTAAATAAATAAAATGATCACTTTGGGAGAAACAGCCAATGACTTATGACATAGCAAACTGCTTACTCTTCAGCTCTCCCCAAACCTCTTCCAAAAGGTTTCAGCAACTCAACAAACATTGATTAAACACACACTGTTTTCCAGACACTGGGCACAGTATTAGACAAGCAAACAATGAACTGAACCAGCCGCTTGCCCTTGAGGGTCTCACGGTAGGGTTAGAGAGGATGACCTTGATGAATCATGGTCAGCGAGCTGTGAGGGACAGTGAGGAAGGCCCAAGGGAAAGACTGATGGAGGAGGAATCCGTCCACCTGGCCCTGAAGGATGACAGGAACTTGCTGGGTGGACAGAGGTGAAAAGATCCAGAGACAGAGAGAGAGGTCAGCATGAGGAATCGTGCGGAAGTAGGAAAGGTTGCCAATGGCTCTGGAAGGCAGGGGCACAGGTACTTGGGGCAGGAAGCAGAAGAGGCTGGAAAGGTCACCCAGGGCCGTATCATGAGGAGCCTTCCCCGGAAAGCTAGAGAGAACGTTATCAGAGTTCAACGAGATAGACAACGTGGAAAAGATCTGAAAAGTTTCAAACGCCTGGCAAATGCGGTGAATTCATGGGTCACTAGTTTTTGTTCCTCTGTTGTTGTTGGTCATCGCTCTTCTCTGAAGATGCTGTTCTAACCGTGGCCTCCACTTGTGTGTGCAGCTATTGAGGGCAAAGATCACAGAAGTCACTGAAAAGAAAGATGGCAACCAACTGCACACTTGACCCTTAATCAGACACTTAGGGCACCCACACCCGAGACTCCAGTATCAAGCGCCACTTGGCATTCTCTCCCGTCCAGGTTCTATCAAAAGCGCTTCTAGGATAAATCATGTTTGAGGAAGAAGGCCTAAGGATCATGTCCTCCTCTCCCACTTCAAAGCATCCGGAGTGTGACCTTTAGAACAAGTCAGACTGCCTGAAATTATATTCCTGAACGGTGTGCTTGAAGGCGCATGTGAATACTCCCCACCCAGCTACGCTTGCTGTCGGCGTTCTTAACTGCCTTTTAACAAGATATCAATGCTCGGACCCCAGAGATCTCATTTACTTGGCCTAGGATCTGCCCAGGCATTATTATCTTTTTTTTTTAAATAAAAGGTGGTTCTAAATGTGCAACCAGAGTTGTGTATCACTCCTTTAAAAATGAGTGATTTTCTTTTTTTTTTTTTTTTTTATTTATTTTTGGGACAGAGAGAGACAGAGCATGAACGGGGGAGGGGCAGAGAGAGAGGGAGACACAGAATCGGAAACAGGCTCCAGGCTCTGAGCCATCAGCCCAGAGCCTGACGCGGGGCTCGAACTCACGGACCGCGAGATCGTGACCTGGCTGAAGTCGGACGCTTAACCGACTGCGCCACCCAGGCGCCCCAAAAATGAGTGATTTTCAATCAAGGGACATTAATCAAGGGTCTTTATAGAAATGCCATATCCAAATCAATTCCTCTCTAGATTGTCAAAGTGGGTTGAGGATGTTGTCTGTTATCCATATAGCTGTTCATCCTAAAGACAGATCCATCTAGGACAGAGTCTCATGATGACAAAATCTCTGAAACCCATCAAGTTTTTCACCCTGATTTCCAGAAAGCTCCAGGCCAAATTTGACACATCCAAAGTACAGCCGTTGGCATCAGGCAGCTCCACCTACTACCTAGGTAACCTTACGCAAGGACTCAATTTACTCATCTATGAAATGGAGGTCATAATATAGACTATCCAGTGTTACAGTTGGAATTAAATGGGAACGAGAATGTACAGAATCGTGTAATACCTGGCACGTACGATCAACGTTTTATCAACAGAAAGCGGTTGGCTTGGCATGCTGATTTGATACGGTTATTCATTTGTAAAATAGAAATTGTATGTGCCGTTAAAAGGACTGAGTGCCAAGCCCCAGCACAGACAAAGTGCTCATAAATGTTTATATCCCCCCCAGTAAATAATTCCACTGTCAAAAGCAGCCTTGTTTTCTTTGGGGTATCTTCCAAGTCTTCCAAAAGAATATCAAAAGTCGCCATGATACTTTCAACAAGCCTTCACTGAACACGTACTATGTGCTGGATACTGTGTGAAATGATGGAGACAACATGGATAAACCGGATCTCATCACTGCCCAAGGAGCTCAGATCCAGGGGAAAGACAGATGCACAGACACACCACTGCAGGCCAACAGGACAGCGTCCTACAAGCTCCTTTCCGAGCCACCATCCAAAACAGAATCGTGAACCCGATGAGTGGAGGGCCCAATGACAAAGGTTCTCCCTCTCAGTGCACAGATTGGACAGCCGGCCATAAACTGGGGTCTGAGGTCCCACAAGACCCACTTACACAAACACGTCTGTGGTTGAAGTTCAGACTCTTCAATAACCTTTTCCTACTAGTATAAATGGGAACAATACATCAAGATCTTATGTCCATAATTAGCCGTAGTACGCAAGAGCTGATGTGAGCCCGGATATTTCTAAGGCCAGCTTCTTCAGATGAGAGACCCAGAAAGGAGAAGTTATTTACTGACGACCAATTAGTGCCCAAGTTGGCATTTGGATTTGGGTCTCCCGAATCCTACAGCTTTTCTACCCCACCATAGAAAGAAGACAACAAACCTGAGAATGTGGGCATGGAACGGCCAAGTCCAAGCCTTATTTATCATGGAATCCCCATTGCAGTGTTTGATATGAAGTAAAGACTCAGGCAAAGCGGGTATTGGGGGACATGGGAAAGAGTGGTCTTCTGCAGGGAGATGCCAGAGAAGAGACATGTAGGTGTGGGCGTGGGGAAGGTAGAGGGGCTGCAGGAGGAAGAGGAACGAGGGAAGGGGCTCCAAGGAATGTCAGGGAGTCTAATTACATAATCATACAGTGATCAGGGCCTGCTGGGACCAGGGTGCTCACTGCCCACAAGACAGCTTCCTTTTTATCAAAGTTGTATGTAGGGACCACCATTGTCAACTGAAAGCCCACCACACCATTTGAAGATCCATGCCATGTACAGTTTTTCTTTAATATTTATTTGAGAGAGAGAGAGAGAGAGACAGAGCACGAGCAGGGGAGGGGCAGAGACAGAAGGAGACACAGAATCCAAAGCAGGCTCCAGGCTCTGAGCTCTCAGCACCAAGCCCGATCAGGACTCAAACCCATGAGATCATGACCTGAGCCGAAGTCGGACATTTAACCAACTGAGCCACCCAGGTGCCCCACCATGTAAGTTTTAAGGAAAGGTGTTGTGAAAATGTTAAAAAAAAAAAAAAAGTTTTTTAACAGCTCAGAGGCTGGAGCCTGCTTCAGATTCTGGGTCTCCCTCTCTCTCTGTCCCTCCCCTACTCGTGCTCTGGCTCTCTCTATCTCTCAAAAATAAATAAATGTTTAAAAAAATTTTTTAAAAAAAGAAAAGGTGTCATAAAATGGCACCAACCACAATAGAGCTATTGAATTTTAAAGATTATATCTCAGTTCTACCTATTGGTATACTACAGGAGTCAGCAAACTACAACCCACGGGCCAGATCCAGCCCACCATCTGTTTTTGTAAATAAAGTTTTATTGGAACACAACCATGTCTAATCATGTACATATTGTCCATGACTGCTTTAGCACTACAGCGGTAGAGATGAGTAGTTCCAACAGAGACCATAAGGCCCATAAATTCTACAATTTGTACTACCCACCCTTTAACAAAACCCCTGGTACAGCCCCCCGTGTGATCCTAAGGTGGTACGTTTTCTAATAAGAAAAGGGCACTTGATATCGTCTAAAGCCTTTCTTTTTCTATGAATCCTGATCAGGTCTTCAACTTGTCCCAAATCACAAAGCTTCAACTTGATGGGATACTCAGATATTTGGCAGGAGGGACTTAGCTGCCTGCTACGGGCCCCCATCTTCCTCCTGGTACTTCTCACCTCCTTCCCCGACGCCCCCCCCCCAACAAGGGAAATGCTCACCCACACATACAGGTCCAGCCCAATCATTCCTCACCTTCCTGTAGCCTTCCCCACATTCCCCCATCTGACCCGCTTCATCCCACACACAGTCCTACTGGACAGACCTACCTAATCATTCCTTTAGATGTGTCCTCAAAGCACGCCTCATTCTGTGAGAGCGCCTATCTTTTTATATTGATTGCGTAGTTACTTTTACAATATTTATGTGTATCTTCAATCTATAACCTTTGGGAACAGAGCTGTGTTTCATTCGTCACTTGCGTGCCTTAACAGGGACATGGAGAAAATGATGTGGAAGACAGTTTGAAAGGGAAGAAATCGCCAATACCATCCTATCAAATTCTCTCACTTCACAAATGAGAAAATGAAGGCTCAATGTCAAAATGGCAGCCAGCAGAGTCATGGCTAAACCCTGCCTCTCTTGAGGGTCTCTCTTCAGAGAGTCCAACACTCCTCCTAGCAGACCACACAGGAATGAGCATGTACATGTAAAACAGCTGTCATTTATGCATGCATGGTGGTCATTATTTTCAAGGTGGCAGCAATGGGGATCTTCTCCATAAGTGACACATTCATCCCCACTCCCAGATAACAAATGGCAGGCCTGGTCTCCTGACAGGGACAGCATTGACAAGAGACAGCATGATGCAGCCACCAGAGTGCCTGGTGCACATGATGGACCAGTGGGCTGCAAAATTAAACTCCTCTTTTTAGAAGCCATTTGTGTGTTAAGGAAGAGAATAAATAAGTTAACACCATGGCCAGTTAAAAAATGCACTCAGTCAGAGACTTTGACTCTTTCAAGCTGACAGTGAAAAAATGAGCTTTGTAACTGAAATTGTAACAGAATGAGTTGGGCACCGGTGGGGGCTGGGGGGAGGGCAGGGTGTTCTCGAAGGTGGCATCACGACAGGCGATGCGTAGTCGCCATCAGCGCGTTGGCAACTTTGGCGTTCCTCTGGAAAAACAAGAGAGAGCATTCTGGATTCCGTCATGGGGTCCCAGGGGCACGGAAGTGGTTTGGACTCTGGAATGCAGTGTGGGGACTGGGCCACCATGGAATTATTTCACAATTAATTACCAGGCATAACACCTTCCTTTGCCACATCATATCATCTTCCTGTGTTCCCCGCACCCTCTCACCTGTACCTTATAACCCACCCCCATGAAGGGGTGCCCATATCTTGCTTTCTCTCTTCCTGGGTAAAAGGATAGGAGATGAAGTGATATTTACTCTTCGGCTAAGCATTCCTGAGAGCTTTCTCTGTGCCCAGCACTGGGCCAGGAATTAAATGGTGAGTAAGAGAGATAGCTTCTGCCCTCAGGAGCATTCACGTGCAACCCCACTATGCCCCTGTCCGTTCTAAGGGAAGAACTTCAGGACCAGCTGGAGACAGATGTATTTTGAAAGAGGCCCTCAAATTATTCCACACAGGGCCCAGCCCTGGAGAGTGGAAAAGGAATGTGTGTTAAAAGCCCAAAGGCCCAGAAGTAAGTGCCAGCCTACGAGCTGAGAGATCTCAGCCAATTCCCTTATGTTGCAGTATCTTCATTGATAAGCGTGGGATAATAACAGCAAGTTTTGGGGGGGGGGGACCCTGGCTGGCTCAGCCAGTTGAGCGTCCGACTGTTGATTTCGACTCAGGTCATGATCTCATGGTTCGGGCGACTGAGCCCCGCGTCAGGCTCCGAGCTGACCGCTCGGAGCCTGCTTGGGATTCTCTCTCTCTCTCTCTCTCTCTCTCTCTCTGTCCACTCCCCCTATAATAACTCCCCCAATAAATAATTTTCTAAATAGCAGGAACTTTGGAGTCGGTGCAGTGGATTAAAGAGGCCAGCACGCATTGGTGTTGGCATGGCACCTGGCATGTTCTAGCTGCCCAGCCAGCAGGAAACAGTGGCGCCTTGTTCTGTGGTGCACAAAATGGTGGCAGGGAAGACCAAAAATACCAGATGCCCTTGAATGTCAGTCTGCAAGACTCAGAGGACCCGGACCATGGCCACTAGCCCCTGGCAAGGGCCTGGCACGCAGCAGGTCTATACTCTTTTTGCTCATTTGTCAGGATGGCACCGGCGTGGAGATGAGCCCGTCAGCCCAGTGGCAGCTTGTGTGTCTAGGGAAGGACGCTGAGATGATCATGAAATGTAATTTAATCCAACACAGACCCTGGAGCCACAGGATTTCCCTCCTGTCCCTGCCCTGTTTAGAGACCCATGGGGCCTCCTCAGGACCCTCCGGGGATAAATCCCCCTCTCGCCATCCATCCTGTCCCCGGCCACCCCTAACTCCTGTGCCCGCTCTCTGTGCACCATGCAAATGGACGGGGTTGGGAATACCATCTTAATAAGCAGGATGGGCTCTTTTGCTGTTCATTTGTTTGGTTGGTGGTTGGTTGGTTGGTTGGTTGGTTGGTTGGTTAAGGGAGTAAAGCATGATTGGCCAGGCCTCGTGTGCATTTGCACACTTCTTACCTCACTTCTTACCTCTGCTCATTCATATCTGCTGCATCTATCACTTGCCATAGTGCTTCTTCTCATAAATAACTGATAGAATGATAATATCACTTCATCCTGAGCGCTTGTTTTGCACCAAGCACTAGGTCGCTTAACTCTCACGAGAAGCCAGTAAGTAGCTACCGATAAGTAGCTAAGTGACTCTGGAGAGAGAGAGAAACTGAGGCTCAGAGAAGTTAAGTCACTTGCCCAAGTGCACACAGCTACCAAGGAATTAGAGGCATCCAGGCAGTCTGATTCCAGAAATCTCTTACCTCCCAGGCTCTCTGCGTTTCCAGGGAAGAAACTGAGGCTTTGTTGACCTGGAATTATATCCCAAGTCACACGGTTATTGAGTAGTAGAGCTGGAATTCCAACACGGGGCTGCCCCATCCAACCCCACCCCCTTCACACTCCGCTCTTATCTTTCCTTAAGAATCTGGGCCTGACAGACCCAGCCCAGTCAAAAGGCATCCAAAGGACACCCTCCTGTGGACACATGGCCATGTCGCACTTCTACTCTTGGTACCTGGTCCGTGAGGCCGGTGGCTCCCCGTTGGGTAGAATATAGCTTTGGGTTTCTATCTAGGTAATGAGGGGGTGTTCCAGCAGGTTCCACTCAGTCTTCTCTGCCATAATAGTCCTCGTTCCGTGAGCCTGAGGCCAGCATGGAGTTCTGGTCACTACTGACAATGTCTACTCAGATCACACATTCAAGGAGTGGGGAAATAACCATAGAGTGGGTCCATGAGCCGACGGGTGGACCACCGTTCTTTGGGTTCCCCCAGAATTTGCATTCATGAGAGCCAGCACTGCGTAATCCTTGAGAGATCTGGGTATCTCCCTTTTCCACTTCTCTGAGCACAGTTACCCTAGTAAAGGGATCTAAGACCCTTTGGGGAATGGCTCAGAGGAAGATTTACCGAATGTATTTGTGGCAGTGCTGTGAGGTCCTTCCTCAAGAGCACCCGGACTTCCCTTCAGTCAAGGGGCTCTAGATCTGTGAGTCGACTTGGGTCTGATAACTGGACAAAACTCTATGACTCTGTGTGAGGGTGACTCAGGTAAGACTTCTAACCAACAGACCTAGACTTTTCTCTATTACATAGATCAAGTGATACTTGAGTCAACTGCCCATCTACTGCTTTCCTAGGGACAACAGCACTGCAAAAGATAACTGCAGGTTGGAATATTCTGGTTAGCAGCTCATCCCTGCTGTTCATTGTGACAATTGCACTCACCTGGTCTCAGGCAGGTGAGCCTGGCTACTTGTTCCCTGCCATTCCAGGATCCTATTGTCCCCACTGAAATCAGGGTGCCTGTCCATTTTTTTTAACGTTTATTTATTTTTGAGACAGAGAGAGACAGAGCATGAACAGGGGAGGGGCAGAGAGAGAGGGAGACACAGAATCTGAAACAGGCTCCAGGCTCTGAGCTGTCAGCACAGAGCCCGACGTGGGGCTCAAACTCACGGACCGTGAGATCATGACCAGAGCCGAAGTCGGACGCTTAACCGACCGAGCCACCCAGGCGCCCCAAGGGTACCTGTCCAAATGGCAGCCTTTCTCCCCATCATCCCAGGCCTCCCGAGACCAGCCATCACCGAGATTTTCATGGCACCCTGGGCCCTTTCAGAGGACAGAGACGGGGGGAGACTGGAGACAGCATGTGACAAAGCTGCTTCAACATCCCAACCTCCCTAAGTTTTGGATTCCTTCCCCACATCATACCAGGAAAGCTCTGGCTTCTCAACCTCATTTAAAGAGGTGACACTGTGTGTAATTTTATTCAACCAACCAAGCGAACCATTAGATCTGCTTCTGCCTGCACAAGCTAATGCATTAAATCTAAAATCTCTAAAAGTGCACCCATATCAATACATTCCTCTCAAGGGGCACATGCACCCCCATGTTTATAGCAGCACTATCAGCAATAGCCAAAGTATGGAAAGAGTCCAAATGTCCAACGATGGATGAATGGATAAAGAAGATGTGGTGTATCTATACAATGGAGTATTACTCGGCAATCAAAAAGAATGAAATCTTGCCATCTGCAACTACGTGGATGGAACTGGAAGGGATTATGCTAAACGAAATTAGTCAGTCAGAGAAAGACAAATATCCTCTGACTTCACTCACATGAGGATTTTAAGAGACAAAACAGGTGAACAAAAGGGAAGGGAAGCAAAAATAATATAAAAACAGGGAAGGGGACAAAACATAAGAGACTCTTAAATATGGAGAACAAACAGAGGGTTGCTGGAGGGGTTGTGGGAGGGGGGATGGGCTAAATGGGTAAGGGGTTTAAGGGATCTACCCCTGAAATCATCGTTGCACTATATGTTAACTAACTTGGATGGAAATTAAAAAATAAATAATTTTTAAAAATAAAATAAATTCCTCTCAATACGGCTAAATTCCATCCTTCTTCTCAAACCTTTAGAACCCACATATTCTCAACCTTCTGTCGATAAAATCAGCCAAACTGTGCACCGGCTTTGGGGTACCCTCCTTGCACAGATCTCTATGCCCGTCCCTGCAGCACGCTGACATCTGACCCTGGTTACAGGTGTACGTATTAGTTTTCTATAGCTGCCACCACAAATTGCCACTGACTCTGTGGCCTCACACAACACAGCTTTATTACCTTACGGTTCATTAGGTCAGGAACCTGACACGAGCCTCCCTGGACTAAAATCGAGTGTCAGCAGTATTGTACCCGGAGACTGGAGACCCTAGGGGACACCCATTTGCTCGACTGTTCCAGCTTCCAGAAATTTCCTGTGTTCCTCAGCTCACGACCCCTCCTTTCATCCTCAAGCCAGCAGCACTGTGTTTCTCTGACCATTTCTCTATAATCACATCTCCCTAATTCTCTTCTACTTGGCTTCTCATTCAGGGACCCTAATGATTACATCACGCCTACCCTATAATCCAGGAGAATCTCCCCATCACAAGGTCCTTAACTAATTACCTTTGCAAAGGCTTTCTTTTGTGTGTGTGTGCCATGCAAATGAACATTACAGACATTTGGATGTGGATGTCTTTGGTGGCCATCGTCCTGCTTGCCACAGTATAGGCCACCTCGGGGGCAATAAGTGGACATTGACGTGGGACTTGAGGGCAACGCAGCTTCCCCTTGGAGAGATTCTTCCAGGTCTTCATGCAAGGGGAAGCTAGCTTCCAGAGACCCGCAAAGGGGGCTCAGGGCTTTGCAGGTTCAAGGTTCTCAGCTTTGTCTGAGTCCTCAAGCAAAACTGACTCTGCAAATACAAGACATAAGACATTCTTCTAAGGCTGCCATATTGCTCTCCAGTTTTCCAACTCCGACTTGAGTGAAGTTTAGAGTCCTCTGCCTGTCATTTTCTTGCTATAGGAGCATCGCCACCCTCGGAAGCAGCCACCTCACCCTCAGTCCCTCTTTGTGGTGATCGTTACCACCAAGGTGGTCACATGCAGCAGAGATGGGACCCCAGGACACTTGCTTCCCAGGCACTTTATCAGGGTCAACACAGACGATCATTCAGGGAGATTCCTTGAACCCGCATACTGGGAATTCCTACCATCCCATTGTTGTTGGCTAGCTCAGCACCACATTTAAGGTAAAGGATACCACCACGCTAATTCCAAGGTCTCCTATTCGAGGATTTGTTTCCTGGGATCAGAAGCTCCAGATGTCACACCCTATGTCATCCCGTATCAGTCAGGGTCCAGTCACCAAAACAGAAATCACAGGACTTCGACTCGGGTCATGATCTCACAGTTCATGGGTTCGAGCCCCGTGTCGGGCTCTGTGCTGACAGCTCGGAGCCTGAAACCTGCTTCGGATTCTGTGTCTCCCTCGCTCTCTGCCCCTTCCCCGCTCATGCCCTGTCTCTGTCTCTCTCAAAAACGAAATAAGCATCAAAAAAAATTTTTTTTAAAGAAAAGAAAAACAGAAATCACACTATGTATTTCAATAGCAGGATAATATAAGCAGTTGAAAAGAATGTTGAAGAACTCAACGTGTAAAAAAGGACGCCAGGTTCTCCACACCACCCTGATTGTTGCTGATTCACTAAGAGGACACCCAAGCCTCAGCACACACTCCTACTTAAGGGCTGTGAGAAATTACAAAGAAGCACGATCAGCAAAAAGAAAAGGCGCGTGGCGTAAAGGCCAGAAGAGACCAGGTGCGAGCTTCCAGAATCCTCTCCCAGGGGAGTCACACGATACACGTAATTCCCCAGCAATGAGCTGTGACGAAAGGTATGACATGCCGTGTACCAGGGAGCTCATTAGGGACCCAGTGCCCAGGGTTTCTACTGAGAGCCATACACCCTCTGCCTAGCACATGCCAAAATCCCAGCTTGCAGGAGGAAAGCAGGTGTTCAACATAAACCATATTGTTTGCACAAACAGATTAGGCTCAGTGAGCCTCTCTTACCATTTAGGAAATGGTGGGAGCCCTCCCAAAATTTGCGTTCCCAGACACCAGCCCCGGGCCAAGCCTGTAAGCGAGCCTTTCTAGGACAGCAGTTGGGTCAGCTGTTAACTCTCTTCTGCACATAGGGAATGTGAGGGGGCACATAACCAGTGCCTGCCGGAGGCAGCCATCACCTGTAGAACTGGAGGAACAAAAAAGAAAAGGTTGGAGCTGTCAGAATCCAGAAGAATCGTCACGGAATTCGATGGCCTGCTCTCCACCAAGAACCCCAGGTCCCTCCGGGAGACAGCAAGCCGCCCCCCAGGGCCGGGTTCGTGGATGCGCTTCTTGACGGCAAGAGATGTCAACCCATCAGAAGGAAACCCCGACCACTGCGTCCTAGACAGAGCCCTCTGAGTCTTTGGAAAATATTAGGAAGGACTATCTGTGTTGCCCCATCTCAGGGGATAGGCTGAATATTCCTACCAGAAAGATACGGTGAAGACACACGCCCTGCCTTGGGGGAAGATAAGCACCTGCAGGAAACTGTGACCACGAGGCACAGCGCACTAAGACCGGTGACCCCCGCGGAGGCAGCGATTCTGGAAAACAGCTGTCTGGGTAACAGACGCCTGAAGCCACAGCAATGATGTTATTCTTACAAGCAGCAATAGGGCTCCCAACAGGCCTCCAACAACAAAATTAATGGATTGGAAAGCAAGAATCTAATGTACAAGCTCTCAAAATTCCCCAGACTCGCTGACTCACTGTGCAATCACAGCTCTTGGGTCTGAGGTGGCCGGGACACCATCAGAGGAGGGAGGGGGACAGCAAAGCAGCAGGAAAAACAGACGGGAGGTCAGCCCGCACCAGCTCCTTCAGCGGAGCAAAATACCATTTTCACGCAAAGCTTCTCTGAACTTCAGCAAAACAAATAGTATTTACACAAACAGCCTCCAAAAAATAAACTCCGTAATGAGAGAGCAAGGAAGAAGAAGTCTACCCAGTTCACCCGCTTGACGGTTAAATCATTTTTTATTGAATTCAAGTTTCATGGCCCATTAGAGGCCTGGAGGCAGAATTCTCAGGGACGCTTTTGGACTAATGAGTGTTTTGCAAATTGTTTTTCTAACAGATTCGTTGTTCTTTTTCTGAGAATCGGAAGAACCTTTGGTTTATGTAATTTGGCCCTGTGCTTGCAAGCCAATGGCAAGTATTTTAATTGAACCCAATTTATTTCCATTATTAAGAGATGTTGCTGTTTTGTATCTTTTTACTACATTTCTGACACTGATATGAATATGCTGGCATCCATCAAGATACCATAGCCTCCTACACTTGTCTTTCCACATGTATCAAATACCCTCTGCCAAGTTTTCTCTCACCTTCTCTATAAAGAGGTGGGCCTCCCTTCAGGGACCCAGCAGATCACAGAACGCAGAATTTCCAGAGAGTGCCTCTGCACCTATTAGCTCCTTTCGCACTTTACAAGTGCCAAAACAGATGGGAGGGGAGGAATGAGCCAGAACCCTCCACAATCCCTCTTCCCTGCCAGGTGGGACCAATGCCCCTATGCTAGACCACCCCCACCCCCACCGGCGGGCAAGTCTGGCTAGCCAGGATCGTCCCTGGAACTTTCTCCCTAGAGCCCCCAGCAAAGGCTTTGCTTTTCTGTTGGAATCACTGAGGTCCCGAGATGTGGCTGGCCAGAGCCATCTTGCTTACTCAGGAAACGAACCCTCTGTAGCTATAGAAACACATTTAAATTTCACTTGTACACCTTTCAGTCATCGAAGCCAATAAATTATCCGATTTGCTCGTCAGCGTGAGGGGAGTTTGTCTCTTTCGATGCAGGAGCACAAAGTGTCAGCAGCTGGAAATTGACCCCCGGCAACTATTAATCGAGTGCCTTCCATGGGCCAAGCGCCGTGCTAAACCCTGGGAATACAGCAAGGGTCAAAAGAGACACGCTGGGCTCGACTCCAGTGACGTCTTCACGCGCAGAAAGAGAAAATGAACAAATAAATATATAGTGTGGCAAATGACAGCAAGTGCCCTGGCAGGAAAAGAGAACAGCATAAGGGGGTGAAGAATGTAGGACAACACGGGGAATGAAGGGACCGCGAGGCATCCCTGCTTTGGATCCCCTCAGAGATGTGGAAGGAGAGGCTTGTGGGTTTCTGAAAAAGTGTGGTGTGGGGTTACTTAGGAGTCGGAGAACGGTGATTAAAGAAGTAAGTCCGCAAATAAGTCACATTCACTAATTTGGAGTTGGTCTTCGGGATAGTGGGCGGCCACTGGAGGCTTGAAGCTGAGGACAGGCTCAGTCACACGGGTGAGAAGGCCCTTGTGGCGGCCACCTGGAAGTGGCATTTGTAGTAGAGCGAGTGTGGAAGGGACAAAACCCCGGGGCAGCTGTCACAGTCATCCGGGTTGGAGTCAGGGCGGTCGGGACCACAGCAGTGTGGGCGCTGGGGCCACGAGTGGGAAGATTCGGATAACTCGGGCAGGTATCAGCAGAAGGGTGTGACGGGCAGTTTAGTGCGTCGTGGAGAGAGACAGCAGGCAAGGGGGGACGTGGGGTTTCCCGATGGGGACAGGTTGATGGTGGGTGATCTTCCCCAAAAACGCACCGCATGAAAAGACGGCACAGGGAGCGATACTAGATTTTGATTGGATAATATTGAATTTAAAATTAACGGAATGTCCTGAAGGGCATGCCCGGCGTGTAGCTAGACCCTCTCTGACTAACAGGTAGAGAAGGAGCCTCAGGACTCTGGGTTCCCAATCATTGTACCCCAGTTCCGAACCACCTATGAAAGGAGTGAAGAGAACTCCACCCCAGTCCCTTCTTTCCACCCAACGCTCAGCGCCGCCATCACCATCTGACTTGACCCACCAGCACCCACCCCTGGATCTCCCCGCGATGCCAGACTCACCACCCAGACTTGCGTCCCATCCAGGTCCTATGTCTTCTCGGCTGGGCTCACCTCCCACCCTCTACAATTCCCACCAGACTCTTGAGCATCCGAGCAAAACCCTTTATGTTCCCAAGCTCTTGTCCGAATGCTTCCTTCTCTCTTTTGTTCCAACTCTTCAATGCCTGTAGGATGTACAATTCAGGCACCGGACCCAGTTCCCTAACCGCTGTCCCTCGACCACCTCATGCCTTCTTATCATCACTCCTCTGCATATGTCCGCAAATCCCTCACCCGTGTGTCCCTTCATTGTTTTGCTCAGCAAAACCCGACCCTTATTAAGTCCCCTGTCTCCATGTCTGCACCCACATCCCGCTAGCCAGCGGCATATGCCTGGCCAAAAACACACCTACTGGTCTCCCTTTGCTGAGGATCACTACCGCCCTACAAGGCTGCTATCCTCCCTCATCCATTCACTCCCCCACGGACTTAGAGAACTGTTGTACAACTTCTCCTTCCCCTCTACACTTGCAACTCTTCCTCGAAACCTCTTCTTCTCTGCTGCTTCCCATTTGGCTCGAAGATAGGAGCCAGCGCAAGCTCTCACCCATGATCTATCCCTACACCCGCGCCGTCTGCCATCCTCCTGTTCCAGGGAGTCTGGGCTCCCACTCAGGTCAGTCTTCTGCTGCTGCACGAGATCACAGCCCCTCTTGCCTACCCTCCTGTGGGATGTTGATCCCACAAGTCTCTCCTCTCTCTCCAACATCATCTCCTGGATCATTTCTATCAGTCTACACACATGATAGTCCCCCCACTTTGGAAAAAAAAACACTTCTTTTGACCCCACATCTGCCTCTAGCTACCTTCAACTATTCTACTCCCTTTTATAGCAAAACGCTGAGTTTTTAAAACGTGTTGTCCTTTCCTCTCTTGCCACTGTCTCTGGAACCCATCCCAGGTAGGCTTTTGCCCCAGCACGCCCTCAAAACTGCTCTTGTCAAGGGCGCAGTTACCCCCCACATTGTTGAACCCAATAACCGCTGCAAGGTTCCCATCTTTCTTGACCTTTCAGCAGTATGTGAAATAATTTCTGGGTGCTTCTAAACATACTTTCTTCCCCACTTCTTGGAAAGCGTTCTGTATTGGTTCTTCTCCCCCTCACCAGCTGCACTTCTTCTCTGCTCTAAGATCTCCCCTTTTCTATCTATCCACGCCTGTTTCCTGAGTGATCACCCCCCCTCTCATGTTTTAAATACCACTTATAATGCGATTATCTCCTGAATTTATATCACCAGCTTGATCTCTCCATTGAGCTCCGAATTTGTATATCAAAGTGGCCATGGGACTTCTCCATCTGGGGAGTGTAACAGGTGTCCAACCCAAAACTCGACACTCACTCTCGCCAACCTGTCCTGCCTGCAGTCCCACCCAGTAAATAGTATTTCTGTCATACCCGTTGCTGCAGCCAAAAACATTGGAGGTATTCTATGAATGCTTTCTTTTTTTTTTTTTTTAATTTTTTTTTAACGTTTATTTATTTTTGAGACAGAGAGAGACAGAGCATGAACGGGGGAGGGGCAGAGAGAGAGGGAGACACAGAATCGGAAACAGGCTCCAGGCTCTGAGCCATCAGCCCAGAGCCCGACGCGGGGCTCGAACTCACGGACCGCGAGATAGTGACCTGAGCCGAAGTCGGACGCTCAACCGACTGAGCCACCCAGGCGCCCCTATGAACACTTTCTTGAGCGTCCTGTAGCTAATCTGCCAGCAATTTCTGCTCGACCCACCTTTAAAATCAGGTGGAATCCACTCACCATCTCCCTCACTGCTATCTTGGTCTAAATGTATATTATCTCTAGCCTTGATTGATGAAAGAAGCTAATTCACCTTTCTTCTCCTTTGTCCCGTGGGGTCTATTCACCACAACCACCAGAGTGAACATATCACTGCTATCTTTCCGTCCTTACTTTCTCCCATAACAGTAATACTATAAGCCAACTCTTTTATTTAAATCTAAGTTAGTCCACAGATAGTGTACTAATGATCTCAGGAGTAGGATTTAGTGATTCATCGCTCACGTGTAACACCCGGTGCTCATCCCAGTAAGTGCCCCTCTTAATGCCCATCATGCCCTTAACCCATCCCCCCACCCAACACCCCTCCAGCCACCCTCAGTTTGTGCTCTGTATTTAAGAGTCTCGTATGGTTTGCCTCCCTCTCCGTTTCTACCTCGTTTTTCCTCCCCTTCCCCCACGTTCCTCCATTTTGCTTCTTACGTTCCACACTCGAGGGAACTCATACGGTATTTCTCTTTCTCTGGCTGACTGATTTCACATAGCATGACACCTGTGGCATTTATATGTGATGGAATATTGCCTGGCAATCAAAAAGAACAAAATCTTGCCGTCTGCAACGGCGTGGATGGAACTAGAGCGTATCGTGCTAAGCCAGCTCTTCATAGCAGCGCACAGGCCGCGGACCCTCTCACCATCTCAGCCCCCCACATCCTCTGTTCCCGCAACGTTGGCCATCACATTATTTCCCAAACACGCCAAACATCTGCCTGCCTTTGGGCTATCTCATTGCTATGCCTCCTCCCTCGGATGCTCCTCCCTGAGACCCACGTAGCTCACTCTCTCCCTCCCTTCCAGTCCCTTCTTGAATGTCTCCTCTTCAACCCTCCCTGATCACACAGTACAGAGTGACACGTCACCGCCCTGCTCTCCCTGTCGGGTTCCTTGGCTTCATTTCTTCCTTGATATATTTACACATACTTATGTAACAGGTGTGTGCTATATACACCTCCTTGTCTATTCCTTTGTTTCCCCTGCCTTCTGAAGCCTATCCTGAGTCCTGTTTTGTTTTATTTTAAACTTTATGTATTTAGAGAGAGAGAGAGAGAGAGAGCAGAAGTGGGGGAGGTGCGTAGAGAGAGCAGAGAGAGAATCCCAAGCAGGCTCCACACCATCAGCACGGAGCCAGGCGCGGGATCAGTCTCACAAACCACGAGATCATGACCTGAGCCGAAATCGAGAGTCGGACACGTAGCCGACTGAGCCACCCAGGCGCTCCTCCTGAGTCCCAACCTACTAAGCCATGATCGTGGCTTGCTGTTTGTGCAGGAATCCTGGCTAAAGGTACCGGCCCCTCCCAGGAGTATTTGCATTTGCTTGGGACTCCAGATCGTGGAGGCACAGGGATCTGTATCCGTGACCTCTGGTGGGGAGAGATACCGGGCTCAAAAATCACCTCCTTCTGAGGTCACTGGTGATTTCAACCACAGTGGCTTAGAAGGAAGACAAAGGCTTCTTTGCACCCAACTTCTTTCCTGGATCTGTGATCTCTTAGCTTGGTTTCCAGAAGGAAACAGAAGGGCATACCCCCATCCTCTGGTGCCGCTCAATGGACATCAGTACAATGCAAACTGGGGAGAAAGTCAGGGTATCTCACCTCTGCCCCTCTGTCGTCTCGTCTTCAGCAACCCCACCCCCAGTTGGTTGTGGGCCTCCAATCTCTGCCCTGGAGGGGTGCAGCCCTGAGAGGTTTCCCGCCCCCTGCCCCGCCAGTTTCCCCCTTAAAGAGGGTAGATCCGTAAGAGAGAGTCGGCCGGGTGATCCCTCAGGCCTCTTCTCTCCCGGCCTCTCCAACCAGAACAGCTGAGAAACCCCAAGTCCTTGCTCCTTCCTGCATCCCAGCACGAAGCTTGTTCTCTTTCAAGGTTAAGCTGCTCCCGCTATAAAAATGATGAGTTAATTGTGTGTAGGCAGGGCAAAACGGAAGGGGCCGTGTGCATGGACAGCTCAAAGTGGTTTTCTCAAATGATCTCCATTAACGTGGAGAATAAATTGCCGGGACACCAGGCCTTCAGCGCCTCCAACCTGTCTTGGGAATTCGAAGCAGCGTTAACTGCTTCTAATGTGCTCCTGCACATTCTCAGGCTCCCTCATGGCTGCGCCACCCACGAGAGGTCCCTTCATCCTAAGGCTCAGCCCAGGAAGCTCAGGGCACAGGTGGCAGGAGCTTAACTAGGCTCCTTCAAAGCTTGGGCTGCCACACCTCTCAAACCTCCATCAAAGCAGTGAAGACAGAGCCAGGGGCACAGTGGGCTAATGAGGGACCTGTATCCGGTTCTCTGGAGCCCCCCCTAGGTGGGCATCGTGCCCCTCATGAAAAACCCAGACCAGGGCCAGCCCCTCTCGGATCAACTCTATTTCAACTCCCAGCCTCTCAGAAGGCATGTGACATTAGCAAAGGACGGTGATTGTCCATTAATTGGCCTTTGCGGTAAGTCAACGGTGAACTGCTGGAAGAAAATTATGCTTCTTTTTACTTAAGGGCAAAATAAGCCCCTTTCAGCCTTTCGCAGGAGAAAAGGAAATGAGAAACATTTAAATGAGTCAGTGGGAATGAAAGAAGGAAAGGGAGGAAATAGGGGATAAATGTTTTTGCTTCTGGTTTCCAGGCAATTCTTTATTAGACCTCTTCTAATTATGAATTATTATTTTGGTTATTATGGGAAAAATCGCTGCCGATTGCTAAATTACCACGCTTCAGTCACTCCACCGAGAAGAGTATGTTGGTGCCAGCAACGCTCAAGCTAATTTGCCTTCGAATTTCCCTTCATGTTGCCGCTAAGCATGGCCGAAAGGCCCACCGCTAGACTAAAGTGCTTTTTGGGCAATGTATTCCTCCTGGCGCCCAGCCCCAGCGGGATCCTGGGGGGGATGGGGGGTGGGGGGGGTCCATCTCGCTGAGCGCGAGCAGAAGTCTTCCTAATAAATATCACGCAGGGCCCTGATCCGCTTTGTTTTCAAGAGTAAATCATGCCTCTGCATTCTTCTTTAAATTTTTTTTAAATCTTTATTTATTTTTGAGAGAGAGACAGAGTGTGAGCAGGGAAGGAGCAGAGAGAGAAGGACACACGGAATCCGAAGCAGGCCCCAGGCCCTGAGCCGTCAGCACAGAGCCCGCCGCGGGGTTCGAACTCACAAACCGTGAGATCATGACCTGAGCCGAAGTCGGACGCTCAACCGACCGAGCCACCCAGGTGCCCCCAGGCCTCTGCATTCTAAGGCCGGGCCATTCAGAGGCTGCACTGTTCTGTGTATTTTTAGACAAAAACAACGGGCGGCTGCTTTCCCGCCACACAGGCACCCTCTCCCCCGGTCTCCACTGGTTTCTGCCCCTGGGGAGACTGGAAAGGAGAGGAGAATCTCGTGGCTCTTACCAGGCCCCAAGAGTTAGGAGGAAAGATAGTGTTTCCTTCCTGGGAGGTTTCTGGCCCAAAAAGGAGAGGGTCTGAAAGGGCGACGATGTGGAAAGAGCAGTGCACGAGGTCAGGCAAACCTGAGTTCCCTGTCGATGCCACCTTCACAAGCGACACAACCCGAGCAGGGTCCTCAGCCCTTTTCAGCCTCAGCAACTTCACAGGTGGACTGGTCTGGTAATACTCCAAATACTTACCTTAAAGCTTCAGGTTGCTGTATGCAGCGCGCCTTTTTATTAGATAAAGCGACAAAGGCCCAGAGAAGGAAACCAACTGCCGGTGCACAGCGCGCCTTTTTATTAGATAAAGCGACAAAGGCCCAGAGAAGGAAACCAACTGCCGGTGCACACACAGCAAGTTACCAGTCTCTCCTGGATCCGAGGCGGCTCTTAAGGTAAGGTTTCCCCATTGCGCCCGCCTCCCTGGCCAACTCAGATTTCGTGGTTCAGTCCCATCCATCCACGAAAAGGATGTAAATTACCTCATTAATAGTTTCTTATACTATTGAACACATTGGAATAGCACTTGTATATCTCTAAAAACCAAAATATTCAATTTAATTTCACCTGCTTCTTTTTTCAATGTGGCTACTGGCAAACTTAAAATTATTTACGTGATTTATGTTATATTTCTACTGGATGCTGCAGAGCTAACTCATAATCAAGCCTCCTTAGTTGTCTCAAAAATGTCTTTTTTGGGGCGCCTGGGTGGCGCAGTCGGTTAAGCGTCCGACTTCAGCCAGGTCACGATCTCGCGGTCCGTGGGTTCGAGCCCCGCGTCGGGCTCTGGGCTGATGGCTCAGAGCCTGGAGCCTGTTTCCGATTCTGTGTCTCCCTCTCTCTCTGCCCCTCCCCCGTTCATGCTCTGTCTCTCTCTGTCCCAAAAATAAATAAACGTTGAAAAAAAATTTAAAAAAAAAATGTCTTTTTTGCAGTTAAGCACTTCAAGAAGGCATATGGAATTTAAAAAAAAAAAAACAACTCCCAAGTGATTTGCATATACACCTCCGGTTAAGAACCATTGTTCTGGGCCTTTGGTTCAAGAAAAATGACGCTGTAATGACACTGGGTGGTATTTGTAGATAATGTTGTTTTCCAATCAGCTGGCTCCAGACCCTGTGCCCGCACATCCTGGGTCTCTTACAGGGAAATTGTGATTTTTGCAGGCGCTCCCAGAGCCATGCACCTGCTTTCTTATCGAACCGATTCCACCACTCTTGACTAATAATATCATGAGAACCACCTTGTTAAAGGTATTTCATTCAACAAATATTTATCCATATATGCCGGTCACTCTTCGAGGCCCAGGTATTCATGAATCAATAAGATGGTGGGATTCCTGCCTTCCTGGAGTTTACATTCTGATAGGTCGTGGAACCGGTTACCATGCGTCTGGATGCAGGAAACAGAAAACCCTGACTCCAAAGGGCTTAACTAGTCACAAATGTGTTTCTTCACAACCAAAGAGCCCGGAAGTATGGCGACTTGACCTGTGCGTTCAAGGGCTCCGGCTCCGCTTTTCTGAGACTCTCTTGGTCCTTGTCTGCTCCATGCAAACAGCTGATGCTCAAGCTGTGTGTCAAGAGGCCATTTTGCCACTTTTACCGCCTCTCCCCCCTGATCCCAAGATCTCAACCCGATCCCCTGCCCTCTGTCTCGGAGCTCTTATCCTTGGCCACAGCTCCTCAAGTTCCAAAATGCTTTTGGCAACCTTGACTCCCACCTCCATAGAACCCTCTTTTCCCTGGTGCCATAGCAGTCTCAGTCAGGGTTGGGGTTGAGGTACGGGGTAGGGTTGGGGTTCTTAACGGATCCTGCCTTTCTTGTTCCCGCCCCTTCTTGACTTTGCTGCCTCCCCTTCCGCCTCTACCCTTAACGTGTTCCCCCAAGAGTTCCTTCTCTCTCCAGCTTCAGATAGAGTGACAACTCCCAGAGCCTGACCACCGCCGGCTGAGGCCTCGATCCCACAGCCCAGCTCCGCGTTCTCAGCCGCCTGCTGGGGAGCTTCCCCACCACCTGAACCACTGCCTCTGTCAACCAAGGGGAGTGAGGGGACCCGCAGGCCAGCTCCCGGCTGAAGCAGCTCGGAAAGACTGGCGGAGACGGAGCTCACTACTCGTTCACAGTCTCAACACCTACGCCTCCCTCTTTCCATAGTCAAGCAGGGCCAGGACCCAGGTCACAGGCAAGCCACGGCTCGCCGTGCAACGTGGCCATCCCCCCTCCCCGTGTGACACAAGATCCATCCTGAGGGAGAACTCAGGCCACGAGGAGATTCTGCCTCCTGCCCGACAGGGGTGGTCAGGGCAATAAGCAATCCATGCCTTATCCCTCAGTAGGTTCTACATTTTAAGTTGCCGCTGCTAAGTACTCAATCTGATCGGGTGATGAGCTAGGAAGGATTGAAATAACCTGCCTCGCCACCCCCTACCTTGTTGGCTCCAAAAAACTATGATAATACTCTAGAACTCTTGCATAAAATTGCACTCCACTCCCTCCCCCCTAGCACCAGCTCCTCTCTCTCTTAGCTTCCCAACCACGGTAAAACTACCCTCCCGGGTTTAAACGCTCTCCCTCCCCTACTTCTAGATTATTCACTTCTATGTGACTCCATCTTTCCCCATCATGGGTCAAGTGATTATTGCAATGGTACCTAAATGGAACCCTGGCTCAATCACATCACCTCTCCCACTTTTCCCCACAGCCTTATTCTTCCCTGGGCGAATGAAGCCAGAGCTCTCCTCACTTGCCACAGAAGACCATTCGAGAATGCGTTCTCAGAGGGACAATGATGAGTTTCAGTGGTTCTGCTTCCAGGCCAACCTACAAGCCCCATGAAGAAGGACATTCTGGGCAGAGAGGATGTCAGTAGAATTATACAGCTGGCACATGACTGGGTTTAGACTCTAACCCAGCTGTGGTCTTGCTGTCATATCGTACACAAGACAGAAAGGCACATTCGAAATTTTCGAAAGAAAGCTCTAATTCACGGCAGACAGGCAACCGACAGAGGACGGGCCGTGATTTCATTCCCCTGTGCCTAAAACAGGGCCTGGCGCATAGTGGGTACCCATTAACATTTGGGGAGTGAATAAGTGATGGGTGGGTACCTGGGTGGCTCAGTCATTTGGGCATCCGACTCTGGATTTCAACTCGGGTCACAATCTCACAGTACGTGGTTTCGAGCCCCAAGTTGGGCCCTGTGCCAACCGTGGGGTGCCTGCTTGGGATTCTCTCTCTCCCTCACTCTCTGCCCCCCCCACACACACGCACACTCTCTCTCTCTCTCTCAAAATAAATAAATAAAACTTAAAAAGGAAACCAGTGGTGGAGAGGTCAGCAACGAGGGCCAGTAGTGTCCAAAGGGCAATGGATTTTGGTAGCAAAAAAAATGTGAAATGCAAGTCGGACTGGAATTGTAAAGGGCTTTCAACATCCCAGTGAGAAATAAGAATTAATGTCTACTGACAAAAGGAAATCATTGCAGATTTTTAATTAATGGGCCCTCTTTTCAACAGCTGCACCCTGAATCCGTTACCAAGAGTCTTAGAAGAAAAACGAACATGAGAGGGAGCCCCTCCTAGCAAGTGAGTCCTTGTTTAAATTCTCCATAAGTGCCCTTCTCGAGCAAGACACGAAATTACCGATTTTTGCTCCATCTTTTCTGATTTGCACAGATCTGCCCTTTTGAGAGCCACAAATGTGCAACTGTCATGCTGCCATTAAGTCTTCTAAAAATATTGATTTCAACAGTGAATTCCCATCCTTGGTCATTACCTTCAAAAGGAGAAGTGTGTCCGAAAAAAAAAAAAATCGTATTTCCCCACCCTTGGCTCTGAGTCCGAAGCCACTTGTAAATTTAATATGAAGTTTAAGAGCAGCTGGTATTTCAATCCAAACTTTAGAAGTGGATAAATTGAGAGCCAATGTGATGGGACGTCACGTTCAAGGAACAATGGTGCTCCGGGCCTGCGGGACTGGGCTTACTCTGGCAGTCAACGTTCAGAAGAAGGCTCTGTGGCTGTTCTAGGTCTCTCCTCCTTCTGTCTCTCGGCTCCCTGGGGTCTGCCTCTTGCCCTCCTATCACTCCCCACACTGCTTTCTTGACAGTCATCCGTGGCCCTTTGAACACTATGCATGGAGGTCTTCTCGGAGCTAAAGTCCTTGACCATTGGAATCGAATTCCATTTGACCCTCCTCTTTCAGGAAGCTTTCCCCCCGGTTTTGTGTGTCTCTTACCTCCACCTCTGTTCCTTTGATCAGATCCTGCCATGGTCGCTGGCTTGTCTTCCTTCTCCAGCTCCTTCTCAGGGCCTTTCCCAAGATTGGAGCCTCGGCCCTTCTCATCTCCACTATGTTTCTCGGAGGGCACCTTTGCTCTCACAGTTTCTCCTTTAAAGTGCTCAGAGTTTTAGGGCTGGTGATGAGCTCTCTCTTGAACGCCAGACCCTGACTTATAAACACCCATTTCTATCCACTGGTTAAATTCCACCTTATATCTTACCCATTCGGTCCACACAGCTGGGCATGGCTTCCCCAGTTCTCACATAGCCTCTTCTCCTCTGAACATCTTCGTTTGTTAAATATTTCCTGAATGTTACGTCCCGGCCCTAGGACAGTCACTGAGGGGCAGTAAAACATGACTTTGGTCCTCAAAGGTTATACTGTCTAAGTAAGAAGTTTGAAGGAGAGACCAACGAGGACATTTATAGTGTTTGTCCAGAATCCCTTCTTCCAACAATAGTGCCTGTGTTTTCCTAGGAAGAACCACACTTCTGAGCCCACTTAGCTCCAGCTGGAGCTGGCCATCTCTGACGTCATGGCACATGGCCCACGCCTGGCCAATCAGAGCATTCATATGCCAACTCTACAGCTGGGTCAGGGATGGGCATGTGACTGAATCAGTCCAGAACTTTTGCTGAAACGACTGCAAAAGAAGAGCTCTCTCCTCTGTAGCACAGCCTGGAGCTGCCAGCAGCCATGTTCACCAGGGGCAGTTGCCTGGGCAATGCTGAGTGGAGAAAATCTCTAGCCAATCAATGGGGGAAAGGGTCACCATCCCAACGACACATCCTTGGGTCTACTTACACCTGAAGCCACCTTCACTTCCTGAATTTCTTAGTTTCATTAACCCCCTAAAAGAACGGCCACAACAACCAAAAATCACTTAAAAAAAAAACAACTTGAATCTGGTTTGATCAGATTTGAGTTACCTGCAACTGATGAGCCCTTCGTACAGGCGTAAAGAAATACTCAAAGTAGTGCCTACTACGTGCGCAAAGGCAGATGCATGTGAGAGGTGGATTCGCACAGAGAAGAGAGTAAATAATAAGACACGGAGCACGGGGAGTGAGTAAGGGTGGGGGGAGTAAGCAAATCTCCACAGGAAGAAAGATCTGAGGTGTTGGAGGGAAGGAGGTGAAAGGGCAGGAACACGTGCAGAGACGGGAGCCTGAAGCCACGGGCACGTTCAGGGGCAGGGCAGCGGGAGACCACAAACCCTCGGCCAGGAGCACCAGCTTCTTCCACGGGGCCAAGGGAGCACTGAAGGGTTCACATATGAAGGGGTTACAATCTGATCGGTGTTCCCAGAGCATCACTTGGCCGTTCGCGGACAGTTCAGGGAGAAATCCTGTAACCTACGCACTCTTGCCTTGTATTTTCAGCTCAGGCTCTCACGCCGGATTCTGAGGCTTTGCGAGTGAGGGCTACGCCTTAGAAACCATGGAACCGGCCCCAACCCCTGGCATGGAGCTGGCACAACAATGTTGTCTGCGTAAGTGACGACATCTTACTTGTGCAGTGGTACGTGATCTTCAAAGCACGTTCACCAGCTGGGCCTGGTCCGATCTCCTAGAGGTAATTCTACCGGGGATTTTTCTCACTGCTTGGAAATGAAACCTTGAGAGCTTAACTGCCCCCTCCTAGGGTTCAGCTGGGTCTTCAAAGTCCCAGTGCGGTGACGCCCCTGTCCTTACCCTTCCCCAACTGGCCCACCTATGACCTGTCTCCTAAAGCAGCAGGGCCAGGCATGAGCTCTGGGGCCACGGAGGATTATTACATGGCCTTAAGCAGCCTGAATCTCACTTCCCCCAAATGGCCGTGGATACCCCTGCAGTTCTCTCTAAGAAAACCCAGCACTTTCTTTTTGTAGCACTTACAATTTAAAATAATCTACTTACTGGTATGTTTGTAGACCAGCTGCCTCCTCGGTTAGACTTATGGCTTTATAAGCACAGGTACGCTGTCCTTTTTTTTTTTTTTTTTACCCACTATAGAAACAATATCTCAACATCTCAGGTTTTGCCTGAACAGCCTACAGCCCCCAAAGAAGGGACCAGCAGCGCCATTCAGGCCTACGCGGAGAAGACCACGTCTGAGAACCACAACCAGGTCCGGTTTCTTCCCGTCACCTCCCCAGGACCTCTCCCAGGCCCTGAACCCCCACCTAGTCCAGATCTCACCTGGGCACTGGTGCCGGTGGCTGCCTATGGTATCTCTTCCTTGGGGCTGATTAGGGAGACAGGCCTGAGTCCCGCCTCGGCCAGCTCACACCCTTCGGCATCAACTCCACGCACGTGATCTGCGATGCATGCGTTTGGCATAGTCAGTGTTGTTTAACAATCTGCCCACAAAGAAGGCTGTACGGGGATCCCAAGCCATCAGGCAGGGTACAGCTTTTGATCTACACCTTATGGAAGGTGAAACTGAAAGATGAAAATGAGCAGAGGGGCTTAGGGGACAGAGAAGTCCGCTAGGACAGGGGGGTCTGCGACCGAAGGGGAGAATCACCCTTCAAAGTGCTGCCAGTCTGTGTGTCTCAAATGCAAATACAGAGCTGCCTCTTTCCTGCTGAGAGCGCTCCAGGGGCTTGGCCCAGGGCGGAAGTTCTCAGAGGCTGCCTTGGGACGCACCAATATGTTGCAATCCCCTACGAGGTGTGTTCCTAGTGATTCATTATTAATAGAAACCAAAATTTAGAAACGAAAGTTTTGTTTGTAAAGTAGAACAGCTAATCCTAAGAGACCATGATGGTCTCTCACTCTGTTCTGGAGTAGGAGCGAAAGCAGAAACTAGCCCTAGTAGGCAGCCCCCACCATACCAGACCCCAAATGACCACAGGAAGCCTGTGTGTGTGTGTGTATGTGTGTGTGTGTGTGGGAGGGGCTTTCTCCCTTCTTCACTGGTTCATGCTTCAGGACTCAGGACTCATGGAGCCTTCTAGAGTCTAGGAATCACCTGGCCTGGGCTTCTTAGACTCTTCACGCTCCAAATTCTTCTCTAATATGTCTTCTTAGTCTTTCCCAGGCTCCCCGGCCAGCTGTCCCTTCTCTATCCAAGCTGTCGATTTTGGAGCGCCCAGTCATCTTCTCCTAGGTAACTCCATGCCTCCTTTATGATGATGACTCCCAAGTGTAACTCTATAACCTTGACTTTCTCTAGAGATCCGCTTTCCAATATGGTAACCACTACCCCTGTGGGGCCATTGAGCGCTTAAAACGTGGCTAGGTTGAATCGAAAGGGGCTGAAAGTGAAAGTTATGCACCAGATTTTTAATAATCAATAATGAGATGTCCCACTAATTATTTTGTATTGATTAAACATTGAAATTACAATATTTGGGATGTGTTGGACTACATAAAATACATCAAAATTAATTTCACATGTTTTTCTTTTACCGTTTTGATATGGCTTCTAGTGAATTCAAAAACAACCCATGTGGAACTAATGTAATACTGTGTGTCGACAATACTCAAATACATTGAAAAAAAAAACACCTTTTTAAATCACCCACATGACTCGCATTTGTGGCTCATGTTGTGTTTCTGTTGGACAGCACTCCTCAGAGTACCAGACTCTTACCTTCCTCTGTCTACCCCGCATCTCCAACCAAAAGAAACCCCCCATTTGATAGGATGGGACAGGACTCTTGGCTTCCTCTCTCGCCTCACCTCCAACACGTGTTTTTTTTTTTTTATCCCTTACTTCTCTGCTTCTCCATAAACGGCACCACCGTTTCCCCGGTTGCTTGATTAAAAACCTGAGAATTACTCCTTGAGTCCTCTCTTTCCTTCACTCCCTACATCCAACCCATTTGCAAGCCCTCATGATTCTACCTCCCAAATACGTCCCCAGTCTAGGTACAGGTCTCCCCCACTATCCAAAAGGAAAGCGTTCCCCTTAAAAGCTTTTGCAAGGCAAAGTGGCAGTGAATAAGCAGTTATTATTCACTTATACGAACAACGCTTTTAACATTCCCAGACCCCAAAAAATAACCTCTCGTAGGCTTCGCTGACACCTTAAGACGCATCTTGCCAGCCGATGCACAGAATAAATGGAGGTAAAACACAGATGCTCAGACACCGTCCGAACCTCTGACGGCTTGCTGCTGAGACGCAGAGTGTAGTTCCCGGGGAAGGGGCTTGGAGGCGCCACTCCCGCTGCCCAAAAATGCCTGCTGCTGCCTCAACAGTAGCTTCCTACACAGCCAACCCTTTTTTTCACGAAAAGCAAAAGTTCTCTTCAGATTTCTTTCAGTGAACACACAGGTATTCAGGCAGGTACGTCCGCTAGAAGAGCAAAGGAGCGTATGACGGCCTTGCCAAACGCGGGGGATACCTGTGGTTCTTTCCCCTTCTACCATTACCACTAACCTTATCCTCCACTGCTGGACCTCTCCTCCCCACTGGGCACGGCAGGAGCCCCCTCGCTGCCCTCCCCACTTCCTCCCGTGCCCCTCCCCCAGAACAACTCAGCAGTCACCACGGTCTTTTCCCAATCCTAAGAAAGGCAACCGTGACCAGAACCTTGGCTGGCTTCCAGTTGTGCTTAAGATAAAAGCCAAGTCCCCATCACAGTGCACAAGGCCCCACAGGACCCTTTGTGATCTGGACCCTGCCCCCTTCTTGGACCTTTATGTCCTACCCTCGCTGCCCCCTTGGTGTTTCTCTCACACACGCCTCGAGCTCATTTCGCCTTGTGGCCTTTGCCCTCGCTGCTCTCTGTGCCTGAAATGTCTCTGCAGCATGGCGTGATGCCTCTTCACAGAACCCTTCTGGACCCTTCCCCTGAAATAGCCCCTGTTTGCACCAAACAGAGTCCCTAACCCGCCACCTGTTTGCACCTTCCTGACCCTTATCAATCCTTGAAGTTACCTTGTTTGTCCCGTCAATCTTGATGTTTCAAAGTTCACTGAAGGCTAACGAGGGCTATTTTTCTGACCCCAGGCTTCGCCATCATCCTGGCTTCTGTGACCACACAATGGCCTTTCCTTACTTTCTTGACTTACTCATTTCTAATGGTCTCTCCTTCTTCCCCACCTCACAGCTTTATCCCCTCAAGGCTGGGTCGGCTGTGTATTTGTTTGCATCTGTGGCCCACTCCCCCCTCCAGGGCAGAGGTTTCGTCTACCAAGTACAGTATTGTATTCCCAGGCCCTAGAGCAGTTTCTGGCCCATCAATGTTTGTCGAATGAATAAATGCAAGCCGAAATGCCGCACACCCCTCCTTGGAATCCTCCCCAAATCTGTGACCATCTCCGTCCCGGCAATCTCCACTATATATTTCTTTACTTCTCCATCTCCCTAGCTGGACAAGGAACTAACGATGCGAGGGCAGATTCTTACGTACTTTATCTCTTAGCACCTACCAGAGGGACAGATACACAAGGGGTGTTCGGTGAAATCATGTTGGATCAAGATTATCTACTGGTGGCTCTTGACTCAACTACATTCCTCGGAGCTGATTGGTTGCTACAGGACACGCTTTCGCAGGCTTGCCCCCCCAAGGTTGGAGTCAACACTGTGCGGGTCGTCTGTGAGCTGTCGATGACCTCCCTCTCCACGGTGTGACCCCACACAGAAGCTGACAAAGCCAGACCTCAAGAGAAAAGAAGAGAACAAGTCTGCAGACAGGAGCTGCCTGTGTTCCTCGCACCTTTTCACCTCCTAGGGCAACCCTGCTTGAGGCCCAGCTGCATTCCTGCCCGTGAAGTCCAGAAAGTAGCTCTGTTTCCTTATAATAAAGTCCCCTCTCTCATTCAAACCAGCTCCAGTGGACAAGGGCTCTTTGCTCTGGTCTTTGCAACAGGAGTCCTTACAAATGCAAGTCCTCAACAAAGATAGAGGCTAGGCAAGCCCTTGCTTCCTGTGCCATTCAAGGTCTCTGGTTTGCAAAACGCAACCCTTCTCAGGGCAACTTGAGCCTTAGCAGATGAAAAGTAGCTCCCCTCTACAAAAACACTGGGTCAGGGCCCTGAGACACAACGGGCGCGCCTACTTTCTCCTTTGATCAGTGCTGTGACCCAGGGCGAAGTCCAATCTCTTGGGCCTTCCCGCACACTGATGTGAAAAATTCATGTATATCTCGGTTTATGCAGACAGCCGCTTCCTAACACCTCTATGTGAATCACATCTTTAAAAATTGACTCCCATTTCCCCACTGACTCTGGCTATCTGCTCAGGATGCTTTCTGCTCCTTTCTGATTTATCGCCAATTGGCAGCCACAAAGTATAGCCCTGGCTTCACATTTCTCTCTTCCCCAAGTGGCTCATCAATCAATCAACAAAATTTTCATTCAGAGCCTATTATGTGTAAGACATTGGTCATGATCTGTAAGGAGAATAGGAAATGCACCGAATGCACTAGAGAAGACTGCTCTCTGTGAATCCTCTATAATAAAACCACGTCAAGAGCCAACCTCTTATTTATCTCTTCTGTAAATTCAGATTTTCTTCTATCAGGTTTTCCCAAAGAAGTGCCCATGTGTACTGAGCAGCCTCTCCAGGTTACCATAGAGATGGAGAGTCATAAAAGGATGTTGAGAAACGTAAGCGCTTCTATAAATCCTCAGGAACAGAAATCGCAATTGTTTGGAGCCATAATTGAGACTATTCATGGCGTGTTCTCAGAAATAAGCACAAATAACTCACCAATCTGCAACTCCTGGCAAAGCAACAGCAAACTAGGAACAAAAGTTAATAATAGGCTTTAAAAACAAGTCATGCCAGGCCAGCACAATTTTCCTTTGGGACCAAAGAGAGACTCTTCCAGCTGAAGGAACCCTATCAACCACCAACCTCTGCAACGGTCTCAACTTCTCACAGGCCCTGTCTTGTTATCTGCTGACGTCCCAGAGCCCTCATGACGTGTCTCAGCAGCTCCCACCCAGATTCAGAAGAAAATATCTAAATTCTTCTCAGTTATTCGTAATCTACCTGTTCTCAAAAAGGATTCTGAGGCACCTTACAAAAGACGGTGCTGGGCCAAAGCATCAGCATTGAAAAGGCAAAGCATCGGGGTGAAAGGCTTACTTGAGAGCTTTTGTTTGTTTTCAAGTGACAGAAGTGATTTCAAACTAGCTTTAAAGAATTTTTTAAATGTTTAAGATTTCACCTGTGGCACCCAAGAGTGAGAAAGTTGCCAGGTCCCAGGAAGGACAGTGCCAATATCAAGACTCTTTCTGGATCCCAAGATGTATCAACTGTCTGTCCTTCCACAATATTTATCTCGGCGTACCTGCTTCTCTCCTTCTCAGAAGACTGGCTTTCCTGCCGCCCATCCACAAAGTCACCTGCAGCCTCAAAGCCTACTCCTTAGGGCTCAAAGCACCTGGAGGGATGCTGACTCTCTTATGGTCCAACCAGGAAGAGCTGATCTTTTGTGAAGCATATCACAGATGGCTCCCATTCATCCAGTCATTAGTTGAGGCTGAGGGTAGATGTCTTAGCTCAGGCTTCCACAAAAAAAAAATACCATAGCTTGGGAGGTTTGAACAACAGGAATTTGTTTTCTTCCACTTCTGGAGACTGGACGCCCAAGATCCAAGTGCCAGTGTGGTCAGTGCCTGCCGAGAGCTCCTTCCTTGAGTTACAGACAGTCACCTTTTCACTGTGTCCTACCTGGGCTTTCCCTGGTGCATGTAGAAAGAGACAGAGAGGAAGCAAGATCCCCGGTGTCTGTTCTTATAAGAGCATTAATCTCATCATAAGAGCCTCACCCTCATGACCTCATCTGAACCCAACTGCCTCTCAGAGTCCCCATCTCCAAATACCATCACACTGGGTTTAGGTCTTCAACAGCAATTTGGGAGGAACATAATTCAGTCCATAGCAGTATATAACGTTATTCAAAGTAGCAGCTTGGGGTCTCCCACCAGAAGTAACGAGGAGCAGCTAATGTGAGCTGGGCTGCAATTCCAAACGTATCCATTACAAAAGTGTAAGTAAATATAGCCCAAGAATGAGTTAGTGCATGGAAATAAGCAATGATGCCCCATCTCTTGCTAGAGAGAGAGAGAGGACAAATTTGGCTCTGAGCTTCCTAGCAGCCAAAGTACAGTGAAGGGGCACCTGGGTGCCTCAGTCGGTTGAGCGTCCAACTTCGGCTCAGGTCATGATCTCACAGTTCATGGGTTTGAGCCCCGCATCGGGCTCTATGCTGACAGCTCAGAGCCTGGAGCCTGATTCTGATTCTGTGTCTCCCTCGCCCTCTACCCCTCCCCCACTCACTTTCCGTCTCTCTCTCAAAAATAAATAAACATTAAAACACACACACACACCGGGGCGCCTGGGTGGCTCAGTCAGTTAAGCGTCTGACTTCGGTTCAGGTCATGATCTCATGGTTTGAGCCCCGCATCGGGCTCTGTGCTGACAGCTCAGAGCCTGGAGCCTGTTTCAGATTCTGTGTCTCCTTCTCTCTCTGCCCCTCCCCTGCTCGCGCTCTGTCTCCCTCTGTCTCAAAAATAAATAAACATTAAAAAATAAATAAAACACACACACACACACATACACACACACACACAGTGAAAAACTTCCCAACGGCCAAAGCACAGCAAAAGGAGGTTCTTAATGTAACTAATAATAATAAATTATTAAAAAAAAAAAAACAACGCTTTCACAAGTGAATCCAGCTTTATCCAGTAATATGATCTGAGAGCAATTTCTCCTCTGAGTCCACATTAAGGAGACCCCTCTGGTGGACAGGTCACTGTCCCTGGGGCATCTTTACAAAATATACAATTATAACTTTCCCTCTAGTCACCTGTTACACCAGAAACAGGATCACCCACACACAGAAGATACAGCAGGTGTGAGATAAGTTCTTTCTCACAACTAAAGGTCTGTACGTGGATGTTCACCCAAGAAACCAGCCAGGCCAGGCCAGAAAAATCCTAGGAACCAGGGTTGGGCATGGGGTTAAGCTAGTGCTGACTGCCAGGCTACAAATGTCATGACCGGGATCGAGGAAGAAGTGATTGGTCAGAGAGGCAGAGGCCAGGTACCTAGGCATAGGATGGGCAATATAAGCCCCAGGACCCAACAAGCAGGTTCTAGATGATGAAAGGAAACAGAGTCTGGAAGGAATCTCTGGTGTATGGGAATATGCTTCTGGAAATTTCAACAGAGTGCCTGTAAACTTGCATGCCTCTGGAAAGACACAATGCCAGACCACTGGAAGTCTCACAGCAGAAAATCTTCAGCAGCCAGCAGTCAGCACCCAGGCAGCATGGTGGCATGACATGGGACTTGGAGCACATGGCTCCGGGGTGGGTCTTCAGCCCATGGTAAGAGATAAGACTAATAAGACATAAGGGAGACCCCAGGACTATAGAAAATGGACACTAGAAAAGGCTTGCAGAAGGACTCAGGTCCCCAGGAACAGGAAAGACAAGCAGGTGTCTCTTTACCCAGGTGCCTGGCTATGAATCGATGGCGATTACAGGGATGGTGCGGGGGGTTGAACAGCGGCACCGAAAGACAGATCCAAGTCCTAACCCCCAGTACTAGTGAATTTGACCTTTTTGGAAATAGTTTTTGCAGATGGAATTAAGGTTCTCTGGATGAGATCATCCTGGATTTAGGGTGAGCCGTAAATCCGATGACTGGTGTTTTCACAAGACAAAAGGGAGGGAGATTTGATACCCCAGCAATGCGGGGCGGAGGGCGGGGGGGGGGGGGGGAGTAGGCCACGTGAAGATGGACGCAGAGACTAGAACTACATAGCTAGAAGCCAAGGAATGCCAAGGGTTGCCAGTAGTGACCAGAAGCTAGGAGAGAGGCACAGAATGGATGCTCACTCAGAGCTTCCAGAAGGAATCAACCCTGTCAATACCTTACTCTCTGGCCTCCACAACTCTGAGAGAAAGCATTTCTGTTGTTTCAAGCCACCCAGTTTGTGGTACTATGCTATGGCCGTCCTACAGAGTTCAGACAGTTGGCCAATGATTTCATCTCATGGGTCAACTCCGTCAATTAGTAGTGACTGTCCAGATCACTCTGTTGAGAACTCCGAGGCCATTCAGGCTCCATAGGAAATGTGCTGTAATTGATTGGTGATGCCTAACTGTAGGCACAGAAAGCACATGGCAGCACATAAGGCATGTGATTGCCCTATCAAGCCCAATGTTTGCACAGAGCTCAGTTCTAGAAGTAAAGAGATCAATAACACATGATTTGTGCCCTCAGAAACTTTACAGTCTAGCACCAGAACTCAGTCAGAGTCAATGAAATTTACTTCACCTTCCCTCTGATTAAGGTCAAGATTAATCACAATAGTGTCAACAGAATGGAGTTGTCAGGAACAAAGGTCCCAAAAATAACACGCCTGGCAAGAATAGCATGCCAGACATTCTACTTGATGTCAAGTTCAATGGTGGTCAAGGACAATTAAGACCTCATATGTGGCCTTTACTGTAAATAAATATAGCTTTTTGGGGACCCTCAAAGGTGAAGTTTCTCATCAAACATTAGAGCATCCGTGTGCAATTATGAGCTAAGCCTATACCGTCTTCCAGGGTAACAGGACTTGTACCTGTAAACTTATTCCCCAACGGATGAAAAACAGCCCTCTTTGGCCCCTGGGTGTAGAGTTGCATATGGCGCCTTCTTCCATAACCACATCACTGTCACCCTGTATGAGTTATAACACTACATGTTTCTCTTTCATCTTTTACCCTTCAAGGCAGCACTGCCCCTTCTTACCATGTCCCTGGACCCACCAGCTGAGCTCTTCTTTCTTTTTATTTTTACTTTATCTTCTGAGAAGCTCATTCTCAGAGCAGCAAACCATCACCCAGCAGGCAAAATGGACAAGATGCAGATAAGACACATTATATTCCCAATACACTCTCACACCTCCGAGCCTTTCCTCCTGCTCATTCTTCTGCCTAAAATCTAATTTCCTCCACCACCCTTCACCATATGGCAAAATTACTCACTTTCCAACTTCCAGCCCAAATAAGCAGCTTTCCTGGGACACTTTGTTCACCTTCTCCATTAAGAATTAATCACTCAGTCTTCTGTGCCATCATGGAAATTGTTCCTCTACTTCAGAAATGGGATGACACATTGCACTGTAGGCCCATGTCTTTGTATCTGTGTCCCCTACTAAATAGTTCCCGGGAAACGTGTCTCATTTACTTGTCACCCCAGTTTCTAGCAATGTGCCTGGCAAACAGAGAATGCTCAAGAATGCTAAATATTCAACCGTCAATAGATGTTAAACAAATGTGTGAATAAGTGTTTTAAGGATAGCTACAATGATTTACTGATGCCTTCTGAGAGGAGGTTGAGAGCCATTTGTTACAAGCTTTTCTGGGTGAAATACCACAACATCTACTTCTCCTCTTCCTTTGAATGGCCCTTATCTACAATCTGCCTATCACTCGCATTCACCCAATGAAGGCTAATCTATGTTATTTTGGTTTTTCACCCAGGGCTTTACCATCATCCTGGGTGACGTCAGCACCCACATGGGTAACCCAATAGTTGACCTCTCTTTCAGTCTCTTGACCTGTTTCTTGTCGGTGGTCCTCTTCCCCCTCCACCCCTCACTTCCAAGCCTCCATTACCTGTAAATATTCTACTCCTAGAATCACTGATGCAAGCCTTTCCCGCTTAATTCTACCTCGCTTACCCAACTACTCGCACTGTGACAGCTCTTGAACTCTGGTTTCTCCCAGGTCATCAGCCCTCTCCTCTCTTCATTTACTGATTTTAACTTGGTCTCCATGGCCCCTGATTTTAGTAATGTTTTCACCCATACCATAAGCTCTTTCACCCATCTGCTGCCTTCTGTTTGCACCATCTAGATAAAACCAGGCCTGGGAAAACCCAACTGGGGGCCATTTCCAAGACTCTGTCCAAGCAGGAAAAGCCAACCAGGCCATCTCAGATCCACAGCACACACTTCACCCCCAATCTCAAGTAAGCCCACAACTCTACCAAGCAGGCCTACCACATCATCCCCCGTCACTTTCCATAGTAATTTTTTACAAACTTCATCAACTCTTCTCAAGCTTCTGCCACTGCCACCCACCAACATGAGGAAGACGATCTTCACTCCCACTTCGCAGAGAAAACAGATGCTATCAGAAAGGAAACCCCTACAAACAGACGCACAGGTCTACTAGCAAGGGCACCCATCCCCTCCACCTTCACCCTGACAACAGGAGAGGAGTGGACACAACAACCCCCCCATTTGATCTTTGCATGCCAGTGCCACCTACCACCTTCAGACTCTTTTACGATTATTTTTTTCTGTCCTCTCTCTGTTTATCTCTTTCACAACCTCTCTCTGTTCTTAAGCGTTGGCCCACTATCAGCACCAGAGTCCCGCTGCCCACCTCCCTCCTCTCCTTTACTGTCAAACTTGAAGGAAGAGTTGTGGTCACTCACCGCTGCCGTTTCCCCACCTCCCACACACCCCTAACCCGCTCTGATCTGGATCTGATGCCATCCTTCCAATGAGATGGCCCTTGCTAATATCTCCATGAAGTGCACACAGCCATGTTCAGCGGACACTGTCTTCTTTTTTTTAAGTTTATTTATTTTTGAGACAGAGAGACAGAGCATGAACAGGGGAGGGGCAGAGAGAGAGGGAGACACAGAATCAGAAGCAGGCTCCAGGCTCTGAGCCATCAGCCCAGAGCCCGATGCGGGGCTCGAACTCACCGACCGCGAGATCGTGACCTGAGCTGAAGTCGAACGCTTAACCGACTGAGCCACCCAGGAGCCCCCCTTTTTTTTAAGTTTATTTATTTTTGAGACAGAGAGAGACAGAGCATGAACGGGGGATCAGTGGACACTTTCTAAGCCTCATCTCCGTTTGCCTTTCAATAGCTTTAGATACTGTTGACCCTCCCCCTTTTTTGAAAACACTTGTCCTTGGGCTTTTGCAACCTAACAACATGCTGGCTCTATTTCTTCCTCTCTGGCTGTATCATCTCCATCTTCTTGGTAAGTTTCTTCCCCTCCTCCTGTCCATGAGTAACAGGATCCATCCAAATCTAGCCCCAAACACTTCTTCTCTTCTTAATTAGCACAGTCTTCTCTGCCCTTGGCTTCAGTTACACCACAACAAAGATGATTCACACATTTATAGAACAACTCCAGAGCCCTCTTCTCAGTTCCAGGTCTTTGTGTAAAACTTCCTACTTAACACCACCCCTTGAACTTTCCCAGAGCATCTCACACTCAAAGGATCTAAAACGAAATTTTTCTCTTCTCCTCCAGCCCTCCATTCTGATCTCTTCCAAGAATTGTAGCTCAGTACATAACACTACGAACCATCCGGTCTCTCAAGCCAGAAACATTGGTGTCATCCTGACACCCGCCTCTCCTTCACCCATCCTATGAAATGTATCACCCAGCCTGTTGGTTTTAATCTCCTTAGAGTCCTTGAACCATACATTTTTCTATCTGCACCAACATCCTAATCCATCTCTCGCCTAGACTCTTACACTAGCCTTCTACATTGGAACTGCCCTAACAGGTCCTCCACACTGCAATCAGAGTGCCTTTATTCCTACAAGCAAATCCCGTGCCTGCCCACCCCTCACCTCGAGCCCCAAACTTATCGCGAGGTACCTATATCCCTCTTCTGGACTACTGCAGCACCCTACACTTCTGCCCAGCAGAAGACCTATCCCATCTCACTTGTAATCGCTCGTCCCATCATATACCCATGTACAAACAGGTGCGACACAACCACCTGTGAGCTCCTTGCGGCAGGAACTACGTCCTCTCCAATTCTACAGCCGTTCGTTTCTCACAGCGGAAAATTCAGAGGATCTGTTGTCTCCTTAAGCACCAATTTGCCCCACTTATACTACCTAGTCGATACATGAGATAAAAGTTGACAACATGTTGTCACACTGCTTGACGGTTCCTCAATAGTGGCGGAAGCTGCTCACCTATGACATTGAGTGATGGAAATGAGCCAGAATTCATGCCCGGTAGTGGTGGCATAAAGAAGCCGGTGGAGAAATTGGCTGGATGGCTGTAAAAGCCTAGGAGGAGTGGTGCCCCTACTGGCTATCTGGGAAGGAGGCAGGAGAACAGAACTGTTATTGTGCTGATAGCTAACGCTACCACCTGGATTCTCAGCTCGGCCTCCTCCCTTCTACTGACTTCTGTGAGCCCCTACCCAAAGCATGCACACTTCTCCTTTGCACCAGATGGCAGCAGTAATAAGCCACAGAGGCGAGCTAAATGCTGACAGGTGGCAGGGAAATGGGCTCCTGTGACCATTAAAAAGAAAACCCGTCTTAGAGACCAAGCAAATGCATGGAACCCACACAGAGACAGGTCGTTTTCAATGAGGCACCAATCTTCCAAAATGACTCCCAATATAACTTTACCCACAGACCGGGAGAACACAGAGAGGAAGTCTTTGTAGATGTGGCCAGTGTTTCTGCCCCTGAAGTGCTTCCATGGAACTGGGCTTGAGGTTCTATCCAATAATTAGCTTCTAATCTTCAGACCACAGATGATGGACTCCAAGAAAACAAAGCCCACGCAAGGGCCCCCTCCAGACCTTAATGGCACCTCTCCAGTCAGCTCCCATAGCATCCTAAGCTCACCTCTCTCTGCACCTGCACACTGTTTTCTAAGGGCCCGACAAATATCTGTCCCCCTTCTCCCATTAATCCATGAATTTCTCAGGAAACATGATGTCATTCAACTCTGCGATTCCCCGGTGTCCAGAAAAATGCCTGGTACCTAGTAAGAAGTTTGGCATAATAAAAAAGACAGCTTTGATAAGATCCTGGATTTGAACATTTCCATCCACATGATCATAATCAAGGCATCCAACCTCTGTGGGCCCAGTTCCCTCATTTGTGAAACTGTGCACCTGTACGTAGAGTAAATACACAAATCCAACTTAGTTCAGAGGGCATAAAGCTCCTAGCACAATGCCTGACACGTACTAGGAGCTAGCATTAATTGACTACGTTGCTTTCAGGGGCTCTTCCCTGCCCCACCCCACTTAAAATATTGGAAGGAAATAAGACTGCTTTAGGTCAGAAATCAACGAAGTATTTGATATCTATGGAGGGAGAGATTTAACACTCGCCGAGGAACTTCCATGTGCCAGGCACACTGCCGGGAGCATTCCTCACCACGGCCCTGTGGGTTGGACATTATGATCCTACTTTACAGAGGAATCACAGAGGTTGGTGTTCCTTGCCCAAGATCAAACCATTAGTTAATGTCACAACCGGAATAGGACCCTTGACCTTTGTGACTGTGGAGGATAAGTCTTTTTTTTTTCTTTTTTTCTTGTACATCACCAAAAGAAATGTGAACGAGAGTAAAGAAATCGCCAATCCCCAAGGCCATTGCCAGAGGAAGACTAGCTGGGACGGCTCACCCGGCATCAGCCCACGGGAGACATGCGCCAGGAGTCCTGTAACAGAACGAGGAGTGCAACCAAGCAGCTGACATGCCACTTCTCGACCTTTTGTAAAAGGTTTCCGAAAGGAAAGCAAGGAACAGGAATAAATTGCCGGTCCTCGCCCACCGGAGTTTCGATCTGACTGCACAAGTGAACATGTGAGGCTGCAGGTCTAAAAACACCTCAAAGACTCCCCACAGCCGAAGTCCAAGCCCGTTGCAGTGGTATTCCATGCGCCGGATCTCATCTCCTGACACTGCCTACCTCTCAATTTATACTTTAACCACACCAAGCCTGCGGTTCTCCAAACATACCATTGCTACGGCTTGCCATCCCTCCCACTCTCACTTCCTGTACCCGGTTAATCCTACTAACCCTGAAGTCAGTTCAAACATCTTTTCCCCCAGGAAGTCTTCCCCAGCCAGTGGACTAAGGTTAGTGCCCCCTTTGACCCTCTCAATTTCTGTCTCTAGCCCTACAATCACCACATTATTTCGTAAATATCTACTTAGCGGTTTATCCCCTGCATCTGAGTCTGAAGCCTGTGAGGACAGAAAGTGTATCTTAATTCACCCTTTTATCCTCCTCACCCGCCACGATGGCTCACATATAGCACCAGCTCAAAACTGTGTTCGAACAAAGAATCACCACTGTGTTCTCATCGAATGCCAAGCACCCCCCAAAACGCACAAGAAGCAAAAAGACAGCATGGCAGCTAAGAAGACTAGTGTAAACCCAAAACAAATGGAGAAAAAAACTCATGGTGAGTGAATGCATGGTACAAACATCAAGCAGAAATGCCAAATGAATCAAAGTTGTGCGACGAGTAGACTGAATCAGGGCAGGCTGCAGACAGGCACCCAGCAGTCCTCGGCAAAGGTGCAGTTACGTCTTTTACTGACCCTGAATACCCTTTGTGAAATGGACTTTCTCTTACCCGCCAGTCTAGGCTATCTGCTATGAGCTGCCTTCCAGGGAAATTCTAGGCTGAGGGGGAAAAAAAAAGGAAATCATTATTGATCGATCAGTTGTCACGGAGACGTGACTAGTAGAAGGCGATAGTCATTGGAGTATGAGGAATGACATCAAGCATTGTAAGAGAGGAAGAAAAACAGCCGTTGACATTGGTGTTACTTAGCTAAGTCTTTTGAAGAAGAAATGAGTTCAGGGGTCTTAGGAACCAAACCCCCCATCCTTACCATGGGTACAATAATAGTCAGCCAGCTACCTGATGATCAGTATAACATGCCTAGTGTCTAACACCCAATAAACAGTAGCTAGGACCAACTAGTCCGTTACTTTCCCATAAGCTCCTTTTGTTTCCGGTAGCTGAAATCCCCTAGAAAATATCTGTTGGATTTGGGTGTGAGGAGACAAGTAAAAATTGTTCCTCCAGTGGAGTCTCCCCTGGTGGATTTGTTTTCTCTGAAGTGCCTTTTTAATTTAATCCCTGATATTATTCCAGTGTATCCATTATAGCAAATACTCTTAAGAAGAAAGGGTGAATTCAGAAATAAATTGCACTCACAGATCATGCCTTAGAATGAGCATCATTAGTGTTTAACTGGCAAAACCAGATAGAGAAGATAGATGATCCCATTGAAAAAAAGCCAAATCGGATTTTGAAGAGACGTTGACTTGCCCCCTTTTTCTTTCTTTTCCGGGAAAAGAGAAAGCAAAAATTAAATGGTTATGCATAGGATTTTTGTGCTTTGCAGCAACTCAAGAAAGCCTCCTGAGCTGGTCAGCTCTGCGGTCCCTTTTATCCGTTGCTGACAGTGGCTCAAGGAGAAAGCCTGGGATGAAAACAAACCCTCTTATTTGCATCAACTAATGTTAATATTTGTCTGCAGCCCCCCTCTCTACTTGGAACTGAAAAACAGCTCCCTATTTTCTTCAGACTAGAATCTTATTATTTATAAATTATTTATCTGTTCTTCACTTTACTCTGAAATCCAGCACTGCCAAGCTATTCTAGATGATCAAGGGATTCCGATAAAAGGACAGAGCAACATCCAAAAATAGAAGCTAAATCCATTTATCCTTGTTCCACCTGGCAAAGGAATTATGCTAGATGGTATGATTTGTACCTGCGCACACGGCAAAATGGTGACGGGAACAAAACAAGAGTTCAGGTGCTCCGAGACTCCCTTTCTATGACCCCCACGATGTACCTCTATCCCTCCCTCTAGTTTCCACAGCCCCTGTGAGCTCTTCCGTGCTCTCCAGGTAGACCCATGTCACAGAAAGCCAAAGCTTCAGTTAAGGCTCCTGAGTTCCCTCATCCTATCCATGATTAAGATCAGGACAAAAATCACAAGAAAAGTCAGAAACAGAAGGCAGGCTGGCCCATAATGGGGCATGGAGGGAAAAGACCAGGGCAAAACAAAAGCAGGGGGATCCTGCAATTTCCCAACCGGCGTGCCATGACTTTCTTTTATTGATCACCCAAGGCAAGATCTGGGCCGGACAAGTAGGCATGGTTACAGGGCTTAAGTTTATCCTAAAGATAAGGAACCCCCATCCCTGGGTGCCCCTCCACCACTGTGGGACTGCGATCGATCTTCAAACAGCTCTTCCCTTACTCATTACTATGGCTTTACTGGGCATTTGAGTCCAATGGTTTGAGCACAAGTTACAGAATCTATTCCTTTCCAAATTCCATACCAACAACCAGGGCATCTAGTAACTGTTTGTTCCTTGGAATCATTAGTTATTTAAAAAAAAAAAAGAACAGCAAAAATTATATACGCACATATAAACCCACATGTGCACGTACCTTCGAAGCTTTGAAAGTATTTATATTGTTCCACCAACTATGCAAAACTAGCCACGATTATACATGGTAATGCCTCAAACTTCAGACAACTTCAAGTCTCCAGAATTCGGCTATGGGTAAAAAGCAAAAGAGTCTAGACCTTGGGCGGCCAAGACAATAAACTCTAGTATACACTTCCTGATTGCCCTCCCATACACCTGGAAGTCTAAGAATCTGGCGCACTGTATAGGAGACCTGGGGGTCTTGGTGGGAGGGAGGCAGGGACAGCAAAACTCTCATTTCTTCAAAGCTCAGGATGTAGGTGAAAAGGAAACAGTAAATCCAAAGAAGAGGATGCACCCATCACCAAACCAAAAATTCCTTTCTCCAAAGACATGCAAATGGCCAACAGGTGTATGAAAGGTGCTCAACATCACTAATCATCAGGGAAATGCAAATTAAAAGCACAATGAGAAATCACCTCGCACCTATTAGGTCGACTATTATCAGAATTACAAGAAAACAAGGGCGCCCGTGTGGCTCAGTCGGCTAAGCCTGAGACTTTAGCTCATGATCTCGGGTTTTGTGAGTTCAAGCCCCATGTCGGGCTCTGCACGGATGGTGCAGAACCTGCTTCAGCTCCTCTGTCTCCCTTCCTCTCTCTCTGCCCACTCTCTCTGTCTCTCTCAAAAATAAGCATTAAAAAAATTTAAAAAAAAATAAGGTAACAAGTGTTGGTGAGGATGTAGAAAACTCAGGATCCTTATGCACTGTTGGTGGGAATGTAAATTAGCACATCTGCTATTGGAAAAGAGTATGGCGGTTTCTCAAAAAGTTACATATAATTACCATAGGAGCCAGCAATCTTACTTCTGGGTATTAATCCAAGAGAATTGAAGCCGGGATCTCAAAGAGATACGTGTATCCTCATGTCCGTTGCAATAGGGCAAGAAGCACCAGGAGGTAACAAGGCCCAGATCTGTGAACCCGCATGGCAGTTAGGGACTCACCAGGTGGTTCTGCAGGGCTGGGGTTTGAGGAAGACAGTGCAGAGACAAGGCGGCTTCTTAGCACACTTGCTCTAAACAAAAATACCGGAGACAATAGAAGGGGATTTCTCGCTCTTTTAAATTTTTTTTTCAACGTTTATTTATTTTTGGGACAGAGAGAGACAGAGCATGAACGGGGGAGGGGCAGAGAGAGAGGGAGACACAGAATCAGAAACAGGCTCCAGGCTCTGAGCCATCAGCCCAGAGCCTGACGCGGGGCTCGAACTCCCGGACCGCGAGATCGTGACCTGGCTGAAGTCGGACGCTTAACCGACTGATTTCTCGCTGTTTTGGAGGCTGGGAAGTCAAAGCACTGGCAGATTCGGCGTCTGCATTCCTGGTTCATTGATTCGAGTCTAGATTCCAGTCTAGATTCCTGGCTCTCTTCTCACTATGTCCTCCCATGAGAGAAGGACCAAAGTAATTCTATGGGGCCTCTTATGAGGACACTAGTGCCATCACGAGGGCCCCACTCTCATGTCCTCGTCTAAACCTAATTACTTCCCAAAGGTCCCAGATCCAAATACCATCACACTTGGGTCGAGGTTCCCACCCGTGAATTTTAGGGAATCACCAACCTTCAGTCTAGAGCAACCGGAAGGCAGAAAGTGCCAGATCACAACGGGGCTTGGACGTCACAGTGTGGAGACAAAGCTTTGCCATGGGTCACAGTTTTCACTTTAGAAACCTTGTTCCTTAGGGCAGCTCATCTGTGGGCTCCCAGGGGCAGCATCTTTCACTCTCTGCCCAACAAGAAATACAGCAAGCCACCCGTGCAATTTTAAATTTTCCAGTAGTCATATTATAAAAGAGTAAAAACACACAGGTGAGATTAATTTTAATAACGTATTTTGGTTAACCTAATATATCCCGAATATCATCATTTTCACGTGTGGTCTACATAAAACATTATTACTGAGACACTTTACTTCATTTTTTAACCATACTAAGCCTTCAAAATCTGGTTGTGTATTCTACTCTCACAAAACATTTCAGTTGTGACCGACCACACTTCCAGTGAGTAGCTAACAGCTACCATATTGGGCAATGCAATTGGAAAGCCAGAAGACTACATCATCTGGTGACCGAGATTTTGAGTGAGCACTTTTGGAGGCAGCCTCCATTGAATGGAAAAAGCACTGAAAAATCGTTACGGGGAAACTGGGCGAGAGACAGATGAACCAGCACGTTTTACCAATAAACCCTAGCTTACCCTTCTAGAACCTTAAGAATCTTTATTTGACTTGCCATACAGCTTACCTTCAATCAAGACAAAATGACATTCTCTCTGGGAAATCAAATATGGTGGAAAGAATGCTGAAGGGATCTCAACAGAACTGTTTAGGTCTCTGTCTCTGTCAGACCTGAGACGTCCACCAGAGGGCATTGAGGCATGGGTTACCTGTGACCACTAGAGACCCTGACGTCACCTTGCCTTGTACTTGGTGGTCTCAAGCTGGAACTGATCTCTCTGAAGAAGCACTCAGTGGGTCCCTGGAGCCATTCCTTCAAGGGAACAAAAACGTGTTCGGGACCCACCCCCGCGAGAACACTTCAATCGGCCCCTACCTCTGTGGGAACCACATGGGAGTATACAATACAAAATGGGGCACCATGCTTTTAGGGTCTTTGTTCCTCTCCTTTGAATTATTAGAGGCGCTCAGTGAACCCCTGGTTTCCCTAACCAAACTCTCAGTGAGGAGGTCCTCAAAATCTTCCAACTCTGCTGTTAGAAAAAGAGACAGTCCAGGGGCGCCTGGGTGGCTCAGTCGGTTGAGCGTCCGACTTTGGCTCAGGTCGTGATCTCACGATCTGTGAGTTCGAGCCCCGCATCAGGCTCTGTGCTGACAGCTCAGAGCCTGGAGCCTGCTTCGGATTCTGTGTCTCCCTCTCTCTCTGCTCCTCCCCTGCTCATGCTCTGTCTCTCTCTCTGGCCAAAATAAATAAATATTAAAAAAAAGAAAAAAAAGAAAAAAAACAGACAGTCCAAAGCCACCCTCGCGTTGCTCAGAGCTTTCTGGGGGATTCATGTGCTACCTGTCCTCTTGGGCGGCAGAGATAACGCGCCTTGTGATTTAGGTACAAGCCAGGGAGCATGCTGGCGTTTTCTTCTTCATCCTTCTCCAAAAGCAGATCTATTGGACAAGCGGTCTTACTGGGAGAATAAAAATATTATGTGCTTTGATTCTGGCCTCACTGTATATTTTGCCAACACAGGTTAAAAAGGCAAAAGGGGAAAAGAAAGGACAAAAGACAGGCATGAGGGGTTTTGCATAAGAAAAACTGTGGATAAACACGTGAGTCACACACAGCTCTTTGAATGCCCGGGTCTGGTCTGTGGAGATAAAGGCACCTTACCCTCTTTGAGGGGAAAGGGGTTTTGCCCTGTAACAAGTTAGCCTCAATTAAGGAGGGATGCGAAGCCAGATATTTCCCTCTTATGAAACACAAAAGAAAAAGGAAGAGGAAAAACTGTCATCGCCAACCCCCCCCTTCTCCTCCCCCCACCCCCCAGCCCCCATGCAGGTGTGGCCACCTTCTGTTCCCCACTGCTGACTCATTTCCTGGATGAACTCAGCCAGAGTTCATCGAGTAAGGCTCTGAGTACCATCTCCAGACGGGTCATTGCCAGGGCACATTTCCAACCCCTAGGCTGCCCTCACCACAGTCCACCTGCTCCTGGCTGTGTTTCCTTCTCATCCCAGCCACCCCGTTACTCGGGCTGAAAGTCTTCGAGGCCCCCTTGACTCCTCTCCTACTCCCTCATCACACATCCAATTCACCAGCAAGTCCTGGGGGCTCAGAATGCATCCAGGCTGAGCACTGGCCTTCTCTGCTACCATCCCCACTGCCCTCTGCCTCTCACTTGACTTCGCAGACTCTCTGACTGGCCTCCTCACTTCCATTCTTGTCCTCCACCATCACTACCCACATAATAGTGAGACTGAGCACTGAAAACCTAAGCCAGATCATGTCCCTCCACTGTTCAAAAGCCATCAAGCCCCCAGCTCCAGGGGAATAGTATCTAGGCTCTTACTACAACCTGCAACCCCGCAACTCCCACTCGGCAACAGCTACGGTGACCTCCTTGCCGGTTGCCGAAGAATGCCATCTCGGTCCTACCTCAGGTACTTTGCACCGCAGTGCCTTCTGACGAGTTCTACCGCAGACCTTCCCATGGTCATCTGCCCATTTCATTCAGTTCTCAACCCCAAAGTCACCTCTTCAGTGGACCTTCCTACGCCACCCCATCCAAAACTGCCCCTCCACAATACCCTGATCCCTTACTCGGCTTTATTTTTATTCATAGCATTGACAACCACTTGATCTCACATGGCATTTCCTTTTCTTACTTATCATCTATCTGCCTTCGTCAGCATGTAGAATCTAGGAAGGTAAGGGCTTGTCTTACCTATTGTTATATCCCCAGTGCCTAGAAAAACATAAGCAGTCAATAAATATTTGTTAAACTATTGAGTGAACTTGTCCAATTGAATCACGGACAATTCTTCTGAAGTTATTGGTTTTAGGAAATACCCTCCCTTCAGTCAAATATAAATATCAGTGGAATGAATGAATGAATGAATGAGGCAGATAGCCAGAAAGAGACTGTGTAACCTGCATGCAAATAAAAGCTTGGCCAATGTGTTTTGCCATCAACAACCTTGTCCCCCAAATCTGTAGCCTGCCACCGAATGCGTTAAAAACCCTGGTTCATCCACTGGCAACTTAGGCCACTGTCGCGGGGTGAAGATCCTCACTATGACACCCCCGAAATAAGGCCGGGGGGGGGGGGCGTTGATCTGCAAGTAAGAGGCTTCAGCACTGGAGACCAGGGGACGTGTTGCGTCATTACTTCTGCTATAAATGCAGCTTGCTCGGACCTCAGATCCGTCCCCCTTTGTTCAGAGTTTTGCTGCCAGCCACCCTGAATCTTGAAAAGATGAGGCACAAGGGCCATGCATTTCCTTTCGAGAGTTTTAAACAGGAAACGTGTCCAGTGCTGCCTAGCCCACGCTGAAAGACCGCATCCCTGAACAGCTAGCAAGATTGTTCTTCCTATCCAACAAAACTATAGGTTCAAAAACACTGTCATGGAATCACTGAGTCAGAAGGTACGTTCATATTCGTTAAGCCCAGCTTCTCCCATTTTACAGACGAGAAAGCTGAGGCACAAAGGAATGATTGGTCGGGGGCTGAGTTGACATGACCATGCTTCCCACCTTCCACCCAAAGCTCCTGGACTGCCAAGCTTGATCAGGAACAGGGGACAGGGGAGAGGGGGGAAGGAGATGGGGAGGAAGAGGGGAGTGGAGAGAGGAGAGGGGGAGGAGAGAAGAGAGAGGAGGGAGGGAAAGGGCGAGGGGAAAGGGGAGGAGGAGGGTGAAGAAGGGAAGGGGAGAAAGGGACACAGAGAGGGAGACAGAGGATCCCAAGCAGGTTCCTCTGACAGCATTGAACCCTACGTGGGGCTCAAACTCACGAACTGTGAGATCACGACCTGAGCCAAAGTCAGACACTTAACCAGCTGAGCCACCCAGGCGCCCCAAAGCTCCCCTGTTCAAAATGGGGGATAACTCGCAAGTTCATCATGTCAAACAAAATATTCCCAGAGTGCCTGGAATTGAAGGTCCTTTCGCCAAAATGTGACACCCCCAGCCCACTCCTTCGCAAAGCAGGCGACACCTTGAACAAGCTCCCCCACTGCGGTTGTCTCTTCAGTAAAACCTGGCTCTGAGTCCCTGGAACTCTTGTCTGTTGGTCCCAAGTGTGCCATCCTGGATGCAGATATCACCGTCGTTAAAAATACGCGCTTCTAAGCCTGCCGTTTGTGACAACACGGATGGACCTTGAAGGCGTGATGCTAAGTCAAGTAAGTCAGGCACAGAAAGGCAAATGGTGTATGATCTCACTGACATGCAGAATAAAAAAATAAAAAATAAACCTTATAAAAAGAGAGACCAGATTTGCGGTCACCGGGGGTAGGGGTGCAGGGTAGGAATTGGAGAATGGGGGTTTTAAGGAACAAACTTCCAGGGGCGCCTGGGTGACTCCATCGGTTAAGCACCGACTTCGGCTCAGGTCATGATCTTGCGGTTCGTGAGTTCGAGCCCCGTGTTGGGCTCTCTGCTGACAGCTCAGAGCCTGGAGCCTGCTTCCGATTCTGTGTCTCCCTCTCTCTCTGCTCCTCCCCTGCTCGTGCTCTGTCTCTCTCTCTCTCTCTCAAAAAATAAATAAACATTAAAAAAAATTTTTATTTTAAAAAGGTACAAACTTCCAGTCATAAGATACAGAAGTCTTGGGGCTGGAAGGGGTAACATGGTGACTAAAGCTAACAGAGCTCTATGATACACAGGAAAGTTGTTACGAACGTAAATGCCAAGAGTTCTCATCATAGGGAAACATTTTTTTTCCTTTTCTATTTCCTTTTGTTTTTATTGCATCTATAGGACACGATAGATGTGAGCCGAACCTATTGTAGTAATTATTTCACAATATACGTAAATCAAACCATCCTGCTTGACGCCTTAAACTTACACAGTGACGTATGTCCATTATTTCCCAATAAAACTGTGGGGAAAGGGGGAAAAGGTACATACTTCAGTAACGGAGGCACCTGTTTCAGATCCTGGCTCCTCTTATTACTAGCTGTGTGACCTGATGTAATTTTTTGAACTTCCCGCGAGACACAGAACCGCCTGAATAAGGGGATCCTTTTATGCAGATGCAAAACATGGAAACAGGTGCACCTCCTTTCACTGACTCTAAGAGGCGCACGTATCATTTCTGTTTTAAAGAAGGATGCCTCTTAGAATCTAGAACCTGTCGCCATCACTCCCAGCCAGGCGGCAGCCGCAAGATTTGGGTGAAGTGTCTCCTGACACTTTAAGGTAACACCAAGAAACGGCCTGACGCTGAAGCATCTTATGTTCCGTACAATATAATAAATCTGCTGGTAAGTGTATATAAATTCTTTCTGGAAAGAATCAAAGACACATTCAGCAGCAGTTACCTCCGGGGAGAGAAACAGAAAATGGGAAATGAGGCTTTCACTTTCCATTTTCTTCCACCTTCCGCGGTTTGACTTTTTCAACCTGTGAAATGTATTCAATAATAAATGAGCCATTTGGGGCTTATTTTCTCCTTTGTACGTCTTTTACTTTGAAAAGGCTTAAGCGATCTTAATTTTTTTCTTCTTTTTTTTTGATTTGATTTTTTATTTTTTAAAATTTACATCCAAATGAGTTAGCATATAATGAAACAGTGATTTCAGGAGTAGATTCCTTAAGCCCCTTACCCATTTAGCCCATCCCCCCTCCCACAGCCCTTCCAGTAACCCTCAGTTTGTTCTCCATATTTATGAGTCTCTTCTGTTTTGTCCCCCTCCCTGTCTTTATATTATTTTTGCTTCCCTTCCCTTATGTTCATCTGTTTTGTCTCTTAAAGTCATCATATGAGTGAAGTCATATGATTTTTGTCTTTCTCTGACTAATTTCGTTTAGCATAATACCTTCCAGTTCCATCCACGTCGTTGCAAATGGCAAGATTTCATTCTTTTTGATTGCCGAGTAATACTCCATTATATATATATATATATACCACATCTTCTTTATCCATTCATCCATCGATGGACATTTGGGCTCTTTCCACACTTTCACTACTGTTGATAGTGCTGCTATAAACATGGGGGTGCATGTGCCCATTCAAACCAGCACACCTGTATTCCTTGGGTAAATACCTTGTAGTGCAATTGCTGGGTTGTAAGGTAGCTCTATTTTTAGTTTTTTGGAGGAAACTCCACACTGCCTTCCAGAGTGGCTGCACCAGCTTGCCTTCCCATTAATTTTTTTCTTGATAAAGAACAAATGAAGTAAATAACTAATTAATAGTTAATTCTTGAACTTTCTCCCTCTCTCGGCTTCTTTTCATTTGAGACACTGGGAAAAGTTTCTAAAGGTGTAAAGAGACACAAAAAAGCAATAATGTACAGGACAAGGAGCACGGGGCCAGAGAAGGAAGACAGGGATGGATGGAACCCCAAGTTAGCAAAACTGCAGGGAAGCAATTACCTTCATGCACATCTATGGCTGCCAAATTTTGTACCCCCCTTTTGGAAAGCCACTTGTCAAAATATAAACATTAAATATTCATGCCTTTGACCCATAGACTCAACTACCATATTTTTATTGTAAAGAAAGTTTCTACAATACTTTTAAAATGCCAGGCATTGGGGCACCTGGGTGGCTCAGTCGGTTAAGCGGCCGACTTCGGCTCAGGTCATGATCTCGCGGTTTGTGAGTTCGAGCCCCGCGTCGGGCTCTGTGCTGACAGCTCAGAGCCTGGAACCTACTTCAGATTCTGTGTCTCCCTCTCTCTGACCCTCCCCCGTTCATGTTCTGTCTCTCTCTGTCTCAAAAATAAATAAACATTAAAAAAAATTTTTTTAAATAACATGCCAGGCATTAAAACATTCACATAATTTCTTTTAATAGCAGAAATAATTGGCAGTATCTTAAATTTACATCAATAGGTTAATAGTTCAGTAAAATAGGATACATCCAGCGAATGGGAATAAACCCATAATAACATTATTAAAAATTTTTATTAAAAAATGATAACCAGATTCAATTTTACATAGCAGGAAATAAAATTGCATGTATAGTACGATCCGGGTCAAAGAAGCAACACTTTTGTGTGTGTGCAGAAAATTTAGAATGGTGACAAAACAGGCAAAGAAGTGCCAACAGGGAAAATATGTGGAACCAGGAAGACAGACACCTTAAGTCTAGCATTCATCCCTTTATTCATTCATTTATTCAACCTTTGTGGCTTATACACTTTCTTTGTGCTGAGGTACAACAGTGAACAAAACACACGTGATTCTTGTCCTAGAGAAGCTCGTGTGTGACCCAGTAACATACAGATAATCCCTTTCCCTGAGAAAGTTAGCAGAACAAAATAATCAAAGTAAAACTAAGAGAGAATAGAATAAAGAGAAGCCGACTCAAAGAGCTAGAATAGCATCCAAAGAAAGCCTAAAGAAAGAGGAAGGAATTACGAAACGTAAAGGCTGGAAATAATTCATTTGAATCCTAAGAAGCAGGATCGAGAAGAAGAACTTGTTTTGCAAAAACACCAGTAGTACAGACAAACATCTCACAATGCTAATCAATAAAAAAAAAAAAAAAAAAAAAAAAGGAAAACATAAATTCAAAACGTGAAGCCTGGAGGACTTCTGGTATCCCGGTCCCGCAGGTAAGGAGCTTGGAGGCTGCCGTCCCCAAACAGGGCTGAACAAACTGCAGACCAACAATTCTTCTTAGCTCCATCAGAGGACCGACATTACCGGGCAAGCTGTGGCCCCAAGACAGGTGCACACAGGGGATCACAAGTGACCTGAGCGGCTGCCCAGGGGCACACACATCCCTGGGAACCGGTACTGGGGGAGAGGACAGACTGTAACTGACAAAATGCTAGAGGCTCAGCGTGGACACTCCAGAGGGACCTTGTCTTAGGGGGACATCTCCCCACGTCTGTCAGCTTTCCCGCCACCAGCCCTCTCAGGTTCGCACAGCAAAGACTGGACAAAAATCCCCCTGCAACACAGGGAGGGCACAAGGAGCCATTTTGGAACCCACCCAGAACATTCTGTTCCTAACAAAGTGGTAACAGTGCGAAAGGGTTACGGCCACAGGCACGAAATGTTTGCTGATTATAAAAGAAAACCAGGCCCAACGCCACAATAATGAATTTCCGCATCTCAGAGAAATGATTGATTTTCAAAGACACAAAATGACCAGAACTGATCAAATAAGAGAAAAAAAAAATGAATGGAGCAAACCAACGGTGTCAGGAAATGGACCTTCTCCTGTGCTTCTGTAAGAAATAACCTGATGCTGTTCTGGAATGCAATTTGGAGGCCCGTGTCAAATACCTCTACACTGTGCAAGCACAGTGACCTATAAATCACCCTTATGCAAAATCCTTCCAACAACATAATAAATAAGAGTGCAGAAGCGTATTCTTCCATAATCATTGGTCTTTAGCAAAGAACGATGTGTAACAGCAGACACTGGGAACAGCCTACACGTCTAGTAACAATATGGATAAAACACAGTCCATCTATACAATGGGCTGCTATGCAATCATTAAAAACGAGTCTGTGGGTACTTCTTGGCTCCAAAAGATGTTTGTGATGGATTAGTTAAGAGGCAAAAGGCAGGTTGGCAAACAAGATGAATAGCGCGATCGTGTTTATTTGTTTATTCATTTAGAGAAAAGCATTTCCGGAGACTATGTGCCAAGTCTCGCTAACAGTACTTAATTCGGGGGGCTGGAGTTATGGGTGATTCTTCAGCTTCTCCCTCCTACTGCCTATTTTTAACATTTGCATGTTTGTTAAAACAAGCATCAAATACGCTCACGTGGGAAAACTGGCCAATGAAAATATTAAATACTGTCACGGTCTCAGGTGCCGACAATACGAGCCACCCCTTTATATTCTTATTCCTACAGTCCAGCACCTTAGAAGGTCTTTAGTGACGATGTCGCTGGTCAATAAACTTGCAGACGATGAGGATTCTTAGGTTATGACGCCAGCTCCGCCAGGAACGATGTAAACCCGGCAGTGGCTTCCCTCCTTTGCTGTCACCTCTTCGTCTCCAAATCGAAAGAGCCGGGGGAGCCCTTCCAGAGGCCCACCGCTAATGCCCACTTGGCTACTTCTCTTCAAGCTGCCGGCTCCGTTATGCAGGGACCATCTACTGCTGTTGCAGCTTGGTACGCAGTCCATTTGGAAACAGATTTTGAAGAAGAAGGGGAAAACACAAGTAATGTTCATTTGTTTCATTACAGCAATTTAAGAGGAACAACCATCCAAAAAACGGAAATTGTCAAGTGGGCTATTAAAGGCCTCCAGCAGGCACGGGTGCATCTAGGCGCAGATATTGAAAAGGAGAAGCGCCAGAAAGGAATACAGAGGGGTGGGCGTGCTCCACCGGCTTAAACGCCCGTCCTGTTTTAAGACATGATCACACAAGAGGCTAGAGACCCACAGCAGCCATGCGTAGCTTCAGAGGGTTCAACGAGGCCGAGAGGAACCTTCCTCCAACAGCAAACGACGTGCTGTTACTGTTGGTTCAGTGTATTTCGGGACTGGGTTACTGCATGTCTCTCCAGGGCGAGCGCTGTGCTAGGGCTGGGGATCCAGAAGGGAACGAGGCACAGACCGTGTTCTCGCAGATCTAACGGATCCATAAAGAGAGAGAAAGGCAAAAGTCTGATTTCCATATTGCAGAGGAATGCCTTAGGGAAGTACGACAGGACCCCCTTCCCGGATATTAGCTGGATGTAGTAGGAACTTGGCAAAGGCCCGAGAATTAGCATATTATATACAAGGAGCCCATGGTGCCCACATCTGCAAAAGCCCAGTGGTAGGAGGGAGGCGGGGGCGGGCTCTGAAGGTGTTCCGGGGGCCAGAACGAGCTTTACGCTAGGCAGTAAGATGCTCGGATTTCATTTGAATCTCAGGAAATGGCCCTCCATCAGCTGGAAATCTAAGGCCCAAGAAAATACATCCAGGGACATGCCCTTGACCCCTTCCCATACCACTGCACCAATGGCCTGCTTATGAGTAGAATGGCCTTTCCACAAGCCACATATGAAACTGAAGATTACTAGAACAAACCACTGGTAGCGGGGGGAATGAGTATATCGTCCTAGGCTGACACCCCCTGACCTGCCCTTGGCCTTACCTTCGCCCCACAGTAGAGAAACGCAAAAGAGCAGAAAGTTTGGTCTTCGTGTTTGCAATTGTCCACACCGAGCTCTCATTTGCAACTTCTTTCAAGGTGTCTGCTTCCACTTAAATCTGCAAAAAAATAATTATCTGGTAATTTTCCAGGCGAGGGGAAAAATCCAAACAAACCGTGTTCGCCCTGCACCCTAGTCATTTGCTGACCCTCACAGTCCAGGACCGGGGTCAGTGCCTGCCCGGGCGCTCACAGTCCAGGACCGGGGTGGGGGAACATCTCCCCAGGACGTCAAGGAGCTCACGAAGGGGTTCAAAGAGGAGGAAAGGGGTTGAGATAGAACAGGCAATAGGGGAATAGGACGTCACCAAGCAGACCGCAGCAAGGCGATGAGGGAAGAAGCCTTCATGGTCCTTGATCACAGTTAAATGCTGTGTTCTTTCATGACTGTTGTTAGTATCATTTATTCCCATCAACAAGCCGAGAGGCCAACTTCCAGTCCACATGCCCAGCTTCCCTACATTTTAAAGAAACCAAGAAGCTGTCCCCCATTGTGGATTCCCTTCAGCCATGAACTTTCCTTGATACGGGATTCCACGAGGATACAGATGCCTCCTGGTGGGGTAAGGCATCTGCAAGCAGCCAGCAGGTTTTGCTGGTCCACGACACGAAAGGACAGGTGACTGGGAAGAGTCCCAGGGACAGCGTTGGAAAGACACTCAACCTCCCTGGACCTCAGCATCCTCTTCTGTAAATGAGGGAGACCAGCAACACTTTCCCCTACTGATAAAAGAGGATTGACAGATACACCCAGTGCTGCCCTTTCCCCCACATCCTACCTTCACAGAGGTGATGGCTGGAGCAGCTGCAACCTTCCTGGGACCACGAGGGAAAGGCCAAGACAAGCACATACCTACCTGTCCCCACATATCAGAGCTACTGAATCAAGGCCAGCAAGAAACTGCCTCCAGGTTTTTTGTTATATGAAAAAATATATGTACCTTGTTGCTTTAAATCACTGGGAACCGGGTTTTCTGTTACTTCAGCCAAATTCAGTGCTGACTGAGGGAACTTGGCTGGGCTAATTCAATGAGACAACATCTGGACATTGCACAGCACAGAATCTAGAAGGCAGCGGGAGCTCAGTACCATCAGCCCTTCCTCTCATCATTCTCTCCGTTGAAAATGAGACCTTCTCCTGGAGGTGAAGTACTATCAGAGGAAGTGAAAGTCGATGTCATGTTTGCAGTGTGGATTCAAAGGGTCAGAGCAAGAGTACAGCGAAGACCATGTGTGTCCCACCCTCATCTGACACGGGACGCAGACGCCCGGAGAAGAGAAGCAACTCGCCCCAGGCGGGGCGAGGAGGGGCGGGGGTGGAGGGGAGACCTCAGACTTCAAACTTAGCACATCCAGCCTCAGAACCTCTCTCCTGCCCAGCTCTCCTCTCCTTCTTCTGGCCCTTTCCCAGTCTGGGCCTCCCAGTCTTCCTCAGTCTTCCTTCCACCTGCTCCAGATTCGCTCCCCTCTAGCCCACATGTGGTAAATACGATCCCTCGCAAGCAAAAACCTCTCCGTCTGTGTCTGTCTTGGGGATGAGCCGAGGGGAGAATCTCACAAGCAGTGGTAGCAGCCCAGCCGTCAGCCCCAGAAGCAACAAATGCAGGAATCCAAGTCGGTACCACTCACTCATCCTCAGAACTTGCTACTTGCCAGGGTGTTAGCTAGGACCCCAGCAAGGAACACAGAGAGCTCACTGGAATCTCGAAAAGAACTTAAGGAATTGATGGCGTATGCAAGGGTGAGGGAACCAGAAAGGATGGTGAGGTGCCCAAGGACAGCAGCAGCCTAGACTGAGAGGAAGGGGAGGAGTCAGTGAGACCTTGAACCGTGGAGTAGACCCAACCAGAGGAGCTATAGCTGAGGGTGTAGCTAGAGAAGACCCGTCAGTGCAAAACTCCACCAAAGCAGGAAGGAAGCAGAGGAAGAAATACCACTCACTACTTCTCTCTCCTCCCCCCCTCATCGCCCGCTGATGCCTCGCATGGGCCAAACTCAATGGAAAGCCTGAAGGCAAAGAAATCGAATGATGGAGTCCACAGGGGAGAACCCTGCCTTCACCTCCCCAGGGCACAGAGCAAGGTAGAAAAAGGTCCAGGATGTGTTGGGGGGGGGGCAGGGGAGGGGGAGAGGGTGGAGGCAAAAGGGACAAACGGAGAATAAACAGCACAGAGGCATCGCCTAAGCAGTTTACCCGCATTATCTCCTTGAAGCCTTCACAATGATCCTGTGAAAAAAGGACTTCGATCCTCATGTACAAATGAAGAAACTGGGGGTGTCTGGGTGGTTCAGTTGGTTGAGCATCCGACTTGGGCTTAGGTCATGATTTCACAGTCTGTGGGTTCTAGCCCCGCGACGTGCCTTGTGCTGACAGCTCAGAGCCTGGAGCCCGCTTCGTAATCTGTGTCTCCCTGTCCCTCTGCCCCTCCCCTGCCCGCACTCTGTCTCTCAAAAGTGAATAAACTTTTTTTCATTTTTTTTTAAATAAAAAATAAATTTTAAAAACGAAGAAACTGAGTCACAGGGAGGTTGACTAACTTGCCCAAGCTACTGAGCCAAGGTCTGAATGCAGACGCATACCAGAGCCTCTATGCTGAAACACTAAAATGCTTTGTGGAATAAGCAAAGGAATGAGCAAATGTACTTAATTTATGCAACAATTAACGTCTCTTCTGCACCAGTCCTTGAACGGACAAAGACTGGAGAATATTCACAATCCCATCCTGGTGAACTTCTCTCCTGACCCCTGGCCTACCCCACCTTTAGTTGAATGCACAACCATAATTCAGAAAAGTGGTTCTCAAACATTCTGGTCTCGGTAATTTTTACTCTTGAAATTTACTGAAAATCTCTGAAGAGCTTGTTTATCTAAGTTATATTTGTCAACGTGTGCCAAACTAGCAATTCAAACCAAGAAAATTTTAAAACACAAAGTACCCCAGCACGCAGAAAGATGATGTCATCGTACGCTGTGGGGATTCTGGAAAACTCCACCATACATTCATGAGTAAAAATGGCTGCTACTACCTTAGTATCATGAAAAGAGTTTTGATCTCAAGGACCCCCTTGAAGGGTCTTGGGGACCTACCAGTTGTCCTTGGACCAGAGTTTGTCCTTGGACCAGAGTTTGAGAACCATCAATCTAGATGATGTCTTTATTTCACTTAAACAATTCCTATAAACCACAGCCTTATATATATTCAGCTTGAACTCAGTGACCCAAACCTCATTTCTCTTCCCTCCTCTCTTGTTGGTCTCATTGTTACTGAGACCCTTCTCTATTCAAAGTGCAGGGGCCACCTTCCAGGACCAGAGCCTAGAGAGGGAGAGCCATTCTAATAGGGCTGCCTGATCACACATCACCAGAGAGCCTGTCCAGGTGTATGTCAGGGAGAAGGCAGTGGATTATTAACTCAGGGAACAGAGCAGACTCTTCTCAGAGAAGCTGACAGACTGGCAACAGCCTGGGATGGCCAGCGGGGACAGACACCGCAAGTGATCACCCTAAAGCAAGACAAGAGGGGCGCCTGAGTGGCTCAGTTGGCTAAGCATCCGATGTCAGCTCAGGGCATGATCTTGTGGTTCGTGAGTCTGAGCTCCCCATCGGGCTCTGTGCTGACAGCTCAGAGCCTGGAGCCTGCTTCGGGTTCTGTGTCTCCCTCTCTCTCTGCCCCTCCCGCCCCTCTCTCTCTCTCTCTCTCTCTCTCAAAAATAAATAAACATTGAAAAAAATTATAAAGCAAGACAAGAAAGAGAAGGGAGGTATAGGAGATAGGGAACAGCTCTGAAGCAGGCTGAGGAATGCAGCCCCAGTAGTTCTTCCATTTTTAAAAGGCTTGGCTAGTGCCCTTGGCCATCACAGCAAGACAAGATGAGGGAGGCAGCCCCCTTCTTCCCATCCTTAAAACTGGTCATCTCACTCACTGATATTCTAGGCTCCAATAAACTCTGAAATGCAATCAGAAAAATGGCGGATGAGATGCTGCATGGATTCACTTGATATGAAATAGTGTCCCTTTTTATCTGGTTTTGTACTCTATCTTTCTTTTATGCTAGCTTTAAGCTATTTGATTTTGTCCACCTACTTTCTATCCTTCAGCGAGCATATTTATATTCTGCAGTGAAAAGAAGGATTTCATATCCTAGCCTTTCACATGAAACTATTTCACGGAAAATGTACGTGACCTCACCTCAGTCTCCTTTTTCCCCAGGAAGAAATGAATTCTTTTCTGAAGTTATCTCTGCCAACTCACATTGGATGCCATTCCTTCCCAGCCAAGGATCGATACAGTTATAGATACACCCCATCATCTTTACAATCGTTTCTATTTTTCAATCATCTGCCACATGCTGAGCACTGAGACAGGTACTTTATATATGTTATTTCTAAGCTTCCTCACAACTCCACTAAGGGAGCACCATTTTCCCTATTTTATAAGTGAAGAAACTGAGGTTCAAAGAAATAATGTACCTTGTCCAGCTGGTAAGTCCAGCTGGTAACTCAGACTGTGATTCCAAAATTCATGTTAACCCAGATTCCACGAAGGCTTTGGACCATCTCTCTTGCCCTAATCAGCAGTAGTCTTTCAGTATGGTCTCTTCATGCATGTCAAGCTTGGTCACCATCATATTAGCCATACTAATACGGTAACTTGTGAGAATGGTACATAACTCTGGTTTGATGATTCCCAATGTGGGCTGTCCACAACTCTGATATGATAAAGAGCAGACCCACTGGACTTTCTGGTAACCACATAGGAGGCATGCTTACTACCTCTTGAACTTACAGCTGAGCATTTACTCCACGGCCTATAAGAGATATTATTATTCTCTTCCTTTCTCAGAGACTGTCCTTTCAGTGCTTTGCTAATCATCTCTAGCTTGTCCTTGGAGCCTGCAATTCCAATCATGTGTATAAAAACAAATTAGGTAATTCTCCTTTTTCCTCACTCTGTGTGCTTTCTCTCATTATCTTTGGAGAAATTAACTCTCCCTGGGCATCTAGGACCAAAGTGCGTGGAAGGTGGAAATATCTGGTTTAATGTGGAAGGGAAAGTTTCAGAAGGACTTTCATTCATATGCTTTACTATCCCCAGATAGAATCATTACAAAATCTCTGCCACCATCCACTATCCTGGGTCCTAACAAGTTAACACAGTAGATAGGCAAAAGCCACAATTTTTCAACTCAAAAGATTGCCCTGAATTCTAGCCATGGATTTGAGAGTATTTGTGTATCTACTTACATGTGTGCAAGTTGAGATGTTTTCTGTAGACATGTAGAAGGAGCATGTGAGTAAATGATGTTACTCAAAACCTAGTCTTGATAGACTTGGCCTCCCTGAGGCATCAGAAAAATGTGGAGAGCCAAAGTCATTTAAACTACAGTTTAGATTCAGCTAAGAGGGAAGGAGACATATTTTTTATTCACAAGCATTGCAGATTACAGAGATGTGGCTCTCACACCATATTGCCTGTGTTTAAATGTCTCAAGAGTGACATCATCAAGAAGATGACATAGGTTTTTCCCTATTTCTTTTTTTTAAATTTTTTTTCAACGTTTATTTATTTTTTGGGGGACAGAGAGAGACAGAGCATGAACGGGGGAGGGGCAGAGAGAGAGGGAGACACAGAATGGGAAACAGGCTCCAGGCTCTGAGCCATCAGCCCAGAGCCTGACGTGGGGCTCGAACTCACGGACCGCGAGACCGTGACCTGGTTGAAGTTGGACGCTTAACCGACTGCGCCACCCAGGCGCCCCGGTTTTTCCCTATTTCAATCACCCTTACAAGAATACCAACTACGAACTATCAATAGACAAGACACCATTGTGAAAATCCCAGAATCTGGGAGTGAGGCTAAAGCACCCCCTGGGCCACAGAGACTGAAAAGGACCACATTAGAAGGGTAACAGAAGTGGTTTACTTAGACCAAATAGCCTCTCCCCCAGGCTGCCACACCAAGAGGTCCCCCCAACCCCAGCCTATGGTTTATCCAGTAGGAATAAGAGAACTCAAGGTGAACATCCACCTTTCTCAGCATTACAAGGCACTTCTTAGAAGGCTTACTCGGGTCTCACTTGACAGGGATCACTGAAGAAATCATTGGAGCTTGACCACTGGGGATAAGATAGAGATGAAAAAGGTAGTGGGATTTATAGCAACCAGAGCTCAGATCTTGGTGGACCACATTTCCACTTGCAGTGATCGAGGGCTGCCCTTGAGTGATCTGGCACCTGAGCAGATATCCAAGCCAACTTTGCATATCTGCAGAGTTGATCTGGTGGCCATGTCTGGCCAGAGAGTTTGGTAGGCAATTCTGCCTGATTTAGGTCCCTAGCTGATGGGCCATACTGGCCATAGAGCCTCTATGACTCACCTGGACAGGAAAGAAAATTCCCAGTCCTGCCCAACATCTGAAAAAAGCTTCTAGTCCCACCCCAATAAAAAGCTGGGTAGCCACAGAGTCCATCCTATGACTCCAACCAGGTAAGAAGCCAAGCCAACAGCTCTGCCCAACTATTGAGCAAAATCTCTGGCCCTGTATAACCAGGGACTTGCACAGTGACCCTGGGAACCCTCAGAGCTCAGCCTACCTTATTGCCCAGTCACAGAGCTCATCCAATAGCTCTGCCCAGCAGTGGAGCCTCATCTACAGCTCTTCCTGATTACTAAACACAGCATGTGACCTTGTCCGGGCAGGGAGCCCAACCAGTGACCCTGCTCAATTGCAGAACATAGCCTGCAACCACATTACACCAAGAAGCCTAGACAGTGACCCCACTCAATCACAAACCACAGTCTTCAGCCTCATCCAAGTGCAGGATACAGATAGAGTTTCCACCCAACCAGAGGGCCTGTCCAGTGATCTTACCCAATAGAACAGTACAGCCAGCAGCTTCCCCAATCGCCAAGGCCACCCTCCAGTCCCACCCAACTTCAGGGCACAGCCCACAGCCTGCAGCCCCACTTGTCCAAACCCTCACCTGGATGCAGAATCCCACCAATAGCACCATCTGCTTGGGGAGCATAGTCTGAAGCTCCAAGCACCTATGGTGGAGCCCAACCTGCATCCTTGCCCACTAGCAGTATCTAACCAGTGGCAACACCCTGCCAGGAACACAATACATGACCTGACCCAACTAGAGGTGATTACAGACCCCAGCTAGTGGCCCCACATGACCATAGACCATAGCCAGTATCCCCACCCAACCAGAAATCCTACCCAAAAGTACTGCTTGAATTCATAATCCAACCAACAAGCTCAACTGACTGCAGAGCCCAGACAATGGCACCCCCCCAACCTCAGAGCACAGGCAGTGGCTTCACTGAAGAGACTTCAGTAACAAATCTCACCAGCCCACAGATGCTACCAGTTGATCCACCCAGTAATCCAAACTAAGCTAACTGGTGGTGACCTTTCCATGCTGAAGCAAACCTGTAAAGACTGAAAGAGGAGACTGTTTACTCATAAATGCAGGTACCAATGCAAAGATATAAGGATCATGAAGAATCAGGTAAATGGGGTACCACCAAAGGAAACTAATAAATCTCCAATAACTGACCCTAAAGAAATGGATATCTATGAACTGTTTGACGAAAAATTTGGAATAACCCTCTTAAACAAGTTCAGTGAAATAAAGAACATACAGAGAGACAACTAAACAAAATTAGGGGACAATGTGTGAACAAAATAAAGAGTTCAATAAAAAAGTAGAAATCATTTTAAAAAAATGGATATCCTAGAGCGGAGAATACACTGACTGAACTAAAGAATTCAATTAAAAAAAAAACAAACAACCTCAACAGGCCTAACATCAGCAGACTCTTATGCTTAATCAAGCAGAAGAAAGTATCAGTGAACTCTAAGACAGGTCATCTGAAATTATCCAATTAAGGAACAAAAAGGAAAAGAATGAACAAGAATGAAGAAAGTCTGTAGGACTTATGGGATACCATTTACACACACACACACACACACACACACACACACTCATTATGGGATTCCCAGAAGAAGAGAAAAAGAAAGGGACAAAGACTATATTTAAAGCAATAATGGCTAAAAACTTCCTAAACTTGAGGGAAAAAAGGGACACTCAGATCAGAGGCCCAATAGACCCCAAATAGGTTGGAACTCAAAAGGTTACCCCAAGACACATTATAATTGAACCATCAAAAGTTAGAGACAACAAGAATTTTGAAAGCAGGAAGAGAAAAGCAATTCATGACATACAAGGGAGCTCCCATAAAACTCTCCCACAGATTTCTCAGCAGAAACTTTGCTGGCCAAAACAGAGAGGATGTTATATTCAAAGTACTGAAAGAAAAAAAACCTGTCAACCAACAATACTATACCTGGCAAAGCTGTCCTTCAGAACTGAGAGCAAGATAAACACTTCCCCAGACAAACAAAAGCTGCAGAAGTTTGCCACTAGACCTGCCTTATAAGAAATGCTAATGGCATTCTTTGAGCTGAAACAAAGGGATGTTAATTAACATCATAAAAACATAGCCATGTGTAAGACTCACCAGTAAAGGTAAATATATAGTCAAAGTCTGATGCTTTAATATTGTGATGGTGGTGCATAAATCACTTACAACTCTAGTTTAAACATTGAAAATAAGAGTATTAGGAAAAATCTATAACTACAATAATGTGTTATTGGATACACCTTATAAAAAACATATGTAAATTGTAACATCAACAATCTGAAACGTGAGAGAGGGAGAAAAGCATAAAGTTTCTGTATGCTATTGAAGTTGTTATCAGCTTAAAATAGGATATCGTAACTATAGTGTTTTGTGTAAGCCTCGTGGTAAGCACAAAAATGCACACACAAAAGATTATGAGGAAGAAGTAAAGCATACTGCCATAAAAAATCATCAGATTACAAAGGAAGACAGCAAGAGAGAAAGCAAGAAACAAAAGATCTATAAAACTTCCAGGAAACAATTAACAAAATGACAACAGTAAGTCCTTACCTATCAATAATTACTTCAAATGTAAGTGGGCTAATCAAAAGGCATAATGGCCAAATGAATAAATGAACAATATCCCACAATATGCTTCTTATAAGAGACTCACATTAGCTTGAAGGACACACATAGGCTGAGAGTGAAAAGGTGGAAAAGATCTCCGAAGCAAATGGAAGCCATAGGAAACGAGGGGTAGATGCTCACGAAAAGAGAGAAGACACGGGCTAGGAAGTTCAAATACTCACTCTGGGCCTGGCCAACGAATCTCCTTTCTCTTCATAGATCTCTTTTTCCAACCTTCGGCAAAGTTTTGCACTAACTTTGTGCGTGCCAACCTCTGTGTGACGTGTGCACGTGTACACATTGGTGTGTGGGGGGGAGTCCCCGGGTATGACCAAAGGAAAGCAAAGCTGCATTTAACCCCCTCAAAGAGAACCACAGCTCCTTTCACAATCACCAGGACCAAAAATGCTGCCAAATGGGCTCTCAAGCCATGCATAAAAATCAAAATTAAGGGGCGCCTGGGTGGCGCAGTCGGTTAAGCGTCCGACTTCAGCCAGGTCACGATCTCGCGGTCCGGGAGTTCGAGCCCCGCGTCAGGCTCTGGGCTGATGGCTCGGAGCCTGGAGCCTGTTTCCAATTCTGTGTCTCCCTCTCTCTCTGCCCCTCCCCTGTTCATGCTCTGTCTCTCTCTGTCCCAAAAATAAATAAAAAAACGTTGAAAAAAAATTAAAAAAAAATCAAAATTAAAACAGAGTACCTCAAGGGTGGGGTTTTTTTTGTTGTTTTTTCCTTTACAGCTAACTAGCTTAGGAGCAGATAAAAGCCAAGTTATCATGCTTTTCACTCTACAGAGATGGGGAGGCCTGGCCTTATTCTGTCACTTGACGGTGACAGGGACATTTGAAGCCACCCAATAGAACAGGCCTGCCCTCGGTCCCTCGACACCCTTCCCAGGTCTTTCCTCTGAGAGAAAAGCCTGTGCCTCACAAAGACAACCAGGAAGCCAACTCGACAAGCCTGCTTTGGGTCAGCAAGGACAGCAGTCCACGGCTGTGACCCCGAAGCCAGCCTGGCCTCAGGTGGGCTGTGAATTTGAACTGTACAATGTTGCAAGGGTGAAAACAAGTTGAATGGAAAGGACCATTACTGAGCAGCTAGAAAGGGCACTCTGCCGTGCGTTTCACACATGTGTCTAACCCACATCCTCTGTGAAAGGCAGTGTTAGGATCACATGATGTAGAGGACGTGAGAGCTTCGAGGCTCAATGCCACGCACACCTTCACGCCTGGGTAAGCAGTGGGTGGAGGTGATTCCTAAATCCATACTCTTCCCAAGGCACTAGAAAGCTCCTTCACAGGCTGACCTTCTCCTAGAGGTTCTGATATCCAGGGGCTTTGACCTTGAGTGACAGAGACTCTGCCCTTCACAGCAGTAAGTCAAGGTGCTCAGCTCCAGAGCTAAATGGGTCCAGGCCTGTGCCGCTTACTAAGGAACAAGCTGTCACCTCCAAATCCACGCTTCTGTCCTCCGCCTTGTCCCCTGGCCGTGGGGCTCGGCAGGCTGAGTGTCTCCCTGCCCTGAGTGGCTCCACCTGCCCAGCTCATTTGGGCACAGACAGAACCAACACCGTGTGGCCCCTCCGGGTGCCAGCCAGGCAGCACTGTCTCCTTAGGGGTCCGAGCTTCTCAGGACCCTCCTCTCAGCTTCAAAGGCACCAAAGCATCCGCTCCAGTGGGCAGCACCCAGCGTTTCAAGCCCGTGACTTACCAGATGGTGATAACCCCATTCTCTCCCTTTGCCCCCCACGTCCTTTCCACATACTCACCTCTGACCTGCCTCGATGTCCCCTTTTCAACCTCTTGCGGCCCTCCAGGACCCGCACACACAACTCCCCATCTTAAATTCCCTTTGTGAACTGCCTAGCGTTTCTGTTTTCCTGATTTCGTAAAGGACTCAACTCCTGCCATCATCTAAGCAGTGCTGACCCTGAACGTGAAATCGGAGCTTCAGACCCCCCCACCGAGAGAAAATCCTGTTTCGTTTTTCTTCTGCCCAACATGCCCCTCCAGAGCAGGGCTGTGGCTTTCATTCTCTCTGTCGGTGAATCTTAGCAGCCCCCAGATGCTGAGCCAGATACCCAGGGCTTCAGCGCTGTTCTCATCCCAGCCCCATTAAGCTGCTAGCCTCAGGCCTCGCCCAGAGCTCCCGGGAGCTGTTCTACCCACATCTAACTTCTCTTGGCAGCTCAAGAGCCTCCCTTCTGCTGACCTTGGCTCGCTGGTGGAAAGAAGCTGAGAGACCCTGTTTGGCAGGAAGGGCTATGGGCAGGCCAGCAGCCAGCCACACTGACAGGACCGTTGTTTGTAGGGCATCACACAGCCCCGGGGGAGAGAGAGAACAGGAGAAATGCTCTGGTCCGTCCACCCCCTCCAGCATGACTCTTGCCACGCCATCTCAGAGGGCCTCCTGCTCCCCGTACAGCACCGCCCGGATTCAGCTGTTGAACCTGCCACGTGGGAGGTACATAATTGGCCCCTGCTACATTTAAAAAAAAAAAAAAGATATATGAAACAATGTTGTCAAGTTGCTCCCGGCCCAGTAAGGTTGGTAGAAAATGTGAGGTCAAACTTCCATGCAGAATTAAATTTTCTGGCTCCTGATCTAAGGTATAGAAACTGCTCGTGGGCTGAATGGTGTTCTTTAAAAATTCCTGTGTTGAAATCCTGACTCTGGTTCACAGGGTGTGACTGCATGTGGGGCTGTAAAGAGACAATTGAGATCGTTGGAGGTTATATCAGTGGGTCCTAGTCCAAACGGGGTGGTGTCCTTGTAAGCAGAGGAGGCTAGGACACAGACACACGCACAGGGAAGAGCATGTGAGGACGCAGGGGAGAGGCGGCCGTCTGCAAGCCAAGGAGAGAGGCCTCAGAAGGGACCAACCCCTGTGACACCTTCATCTCAGACTCGCAGCCCCCAGAACTGAGAGAAAATGAACATCTGTCATTTAAACCACCTCGTGGGGGGCAGGGGTGGGGGGGCGCCTGGGCGGCTCAGTCGGTTAAGCGTCTGACCTCAGCTCAGGTCATGATCTCGCAGTCAGTGAGTTCAAGCCCCGCATTGGGCTCTGTGTTGGCAGCTCAGAGCCTAGAGCCTGCAGCCTGCTTTGGATTCTGTGTCTCCCTGTCTCCCTGTCCCTCTGCCCCTCCCCCGCTCATGCTCTGTCTCTCTGTCTCTCAAGAATAAAGAAACCTTAAGGGGCGCCTGGGTGGCTCAGTGGGTTAAGCATCCGACTTCGGCTCAGGTCATGATCTCATGGTCCATGAGTTCGAGCCCCGCGTTGGGCTCTGGGCTGACAGCTCAGAGCCTGGAGCCTGTTTTGGATTCTGTGCCTCCCTCTCTCTGACCCTCCGCTGTTCATGCTCTGTCTCTCCCTGTCTCAAAAATAAACGTAGAAAAAAAGAAACCTTAAAAAAAACTTTTTAAACCACCCGGTCTGTGACATTATGTTGTGGCAGGCCCAGCAAACCAAATAAAGAGACCTATATTCCAAATTAAAATCCAGGACCCAAGTGTAAGAGCATTTGTTATAAAATTAAGACTAAAATGCTGAATGGGCTTGGGGCAGCCTGGTGGCTAAGTCAGTTAAGCATCCGGCTCTTGACTTTGGCTCGGGTCATGATCTCATGGTTCATGGGTTCGAGCCCCACAATGGGCTCAGGGCTGGTGGTGCAGAGCCTGCTTGGGACTCTCTCTGCTCTCTCTTTGTCTCTCTCTGTCCCTCCCCCACTTGCATGCTCTGTTTCTCTCTCTCTCAAAATAAATAAATAAACTAGATACATGATAGATAGATAAAATGCCGAATAGGTTGGAAGTGAAGCCATCTAGAGAAAGGTCCCTCAGAACCCTCCGAATGGGGTTGTACTGAATGGGGTACAAGCCATGCCCACTTTATGCTGAAGCAGCTCTTCCCAGACTCTGTCCCCGAAGCTAAATGGAAAAGAGCAGCTGAACTTCCCATGGGGAAGGGACAGTCAGACACATGGCCTGTGACAAAGCCGCCAGTGCTGGGAATCCCTCTTCTGTTTCACCTTCCCCACATTCCATGGACCAGCCCCAAAGCTACATAGGCTTGCAAACTCTCACCTTTCTAGTTTGGGCGAAAGTCACTTACCTTCTCCAAACTTCCAATGGTTCTATAAAGTTGGGAAGATAAAATCTACCGCTCTGAGCCATCAGCACAGAGCCCAATGCAGGGCTCGAACTCATGAACCGTGAGATCACGACCTGAGCCAAAGTGGGACGTTTAACCGACTGAGCCATCCAGGCACTCCATACCAATGCACATTTTAAAGACAGCTGTCAGGACAGGACAAGCATATGCTGCAGTAACAAATAACCCCCAAATCTCAATGGTTTCACACAACAGAATTTCGTTTCTTGCTCAGTTCCGTGTGGGTCTGGGTGGTCCTCTAGTATTTGACAATGCAAGGTGCTTTGATTGTATGACTCTGCATACCCACAGGAATCTTCCAAGCTCACAGCAGCAGGGGAAAAAAAAGACAAAGATCACACAAGGGCTTGTCATGGCCTCAGCCCAGATTGACACACATCGTGTCCACCTTAATTTCTTTGTTCAGAAATAGTCACAAACTGGAGCACCTGAGTGGCTCAGTCAGTTAGACTACAGACTCTTGATTTGGGCTCAGGTTATGATCTCACAACTCATGAGATCGAGCCCCACATAGGGCTCCGTCTTAACAGTGCACGGAGCCTGCTTCCAATTCTCTCTCTCTCTCTCTCTCTCTCTCTCTCTCTGCCCCTCCCCCACTTGCACTTTCTCTCAAAATAAATAAATAAACTTAAAAAAAATTCTTAAAAAGAAAAAGTCACAAACTATCTTCAAGGGACACAGAAGTGCAATGTCTCTGCCCAAAAAAAAGAAGGGAGAATGGTCTTTGGTACACAGTAATTATGGGTAACCAGTCCCTCCAAGGGAAGGGACTTGTGAGAACCCACAGGAGGCAGACCCTCACTGTGGCACCGGTGCTGAGTGGGGCTCCCTCAGGCCCGGGGACACCTAGTCCGGAACCGAGAATGTGGAGTCAAAGTTGCTCCGGGACTAAGCAAGTTTACCAAGTTTTGCTCTGCAAATTCTTATCATTAAGGGGAGCCACATATGATAACAAGCCTCTAGGTCTCCGAATATTTCGCTTTTCACGTAATTGGTCTGTAACCCGTGTAATTCAGATTATTCGTCTGATGACGCCTTGGTGTACTCAAGTCCCAAGATGTCAGAGTGGGCACTTCAAGACGCCAAGAGCTCACAAGGAGAGGGGAGGGGAGCTCCCAGGACAAATACGTGACAAGTGACAGTCATAGACAGGGCTGACTTCAACTGGCAGATTCTCCATTTGCGGTACTATTAGAAGGGACAGGCAGGCGTGCGGGGGGGGGGGGGATCATATCTAAAATGCCACTTTGAAGCTAGACCAGAGATAGCCACGCCTGCTGCCTCTGGTGCCCAGATGGACATTCAGATATCAGTGAAATCGCGAAGACTTGCGAGCCGGTGGGGCTTTGTCTTGTTTTAAGCGCTCGTAAGACCCCCCAAAGAGAGGCTGACGATGAGATCCTGGCCCTGCGGGGAAAGAGCTAACACTTCAAGAACTAACACAGGTTCGATTCTGAGATCAATCGCAAGAGCCTTAAAACAAATAAATGCCGAGAAATTTAACGGAGCCGTGGAACCACTGGTTTGGGTCCTGATGGGCTAGTTGTGATTCTTCCCCTGTCTCCGAAACATGTGCTTCAATAAAGACAGAGGCCTGGGGTGGGGGTGGGGGGTCCATATTTTTTACCCTAAAGACTAAAATATTCTCTTTGCCAGCATAAGCATTGTCTTCACTTCTGAACGGCCTCAAAAAGCGGCTGAATCTGGAAAACTCAGGTGAGCAGACCCTGCAGCCTAGACCCAGGCCAGGAAACCACATGCATCGATTGGAGGAATTGGCCTAGGAGTCCTCGAGGATAGAGACCGCAGCCTCGCCCCAAAAGGGAGAGCGGTGACAGCTGGACAGCCCCTGAGGGGCGCCCTGCCAGGCTGGTGCTGGCCAGGTCCCTGCAACATTTCTAACCACTCATTCCCTTGGAAATACACAGCGACTCCAGCTGGGGCGAGGCAAGCCCACACCCCGGGCTCCACTAACCGATCCTTACACTGGCCACCACCACTTTTCCCCAGGGGAGAACTTGCCAATCACACATTGAGACGTGACTCATCCAGCCCCCTCAAAAGGAAATTTCAACTTACCGGTGGTCAAGTGCTTCTGGACGCCAAGCAAGGCAGCTTCTAGGCCGGTGTGGAAAAATCTCTGTTTTTTAAGGCTGCCTTACATTTATAGAAGGCACTTAGAAACATCGATTTATATCAAGCCATAAAATTTTAATTAACACTCTGACTTCTAAACCCTGGCACGTTGTGTGAAATAGAACATAAACCCAAAGTGGCTGTTCTTTCAGGGCTAGAGAATGATCCACTTGGCTAAAACAACGAAGGGACCCGTCTAATGGCTTTATTCAACTGGAGCGAACGCTTTCTGGGGTGCGGAAGGAACAGGGCTCAAGGATCCAGGCTCTCCTCCGTCTCAGAAGTGTGGCCACACTGAGGCTTCCTGAGGCCACGCGAGAGGGCCCATGCATTTCATGCCATTGTTCACGTTGCAGCAAGACCGCCCTGGCAGGCTGGGATCCCGGGAGGCGGTATGTAAAGGCAGGTGTTCGAGTCCCTTTGCCCAGGCGTGTTGAGAAGGCACAGGAGGAAACGAGGGAAAGTGCAAAGTAAGTTGAATCACAGCAAGGTTGGAACCCAGGCCTGCTGGCCTCCTGCGGCCCGGCTTCCTCCATCACATTGCCCTGAATTGCAAGCTGCGTCTCTTAACCGCGGTGGGCATCTCCTGACACTAGTTCCCTTTCTCTATGGCTCACCCGTTGCGCTTCTTCGGCACTCACATAACTAAAAACATCATCCGAGGTGGGGGAAGGACTATCCCAGCGTCAATAGCTCTGTTCGGAGCTGCCTTATTTCAAGCTCAGGGAAGCCATCTTGAAAGAGAACCAATCAATACACGCTTCTCCCCTCTCGTCGTTCAGCAACAATCTCGCGCGGTTCATGAGTTACATGAAATGCCCGGTCACTTTCTAGCAGTCGGAGACTTCTAAATTTTGCTTTCCCCAGTGTATACGCTTCAGCCCCAAATGGAAAGTCATTGTGCAAAACAGAAGAGCGGTCCATTCTTGGAATAGGAGATGAACGTACCATTCGCGACTGGGACACGATCGTGAAAATCCTTCAATTAATCCGGTGATCTCAGTGATTTGAACTCTGTCCCTGCACTTCTTAGAAAAATGCCCATTGCGCTCTGACTTACTGAGACGTTGCTCCCAAGAACACTACCATCGACAAGTTTCCTAGGCAAGTTTGCTCCCAAGGACCTATGAAAGTATGAGAAAACAAGCTCCTCTTTCATTTTCTCCCCCGCGCAAAAGTGTATTTTGCTTATAAATCTTAACAGGATGTGTACCAGCTCGTGTGAATTTTTTTCCTAGAAAAGATGTGAGTGAACATCCTTTTAATTTTCAATCATCCAATAAACTAAGAGCCCTTTATACATTGTCCTAGGCTATGTAATTCGAGAAGCCCCAGGAACGCCGCACACTTCTCAAACATATTTCCCCCGAAGATGCCAAGATCCAGTCCCCAGCAAGGCATAGTCTTTTCCTGCCCTTCCTAAGATGAAATAATTTTAGGAAGCAATACAGGAGTTCCCTCATACTTAAGTTTAGTTTAAGAAACAGATACTAGCGCCCCCCTGTGCCAGGTGAAGGGATGAAATGAACAAGAAATGTACCTCTCTTGAGAAGCTGGCATCCCAGTGGGGACACAGGCACGCACATCAGTGGCTACAAAACAGGGTAATAGGCACAACTGCCTCCGAGGAAGCATCCGATGCCCACTCCTGAGCTGAGACATGGGGCACACCAGCACCACGCAGAAACAGCAGCCAAGCCAGGAGCTGGACCACACCTCTGAGCTGCCCCCACTGTGGTCGCAGCTCTGTGTGGGCTCCATGCATCTGGCGTCCATGAGCACGTACGCCCAGGAGTCTGCTGAAGCAGAGACTATCACACAAGGCCTGTCCTCCGGGCCGGGGTGACAGACGCTATCCCCAAACCTGCTGGCTGGGGAGATGAAGACGGTAACCTGTGGTAAGGCTATGGAATGAATAGTTGGCTTTTGTCCCTCCCGGGTGTCTGCCACAGCCCTGAAACTTAGGGTGAGCTGGGCCAGCCGTCTCCCAGAGGAGGTGAGCATGGCCGGGACACCCGGGGCCTCCAGCTGCCTGGGCCACCGTGGAGATGGCCGTGGAGAGGGAAGGAGAGGGGAGAGAGGCAACTAGAAAGGTCAGAAGAGGCAAGGCAAGAAGAAATCAAAAAGTACTTTTTGCCTAAGGCTTAGCCTTGATGTCACCAACTCTAAAAGCAAACTTACTGACATGAGGCCAGAAAGAGCAGTGTGGCTCAACTCTTGATCCGGGTTTGATATGGCAAATACGGGGATGGGAGTCATCTATAAAACCAGCACGCTGATGACACAGGTCTCCTGAGATACCATCAAAACCCGAATGTTATTTTTGGCTCCTTCTGCTTCTTGTTGACTTCATGAACTCGGGGAATCCCTTTCCTGCCCCTGGACTGAAAGTACAGGCTGTCTAAAGACTTTTCTGAGCTCTCTTTGGTAATAAGATGTTCCAGGACAGTGAAGTCTTGAACACGTCACAACGCAGAAATTAGAATGCCCAATCCCATATAATAAGAAAAATTTGGACCCTTGGTGATGTTAACGCTTCTCCTGTCCCAGAAAGGCTGGGCTGGGGGTGGGGAGTAAGTGAGGAGGGGCCGGGCCTTCTTTTCTGTCCCTCCTTGAAAGCCCACGCTGCTGTCCCATAGGGGCCAGGTTGGGAGCTCCCTCCCTGCCTTCACAGTGGAGGGGAAAGAGGGGCCGGGGGACAGGAAGGATTTCCTGCTGCTGGGTTGTCACAGGATCGCTTTGGCCTCTCTGGCCAGTCAAGCTTTAGAGCTGCTTCCTCTCTCACGAGGCCTTTTGTGTGTGACTTCTTCACTGGCAGGTCCCACGGCCTTCCCGGTACTTTGTCCTCCACCTGGCCAAGCCCACCTAGCTTCTGGATGTCTGTGGACCCCTGTCCCAACACTGACTCTCTCTGGTGGGATCATCATTCCCCCAGGTGGTCCTTTGGGGCAGGATATAAAATGGCTCTGGGCCAGCTCTGTGTTCAAGAAGCCCACCTTCTTCTAGTTTATGAGAAACAATCTCACAACCTATATGCTGAATATTCTGGAAGGCAAGATTGCCTGACTACAGCTGCCAGTTGACCAGTTGACCAATTGACCAGCGGTGATGTCTACGGGGATGAGGAGGAAGTCACAGCACCCCCTGCTGCAGAGGACATGGTTGGACTGGCCAAGAATCCTACTGAGCCCCTCTCCTGACTGGACGTGAAGTGGGAAAACACAACTATCTGCCAATAGGGGCAAGGAGAGGTGGAACCTTCTGCAGAGAAATCCCTTTCCCGAGCCTTCTCACTCCCTCTACCATGTCTCCCTGAACACTTTTATGTCCTTAATTTGGGTGCAGAGTTCAAGAATCAGGTAGTCAGCTCTTCATCAGCTGCTTCAAATCTTTTGCAAGGTGTTCTTTTACAGCATGTGTCACTTATTGCTTTGATGTCTCGAAAAGAAATGGAGATTTGAAAGAGATCCATCTTGAGGTGTCTGGATGGCTCAGTCAGTTGAGCGTCTGACTTCAGCTCAGGTCATGATCTCATGGTTTGTGAGTTCGAGCCCCCCGTCGGGCTCTGTGCTGACAGATCAGAGCCTGGAGCCTGCTTCAGATTCTGTGTCTCCCTCTCTCTCTACCCCTCCACAGCTAGCGCACTCTCTCTCTCTCTCTCTCAAAAATAAATAAACATTAAAAAAAATTTTTAAAGAGATTTATCTTTATACCCTACTATTTATACTTATATATTTCCCCCATCCCTTCTATAAAGGATTTATGGCAGCCTATTATATAGCCATAGAAACAGTCGACTAGCATAGAAACACAATTTTTAAAAAATCAGAATGAAAAATTGATAGAAAAGAATAACAATACCAAGGGAGAGAGAATTTGTTGCTGGACTCCCATTAAAATTAGTCTGCAATTTTGGGCTGAGCTTCCCAGCAGTCAAAGCAAGAAGAAAAATTTACATTTTCTTTTTTTAATTAATTAATTAATTTTTTAATTTACATCCAAGTTAGTTAGCATATGGTGCAACAATGATTTCAGGAGTAGATTCCTTCTGTCCCTTACCCATTTAGCTCATCCCCCCCGCCACAATCCCTCCAGCAACCCTCTGTTTGTTCTCTATATTTAAGAGTCTCTTCCGTTTTGTCCCCCTCCCTGTTTTTATATGGTTTTTGCTTCCTTTCCCTTACATTCATCTGTTTTGTCTCTTAAAGTCCTCATATGAGTGAAGTCATATGATTTCTGTCTTTCTCTGACTGACTAATTTCACTTAGCATAATACCTTCCAGTTCTATCCATGTCGTTGCAAATAGCAAGATTTCATTCTTTTTGATCTCCAAGTAATACTCCATTGTGTATATATACCACATCTTCTTTATCCATTCATCAGTTGATGGACACATTTGGGCTCCTTCCATACTTTGGCTATTGTTGATAGTGCTGCTATAAACATGGGGGTGCATGTGTCCCTTCGAAACAGCACACCTGTATCCCTTGGATAAATGCCTAGTAGGGCAATTGCTGAGTCATAGGGTAGTTCTATTTTTAATCTTTTGAGGAACCTCCATACTGTTTTCCACAGTGGTTGCACCAGCTTGCGTTCCCACCAGCAGTGCAAAAGAGATCCTCTTTTTCCACGTCCTCGCCAACATCTGTTGTTGCCTGAGTTGTTAATGTGAGCCATTCTGACAGGTGTAAGGTGGTGTCTCATTGTGGTTTTGATGTGTATTTCCCTGATGACAAGTGATGTTCAGCATTTTTTCATGTGTTGGTTGGCCATCTGGATGTCTTCTTTGGAGAAGTGTCTATTCATGTCTTTTGCCCATTTCTTCACTGGATTGTTTGGGTTTTGGGTGTTGAGTTTGATCAGTTCTTTATAGATTTTGGATACTAACCCTTTATCTGATATGTCATTTGCAAATATCCAATCCCATTCCATCGGTTGCCTTTTAGTTTTGCTGATTGTTTCCCTCTCTGTGCAGCAGCTTTTTATTTTGATGAGGTCCCAATAGTTCATTTTTGCCTTTGTCTCCCTTGCCTCTGGAGACATGTTGAGTAAGAAGTTGCTGCGGCCAAGATCAAAGAGGTTTTTACCTGTTTTCTCCTTGAGGATTTTGATGGCTTCCTGTCTCACATTTAGATCGTTCATCTTTACATGTTGAGTTTATTTTTGTGGTTGGTGTGAGAAAGTGGTCCAGGTTCATTCTTGTGCATGTCACTGTCCAGTTTTCCCAGCACCATTTGCTGAAGAGACTGTCTTTATGCCATTGGATATTCTTTCCTGCTTTGTCAAAGATTAGTTGGTCCTACGTTTGTGGGTCCATTTCTGGGTTCTCTATCCTGTTCCATTGATCTGAGTGTCTGTTTTTGTGCCAATAGCATACTGTCTTGATCATTACAGTTTTGTAATAGGTCTTGAAGTCTGGGATTATGATATCTCAAGCTTTGGTTTTCTTTTTCAAGAGTTCTTTGGCTATTTGGGGTCTTTTCTGGTTCCATACACATTTCAGGATTGTTTGTTCTAGCTCTGCGAAGAATGCTGGTGATATTTTGATAGGGATTGCTAATTTACATTTTCATGAGAGAAAAACTTAGCAGCTGCTTAAAGATAAAATGAGGCAAAGTGGTTTTGTTTTTTGTTTTTTTGTTTTCAGAATCTTGGGTCAAAAGAAATGCCCTCTCACATCTCATAGTGGACACTGAGTGAGGGATGGCAAATCTGTGTGATGGCCCCCTTACAAGTAACAGAAACTTCATCCCTGTGAGAGCAGTTCTCAGGAGGCCCCATAAAGGGGGTACCAGGTACAAGTGCTCAGTATTGAGAATGTTATATTAATGGTTTTAAACGTGCTTGCCAAAGACAGAGTTCCTGCTATGGAGGAAAGTTAAGTGTTTGGACCCATACTGAGCTGACCTCATCCATGGATCGCGATGGAACTCATTTGAGGATGTGCATCTGAGAACAGGCTCGACAGCAGTTTGGGTGGGAGAGATTTCTCACCGGTGAGTGAATGAAAACGGATGGCTCAATAATGCAGAAACAAGGCTATGATTGCTCAGCCAGGAAGGGAACAGCAAGTGACTGGCCAGTGTTTGGCCCTGCTTCCCCCTCAAGAGGAGATGCTCTCCGATAACCTTCTCTCAATGAGCAAAAAGGAAAAAAAAAAATCCAACCACTAAGTGTCACCGGGAGCCAGAAGCAGCAGCTGCCTGGGGAGGAGATGCAGGGTGGCGGCTGGTAATGCGTCTGGGCCAGAGGGCTTCATTGCTCAGCCCCCAAGGTCACAGGGGAGGGGCTGAGCCCTAGGGGCCGTGCGGATGCTCTGTGACAGGTGTCTAGACCATACTCCGCAGACCTCATGCCTCCCTGGCACGCACCCCAAGGTGCCCACCTGCTGGGATGGCATGCTGCCTGGTATGATGGGCAGAAAGCCTCCAGCTTGATCCTGCCAGTTAAATCTGGACTTAATAGAAAGAGACAGAAAGTATGGCCCCTGCCATGCAAACTGATTGCTCCAGTGGCCTTGAATCCAGCTGAGCTCCGCAGCAAAGAAGCTGGGCATCATGGGGACACTCAGCCATCCTCCTTATGCTTTATGAGCGGAGCCACAAAGTGAGGACATTCCCATTCCAGAGACTTCCAGGGAAGATCCTGCATTCTGTTGGTGAGGTGTTGGCATCCAACAGGATAGCTGTGTTTAAAGGTTGGAGCAAACTTAGCCTTACAATTTGGTGAAGTTGAAGGCCTTGCATCTAGTAGGGCCAGTAAGTATCAGCGGACTGACTGTGTGTGCCTCACAGGTCTGGTGTGAGAAGGATTACCGAGACGCATGTGATGTCCTCAGCATAACTCCTGACACACGGTGGGGGCTGAAGACCTATTTGTGTGACCAGTTTGCTGAACAAGCAGGATTCTGGGATGTGACCATAAGCCTGCTTCCCCCTGCCCCCTCCCTCGGCTTATTCAAACCTCCTGAGAGAATCAGTGCCCACATGCCCCACGGGATGTCCCCTGATGTGCCACAATGTGTTCTGCGGGCACATGGAGTCCCCAGTAATTCTAAGTCACAGATACTCTCTTGATTCACTAACAAATACATCCAGTTCCCCGTAATATTCAAAAGCTTCCTTCTTAATCAAAATGGTAGCCCCTCCTCCCAGTTCAGGCATGTTGCTGGTTGGGAGCTAGAGTTGGTGAAGGAGGGTAAGGAGTTGGGGGGAGCTTCCCTGGGTCTCCATCTTTCCCTTTTACGATTTGATCTGCCTTGCTGGGTAAGGTATCTAACCACCCCAGTGCCAGAGTTTGGGGAAGGAAGGAGATAGAAGGGGACAGGGAAGTTCTTGTTTGACTCATTCTCTCTCAATGGCCTAGCATCAGAGCTCTCTGGGTTTGGCAGGGGTTCGGACACAACTCTCCCATAGGGATGATGCTTGAATTCTTCAGAGATCCCTGTCCCACAGAGGGATCTCATATCGGAAGATCCCTTGACAGGAAACTGCACCTGTCTGCAGCACCTGGAGATATCTTGGGCATCTTTCTGCTGGAGGGTCCTTCCCTGACTAGTGGCATCTGGGAACTCTCCCCAGATCTCTAAAGTGGATGGCCAACACTTGAGTCCACTGGAAACACCTCGTGTCCCCCGTTGCATCAACACCCTAAAGATACAGGATGCCCTCAATGCAGCCACCCCGACCCTGCTCCCCCTTCAGAATGTTTTTTAATTTTTTTTTCTTTCTGATTATGTAAGCATCTTTCCATGACATTGAGGTGAGAGTTCGCAAATGGACTGCATAATCTGCAGTGTATCCGATCCTTCCTCATACAATCAGTTAAATGTGTGTGCCATGGGAATCCCGCTTAACCACAGCATTCATTTCCCAATGCAACCAGTGGGACGGTGAGGAACCCAGCGAAGCCCCTTGGACAACGGCCGCAACAGGTAAAAGAAACCAGTGTGTTTCACGGCGCTCAGTTGGTTCCAGTGGTGTGGCCATTTGGTGGTTTATGTAGCTGACTTCGTTCAGACCAGTTTGAATGTAGACGTGACTATTTTGAGGGCCAGCAGGCCAACAGGTCGGCCGGATGCCCTCAAAGAAGAAAAGAATTCTCAGCGGACAGATTCCTGGCAAGGACAGGCAAGCCTCTGGCAGAACTGCGAGAAGGAAGAAGGATATCTACGGGCAGAACTTGCAGGGCTCCGTGCAAAATAAAAAAGCAGGGTCCAAATTTTCAAGAGAGCATGAGCCGAGCAGAGCAGCAGCACAGAGCTCTGAGAGACCAGGCAGGGCGCAGGCCCGGAAGCAAGTCTGTCTACAGGAGAGAGAGGAAATTGACATGGAATGAACAATGGAACTTCAAGTCCTCCTCGGGTGGTGCTACACGTTCCGTAGGATGTTCACAAGAACCCAAGGAGGGAGGAATTGCCTGATTTCTCAATGAGGAAGCTGAAGCCATGAAAAGCTAGTGCTTATCCAGAGCTGCTCAGGGCCAGATCCGGGATTTAACTCCTGCCCTTCCGCCGCAACTCGATGCCTCCTCTCCTGTCCTTTCCAAGTCTTCCCCACCCTCCCCACCCTGAGCCCCACCAGGAGAAAAACAGGAAATGACCTGCTAGAAGGTCGATATGGCCACTCACACTCTCTGAAGAAGTGGCCTTTTAAGCTGTGTCTTATGGTGAAATGAGATGTTTTGTTCTCAGTGAAAGCAGTTTCCCTCATCAGGGAAGATACAGACACAAGATTTGATAGACCGGTCCGTGGAGTGACTGCTTCCTTGGCCTGTGGTAGAAGGAACTCGGAGTCTGATGTGGTAAGGACCCCCCCAAATGCCTCATGACCTCCTTCTCCAGCTGCTCCAACACAAAATGGCCATGGGTTCCTGCCCTTACTGCCCCTGCAGCTCCAGAAATGCATAGACATGCCAAGAAGGAGGAGGAAGAGGAGGGAGAGGACGAGAAGGAGAAGGAGAAAAGGAAGGAAGGAAGGAAGGAAGGAAGGAAGGAAGGAAGGAAGGAAAGAAGGAAAAAGTCCTGAACTCTCAAAGAAACTAATAATTCCTGCTTTACGTTGAGTAGAAACATTAACTTGTCATCTTATCATCCTTCCTCAAATAGAAACCTTCTGATTGGAAAACAATGCACTGTTCAACAGTGGCCTGAGCGCTTCCCTTTGGTATCTTCCTAGCCTCATCTTAGATTATATTAATCACTGATTAACACTTTTTTGCTTTTTATTCATGCAGAGAGAATCAATACTTTAATTACAGATTGCCTAATAATATTTATTTTCCTGTCCTTCAATGGCACAGCCCGTTTATTTAGATGCAAACATCTAAGGATTTTTATACCCCCTGGAGCAACTTGTCTTTTACATACTTTCAGTGATACAGTTGCTTTAAAGTAATAAGTAAGTCAAGGAGACGTAGCATGAAATTACATTCCGTCTCCAGAGCTTTTGTAATTAAATAAAAATGTGTCACTTATAAGGTTATCATTCTTAATCAGTGGGTTTTCTGCAGGAGATTGGTGACTTTATTAATTAATTGGTATTGATATCATGTTCTTTTTTTTATTTTTTTTAATGTTTATTTATTTTGAGAGAGAGAGACAGAATGAGCAGGGGAGTGTAAGAGAGAGAGATACACACACAGAATCTGAAGCATGCTCCACGCTCTGAGCTGCCAGCACAAAGCCCGATGCGGGGCTCGAACTCGAGAACGGAGGGATCATAACCTGAGCTGAAGTCGGACGCTTAACCGACTGAGCCACCCAGGCACCCTGATAACATATTCTTTAAGAATCACCAGGTTGGAGCGAGCCTGGGAACTCCTCCTTGCTGAAAGCAGGGCATTCCACATGATGACGGCTGGCAGCATCATGGCGAAACTCATGGCCTTGAGCCAAGTGAACTTGGGTTTGAATGTCAGCTGACACGTCCCACCGGGGTGACCTTGAGCACTTTACTCCATCTCTCTGAACCTCAATGATCTTTTTTGAAGAACAAGGATGGTAACGTTCATAAACTGTAAGGACTAATCAGGTTTACACACGCCTAGCATGTTCGTGTCTCTATAGTATTATTACCAGTGACACCAGAGAAAGACAGAATGCTTAGATCTCTCTTAAATCCAGTTCCTAACACGTTTCTCCTGAGGGAGATTATAGCGATTACCGCAGCCCTGGACCGCAAGAGTTCCATCAAATCGCTAAACACAGGTTTTTGCGACATCAAATCATGCAATTTTCCAGGATAGAGCGCTCTTTTTTCCTTGTTTTTCAGCATAAGCTATTTTTAGCTGTGGAGAGAAAAGCATTCAAGAGCAAAACCGTTTAAAAGAATGTCTCGATTGCCAAGGAGAGGAGAGATAAGACGTGAAGGCAATGGGGACCGTTCATGAAGATCTGCCTTCACAGTCCACCACCCGGGGACCCACGGCCCTTACTGGGAATGAGAGAATACCCTCGTCTTTTTTCCTCTTCCATTCCTTCCTCCCTTCTCTTCCTTTCTCCTTCCTTCCTTCTTCCTTCCTTCCTTCCTTCCTTCCTTCCTTCCTTCCTTCTTTTCTCTCCAACCCAACAGGGCAAAGCTGATTTTTTTTAAAATCTCAACAACTGGATGTGATTGTCTCCCCCTTGGCATCAGTAGCAAGTTCAAAAAGGAGAAGGCTGGAGAAGCCCCTTGCGGAAGAAATGGGACCTAGACAGGAGCGGAGAGGTGTAACAGAAGCCTCCCTGATGGGTCCGTGCTGAGGACTCTGCCCACAGACACTCCCTGACTGGCTATTTTTTTTTTAATGTTTATTTATTCTTGAGAGAGAGGAAGACAAAGCATGAGTGGGGAAGGGGCAGGGAGAGAGGGAGACACAGAACCCGGGGCAGGATCCTGGCTCCCAGCTGTCAGCACAGAGCCCGACGTAGGGCTCAAACTCACACACCGTGAGATCATGACCTGAGCCGGAGTCAGATGCTTAACCGACTGGGCCACCCATGTCCATCCCCTACTGGCTATGGCTCATGACCCCATTCACCATGCAGTTTGAGGCTGGATGTCCCAGGGTGTCATGGAGGGCACAGGGACCAGCTGGAAGAAAGTCACCTGGGAAACTAGACATGGACCCAAATGTGACCTCACAGCCTTCCTTTGTCTGAGTCTGGCCTCTGCGGCTGACCAGCAACCCCACGGCTGACCCCGTGGTTAAGCAACCCCCCTCTGCTCCCCCACTGCCAGCTGTTTGCCCTTGGGGAGTAACCTTGGTCACTAAGTTTCATTTTTCCCCGGTCCACCCTTCTAAACAGCCTTCCTCACTCCTTGCAAACCACTGCTCTCCCCTCATTCTCCTTCACTTATCCACATGGTGAGCACATGTGCCTCCACCTGGGCTCACGGTTCCCACCCGTGGGACACTCGTACCCTCCTCTTGGACCGTGAAGTCCCACCATCCTCGTAAATCTGTCAGTCTGCCTCCTCCGGGGAGCCTGCAGCTTTCCCCACAACTCACAGAGCTTCGTCTCTGGTCTCCAGTTTCCGTTCAGCGGGTTCATCTGCTCCTGTGGCCGCCCTGTCTGCATGGTCTCGTGGAACGAGGAACGATGTTCTAGAATTTTCTGGGACCTGCTGGATTTCACATGGTTTCTGGACGAAGCAATGTGCAGACACATGGCAGCTTGCATGCAGGGGACCTCCTGGGCAGAGAGGGTCCAGCCTGGGTCCAAGAGAGGGGGGTGCCTGAGAGGCAGGACTCTGTAATACACCGGTCACTGGCAGGCATCCACAGTCCACCTGGCGTCAGACGGCCCCTCCCCTCACAGCCTGCACGACTCAGACAAGTTTCAATCGAGTTTCAAGCCTGTGAACTGACATCATTGGACGTCAGGTGGTGGAAGTCCTTTATACCTTGAGAAGGAGATGTTCCGGAGTCAAGCTTACTGATTCTGGAATATTCCACTCTTTTTTTTAATTTTTTTTTTATTTTTTTTAACATTTATTTATTTTTGAGACAGAGAGAGACAGAGCATGAACGGGAGAGGGGCAGAGAGAGAGGGAGACACAGAATCGGAAGCAGGCTCCAGGCTCCGAGCCATCAGCCCAGAGCCTGACGCGGGGCTCGAACTCACGGACCGCGAGATCGTGACCTGGCTGAAGTCGGACGCTTAGCCGACTGAGCCACCCAGGCGCCTCAAGGAATATTCCACTCTTGGCACAGGAAGCAGGAGTGACACAGAGCCCTGAAGGCAGAATGACACATCAGTCATGTTGACCTTCAACGGCACTGTGTCAAAATCCTGTTCTGAGCACACAGGTTGGGACAAATGTCATTCCCACAAAATGGATTTTGCTTAAAAAGAAATTGACGGCCTAACCTAGCATCCTATTAAGGAAAGCTTCTCTGAAAATTGCGGGGGGCAAAGCCTGCCAATTCCCCCTCAGAATTTACCTCCTAAATTAAAAAAAAAAAAAAATTACTCGGAGGCCTCCAAAGCATCCCTCTATCTTTATCGTTGCCTTCCATTTCACAAACCTGGCATTCTCATCACAAGGCTCTTTCATAAAAATCGGTTTTTGGAGCAGATCGACAAGAGAGACACCGGTGATAGACGGTGCTGTCCTTTGTCGCTGAAGCCATTTCAACTGATGTTACTACTATCGGCAACCACAAGTGGGCCCGTAAAATCAGCCATGTCCCCTGTGTCCCATTCCGGCCAGACACCTGGGGACCTTCATAATGCCTTCCCTGACCATCTGTTGACAAGGGCTGGCCCCGGGTATAATTCAATCAGCCAACTGACAGCAGAAAGCACGGGCTGAGCCCACAGAATGCTCAGCTGGGTGCGAGTGGAGGAAGCTCAAGGCGTGTAGCCACCCACTCCCAAAGAGTTACCGAGGACCCGTGCTTTCTCCTGCACCCACCATCCCAGGTTCTAGGGGGTAGGGCAGTAAACGTCACCAAAGCTCACAATCTAGTAGAAGCGACAAGTGTAAAAAGAGTAAACGATAAAGAGGTCGTTTCCAACGGTGCTTAAATGCCATGGAAAACACAACCAGCTAACGATGCAGTGACAAGGGCAGTACGTTGGGAGGTGGTAAGGATTGGGGCGTCCGGGTGGCTCAGGTGGTTGAGCGACCGACTCTTGGTTTCCGCTCAAGTCATTATCTCACGGTTTGTGGCTTCCAGCCCCACATCGGGCTCTGCGCTGATGGCGTGGAGTCTGCTAGAGATTCTCTCTCTCCCTCTCTCTGTCCCTCCCCTGCTCTTTCACCCTCTCTCTCTCAAAATAAATAAGTAAACTTAAAAAAAAAAAAAAAAGAGGGTGGTAAGGATTAAAGTCGGCCCTTGCCCACAGGGCGTGTACATTTTAGTTGAGGAAAACACTTGGCTAAACAAACAGGGACAGTCGGAGTAATATAACTTTGTGTGGTTGAGACCAGCAGGACGGTGAACTTCAGGGGGAGGGATGGGAGACACAGAAGATGTGTCAGGGAGGAGGAGCCCTGGGATCAGTCCTGAACTACGGGCCACGTGGAGAGTCACCAAAACCAAGCACCTTTCATGAACCAGGTCTTCACTATACCCATTTCACAGGTGAGGAGACTGAGGTTCGGAAAAACTAAGTGACTTGCCCAAGATTTCGCTGCTGTACATAACGGTGCCAAGTCTTTGCTACCCAAAGCCCATGCTCTGCCATGCGAAACTCTTGTGTCCTCAGGTCTCGGATAAGCACTCTGCATCCAAACATTTGATCCCATGGTACCAGGCATGGTCTCCCCGTGTTTCAGAGGGCAGGTAAGGCAGGAGGAATTCTCCTGGAAAAGTGAAGTCGCCATCTTCTGTCCGGCTCTGTTGGTAGCCTCCTCCCTCCCGCAGGTTTCTGAGCCAGCCTGGGCGACAGCTTTGTGGCCAACAGAGGGAGCTTCAGGTTAATAAAATAGACTGGGGCAGAGCTTGTCAAGGGACCCAGCTCCGCTGTAATCACTAAACACACGTAACTCTCCCTGAGCCGTCGCACACCAGCTCCCAATTATCAGCGAAGGTCATAGGCCACAGAGCAGAATCCATGGATAGAAGCAAAAGGGCACCAGAGCATGGGGACAGCCCACGCGAGCAGCCCAGGGAGTAGGACTCACAGTGTTTGGGGGTTGGGGTACGTTTTTATGTCTTCACCGTTTAAACCGACTTCATTGAGTTTATAATTTGTACTCAATAAAGTGCCTCCGTTTTTCATATAGTCCCATGAGTTTTAACAGAGGTACACGCTCATATGCTCAAGGACGTGAGCGCTTTGATCGGGCCAACCTGTGAAACGTCCAGCAGGAATCTCACCACGTGCGTGTTGGCCCCGGGGAACCGTCTTAGCTGGTCTTTGTGAACAGACTATTTCAACAATCCACACCCAATGGACACTGTAAGTCCTGGGCCATCTAAAGTGCCGGAAACCATGCAGCAAGGTCTCCATCTGTCCACAGCTGACAGAGGAGGCCCTCCCACGCCTGGGCTATCTGAGAGGCAGCACGGTATAGTGGAGAAGAGCACTGACTCTGGAGTCAGGCTGCCAAGCTCAGCCTGCCGCTGCCCCATGCCTCAGTTTCCCCTCCCTGTGACAATAGGTGATAATAAGCACCTATCTCCTCAGGACTTCTTGAGATCTTGATGTATTGGTAAGCAGTGAGTGTCACGTGAGCACTGCCATCATCTGTGGTCCCAGTGAGGGACAGAGGTTGCAGCCAGTCATTACATGGGCCCGAGGGAAGCAAAAAGGAAAAAAAGCATTCAGGTGAGAGAGAATGATTACCTTAGTCTATTGGATTCTTAGCTTGCGATCTAACCTTCTTTGAGAAAGAAAATAGGCCGTTCATTGGGCTGCTGGTGTCTAAGATGTGCACAGTTATGCGTGGGGTGAGGGACGAAACAGATCCTCGAGGCAGGACCTCACCCTGTGGCGGTCACAGCACAACTGCCCCTCCTGGAACCTACTGTAGAGCGTTAGCGTCCTTCGGTCATTTCTTAAGCCAGACATCAGGGCTGGGTCTGATTCCTTCTGTGGCCATGCCCGGGAGGAGTCGTTGAGCCCACATCTGGCCAGCAGGTCAGAGGGGGAAAACCCGTCTGGTTGGATGCCCCAAGATGGCTTAAAGCATAGACATGACACAGGGATGGGGTGTACCCCTCATGGCTACCCCAGGAAGGAACTTGACGAGGCCTGAAGGAGAAAACTGTTATCCTCTAACAGGGAAACCTCCACCAGTCAGGGTGAGGTGTCCACTGAGCTCCCAGACACCCAGCCTCTAATCCCTCACAGGCCACTCGTCACAGAGGACCCTCAGGGCACTGGTCTGTCTGCCCACTGTAAGCTTGGCTGTCGGGGACCTCATCCTTCCGGACCTCTAGTGTCCAGAGCAATACCCAGCACGTAGCAGGGCCGGCCAATGTTTATATTAGAACACGAACAAGGAGGAAGTCACTTAAGATGGCTCTAGTCCATTCCCGGCGAGGCTTATGTCAGGAAACACAATGCCACAGGTGCCTGGTCTGCTACAAAGCAGGTGTCAACACATGAATTAAACAAACTAATCTGGTGAATTCGTCCAGATTAGTGAGCGTTCCTCTGTGACGTGTCCGTTTCTAGAATGTCAACCCTTAGCTTGGGGGAGCTCGGTCAACTTGATCAAAGACCCGGGATTCAGGAGTGAATTCCCATGTGGACCTGGTGAAGAAAACATGTGCTCACAGGCTCTGTGATGAACTGAAAGTTTGTGTCCCCCACTAGTTGGCTATATTTGGAGATCGGGCTTCTGAAGGTTAAATAAGGTCATAAGTGTCCTTACAAGAAGAGATCCCAGAGAGCTCTCTTTCTTTCTCTCTCCCACCCTCCACACCAAGAAGAACAGAGCATGTGGGCACATGAGAGATGGTGGCTGTGGACAAGCCAGGAAGTGGACCCTCACCAGAAATTTACCAGCACCCCAGCCTTGGCATTCCCAGTCTCCAGACTGTGAGAAAAGAAATGTCTGCTGTTTAAGCCACCAATCTGTGCTATTTTGTTACGGCAGCTGAACTGACTGAGACACGCTCCGTCATGCCCCTTCCTTCTGTCTTGTTCCTCCACCAGGATCTCCTCTCCTCATCTCCTGCTTTATGTTTTCTCCCCTGCATTCTGGTAGTTGAGCGTGAGGTCTTGCCATCTGTCCCATAAGACTTTTTGAAGTAATTCTCCCAAATCAATGCACTGCTCTCTCTGAATGGGGGTTCTGGGGCATATACTTGTCTCTGCTTCCTGACATCCCACCCTAGATAAATCATGTCACTTCATGTTGGAAGAATCCCAGAGGGCTCTCAGTCCAGTCCTCACCCGGGAAATTGGGTCTGCATAAATCCACAGCCGTAGACCTGTGGGAGGGGCCGGGATCAAGTGATGTCACCCAGTGAGAACAGGCTGGCTCATCAATATGGAAAGATACCTTTAAAATCTGTTGTTTTGACCCCACCATCAACTGGTTGATCTAAGGGCAATGTGGAGACATTAGTTCAAAGGCTGCAAAGGGCTAGAGACATGTGGAAAATACGGATTAGCCAATAATAGACCTCCCTGAACAATAAGGAACACTTGGAATTGTGTGCAGGGGACTGCTTCTACTGCCTCATGGATTAGTGAAGAAATAAATATAATCATTCTCTTACCCAATTCATAGTAAGTAATAGTGGCAGAAATAATCAACTCAAAATAAAACTGGCAGTGGCTAACATTGCACATGGTACAATTTGACCCAGAAAATTGGACTTCCTGGAATTAAAGGTGACAAAAGAAAACTCACAATGGCAGAAACCACAATCAGTAAGATTTCTTATTAATAATAAAGCTGCCCAACAAATTAAATCTCCAGAGCAAAAAAAAAAAAAAAATTATGTGAAAAGAATTGATTTCGATAAAAAAATAATTTCAGAGGAATAAAAGTGGAAACAATTGGAGGTAGTTTAACAGCCCTTTATAGAAAATTGACCAAGAAATTAAATTGGATAATAGAGTTTGCTCGGAAAAATACATTTTCAATGAATATTCCCCAGTGCCAGCATAATTCTTATTCAAATATTTGTATTCAAAACACTGAGTGTAGAAAAAAGAAGCATCTGCCACGGCATTCCTCGGCCCAGGTACAGACAAAGTAGATGTTTCTGCACCCGTGACCCTGGGTGCTGCACGCTCCGTGGACAGGTGCAGAATGGAGATCCATTTAATGATCTAAAAACCAAGCAGCTCTGTCTCTCTGCCTTGCCTAGTCAACAGACTTCCCTTCAGAACGCCCATCCGGGTACGCATTTATCTCTTAATCCCATTGTTTTCTTGCTGACCCATCCAGAAGAAAGCAGAGACCATTAACCCTACCCACCCGTCAGACCCAGTGTCTCCCCCACACTGGGACCTCCTCCCTGGTGTTCAGAACACAAAGTAGTCTGCGTTTGTCGGCTAGGATTCTCCTGAATATAATATAAATGTCTTGATTTGGAAACAGTGGGGAGTGGGGAGGGCCCACAACTGATTTGGAGGCACTGGGACTCACTTCGTCATCATTTCCACATGCTTTGCAAGGGCACCTGGGTGGCTCGGTCAGTTAAGCATCTGACTTCCGCTCAGGTCGTGAGGTCTGGGCTGCACAGAGCCTGCTTGGGATTCATTCCCTCTCTCTCTACCCCTCCCTGGCTTGCACTTTCTCTCTCTCTCTCAAAACAAATAAAGAAACCTTTTTTAAAAATGCTTTGGGCACCTGGATGGCTCGGTCAGGTAAGCGACCAACTCTTGATTTCGGCTCGGGTCACGATCTCGTGGTTTGTGAAAGTTCGAGCCCCGCATCGGGCTCTGTGCTGAGAGCCCGGAGCCTGCTTGAGATCCTATCTCTCCCTCTCTCTCTGCCCCTCCCAGCTCATGCTTCACCTCTCTCTCAAAATAAAGAAATAAGCTTTTTTTTAAAAAACGCTTTGCAGGTTTGCTGTTGAAAAATCCGCCCGAAGAGGGGAAAGGTAGTGTTTGCTGTGTGCCCTCCGTACAGCCACACGCGATAATCAGCACTGTTGCCGGTGGGGGTGCTGGTCCCTCTCTAGCTGTCAGCCACTGGCAGAGCTGGACGGGTGTCCATCTGAGAGCCACGTGTGACCCACAGTGGACATCCACCTGTGTTTCCTGAGTGAACGAGCGAGACCAAAGACACCCAAAAAACTGACGGAAAAGTGAAGACACCCAGATTTCCTTTCAAACCAGAACATCTATCATTCTGGATGGTTCGATGCGCAGCAGGACAAGAGCCCCACACCATGAGGGCCCACGGTATAGAACAAGGAGAAAATGTTCAGGGGAATCAAATCCATTTGCTTAAACCAGCCAGCATCATTTGGCCACTTAGAGGCTGAAACTACCAACAGGAAGACAGTATGTTGAAGACTCACGTTCACCCACGCGTGCCACGTACAAGCACACAACGTGCACGGTCCTGCTGGGTGGCTGCAGGCCCCCCTCCAGGGCGGCCCGTGTCACGGAAAACGGACTGGGCCTCAAAAAGGTCGCTTGGGGGAGCCTGGGTGGCTCAGTTGGTTAAGCATCTGACTCTTGATCTCAGCTCAGGTCTCGATCTCAGGGGTGTGAGTTCAAGCCCCACACTGGGCTCTGCCTTGGGCATGCAGCCTACTTAAAAAAAAAAAAAAAGGTAGCTTGCACAAGTAAGGTACAAAAGTCTAAGTCGTGCTTATCATTCATAGCTGTCCCTAAGAATGGCGGGACTTTTTACAAACACAGGTGCTTAAGGGCACCTGACATGGTAGGTCTGGAGGGAGCCCAGGGATGTTGAGAAAACTCCCCTACCCGCCCCCCCCCACCCCAGGTAACACTGATGCTTATAAAGGTGGGCGTGTCAGAATCACCCAGGGAGACCGTACAATGCCAAAGCCGTGGCCTTGCCTCACTCGTCCAACCAGGATCTCCAGGAGGATCCTGAGTGGGGGGGTTTCTAAAAGCTGGGACCCAAAGCCTGCACTCCTTCCTCTGCACCATGCATGTCCCTGAGATAAAGGAGTAATGCTGTCTGCTCCCCCAGAAGAGTCGTTGGCAGTGACCGAACCACAGCCACATAGCAAATCCAGCGTTTATCAGCAGATGCTGTTGTCTGTGTCTCCAAAGACAAATCCGCAGACTCTAACCCGTGAAGCCCCCCAGTGCCTGGCTCGCCCCCAGCTCGCACCATTAATCGTTCCAAAGCACCGCCACCCGCTGCAGAGGTTCAAGCCTAATAGGACTATTGCCATGAAGTCAGCTCCCCGGGGGTGCTGGGGGAACCCTGCTGCGCCCCGAGACAGCCCCACCCGAGCGGGCTCTGCTTCTGCGGGCACCGAGATGCCACGAGCCCACGCGGAGCTAAGTTTGAAGGTCAGGCTGACCCATCCTCACAGCCAGCATCTGCCCAACGCACCACACGGGGCAGCTCCATGCCAAATGCCTGGCCCGCCACCTGCCAGGGGCGACAAGAAAATCCTAGACCCGCCCAACCTCACAGTGGCAGCTTAACGCGGTACAGATGGCTAATGGCCCGCCTGGGCCCCGGAGGCTGGTGCTGACCGTGGGCTGCGGTTCCCGAATTCTTCGGCAAGTCGGGTTCTGTCTCTTCCAGGCCTCTCTCCTGGGGAGGTGGGGAAAGTCTGCAAAGGGATGTGGATAACTGACGAGCTGGGCGTGTTTTCCTCAGGGCCACCCTGTCCTCCTGAATGAGGAGGACATTCCATCGGGAGTGCTTGGGGTCCGGGCCCTGCCCGCTGCAGACAGGGGCAGTTCAGGAGGACCAGGCCCCCGGGTGTGGCTGCCGGGGTGCACGGCAAGGCCAGACGTGCACGGTGCTAGAGAGGGTTCTAGAGGCCACAGGCTGGGTCAGACTCCGTCACTGCTGTCTTCTGGCCGTGACCTTGAACAAATGACCTCCTCTGCACTCTGTGTCTTTCTTCACGCAAGGCACGTGAGAATACTGTCTTCGAAGCATCACTGTGACAATGAGAGGGAAGGTGGGCACGTAGCAGGTGCCTGACAAGAAACAGCTGTTGTCATCGCCCTGCGGAGCTCGTGTTCGGTGCCTACTCGCTAACTATCTGCGATACAAATGAATCAATACATGAATGAGTCATCCGAAGGGACTTTATAAGGAAACAACCCTTCTGGAAAGAGCAAACACCCTTGCCCCAGGGTGCGAGCGGAGGTCAAAATCCAGAATTTCAAAATAACCAGAAGCTGTCATTTACTCAGCAACGACTGTCCGCGAGGCTGCGGGAGCCCCAGCGCCCCGTCAACGGCCCCACAGCCCCCGTGGCTGATATTATTTTTCAGTTCATCAGATGGAGAAACCCATCAATACTCTGAGGCCTGGCTTGCCTGCGATATATACATACGTAGGGTACACACATTATGTGACACGGGCTTCATTATGGAACGAGGACCTCCTGGTATGTGCCGTTTAAAAAGAACGCAAGTTAAGGAGACAGCAGGTGACCGATTGGCACAGCTCACTTCCACAGGGCGGTTAACTGCACCGTCTCTGATGAAGTCGTGCGGGAGCAGAGGCTTCAACACGGTGAGGGCGTGAGCCAGGTGGATGCACCTGGGGACAGTGTTTCAGGAGAGGATCTGGGTGGCAATGCTTGGATTTCCTGGGGAGAGAGAGGAGGCAGTAGAAGCCGGAGTGGGGGAACCAGAGCCCGGGGGGCAGCAACGAGATACCAGAGTGGGGGGGAACCAGGGGAGGGTGACAGGCAAGGGCCTCGCCGACGTGCAAGGACTCTGGGTTTTTTCCTCAGCCGACGGGAGCCCCTGTAGGGCTCGACCGGAGGAAAGGAATGATCTGACTAGAGGTTTTGTTCAGACCTGTCTGCTATTTTGAAGAAGGTGAAGACAGAAGGCGAATTAATAAGCTATCGCCAAAACTGTTATCGGAACATGAACGTATTAATTTATTTAATCCTTGCAACAACACTGTAAGGGAAATGGAGGCACAGAGAGGTCAGGTAACTCACTTAGAATCACACAGCCGGTAAGCAGTTGAGCTGGGATTTAAAGCAGGCCACCTGCAGGTGCGTGGTGCTAAATATCGTGGGGTATGGACCCATCCAGTGTAACGTGCTGATCACCCATCCAGTGATCAGGAGGCAGGGAACTGTCTTCCCACCACAGGGAAGGGATAACCCACTCATTTAGTAATTCTTGAGTAAATACATAAACCAAAAGAAGTCATTTCCTTACTTATGTATTCATTCATCTCAAAACATTATTTGCGAAAGTTCAATTAAGAAAAGAGTATAATGGGGCGCCTGGGTGGCTCCGTCGGTTGAGCGTCCGACTTCAGCTCAGGTCATGATCTCATGATCTGTGAGTTCGAGCCCTGTGTCAGCTCTGGGCTGTCAGCTCAAAGCCCAGAGCCTGCTTCAGATTCTGTGTCTCCCTCTCTCTATGCCCCTCCCCTGATCACGCTCTCTCTCTCTCTCCTTCTCTCAAAAATAAATATTTTTTTAAAAAAATCAAAAAAGAAAAGAGTATATTAACACTAATTAAGCTATGACACCTTATTCCTATAATAGCCCTGTGAAGCAGATATTATCATCCCCATTTCACGGATGAAGAAACTGAGGCTCAGCAAGTGTAAGTGACATGCCCAGGGCTTCACACTACGGACACAGACCTCATTCTTACCCTAAAGACTCTCCCCTACGCCATCCGGCTCCGGCCCTGGAAGAAAAACACACACTGTGTTATCATAGGACAGGGGGAACATGGCGTTGCCCACGCTAGACAACCGGACTGAAGCTCGAGCCAGAAGAATAAATGAGAAAATCTGGCGAATCTATTCTGGGAGCCAGGGTATTTACCACTGCCCAAAACCTCCAGAACTGGGAAGGTGATGGTGCCCCTATGAAACCAGGTTGACAGCTGTCACCAAGCTCTTCCCGGCGGTGAAATCCAGTGGGGAAAAAAACAGCAAACACCCTCCGCGTTACGAGGGAGGACGAGAGAGTTCTAGGTGTTCCATTGTTCAAGGGAAGCGGCGCATGGGGAGCGATCGCTCAAACTGGGCTTCTGAAGTATCGGCTGGGAGCTGTCAGTTACCACGCAGACGGAACACAAGCAAGTCTTTGCAGGCCGTTGCCCGGGAACATCAGAGCAACGGGCCACACCTGCCGGTGACACCAGTGACTTGCTGGCCACGTCAGAAGGTGGGCGGCCTGGGCACCAGAGACGGACACTGTGCCTCCTCCCTCCCGTGGAACTGCCGCTCTCGTGCACCTGGAGAAGAGAAGTCCAACCTGTTCCATCCTAGTGAGCACGCCCTGAGCCCCCGAAACGGGCCGGAGCTAACTTCCCCAACAGCTCTTCGTATCATTCAATCCCACAACGACGACGTTCATATCTGGGGGCGCCTGGGCGGCTCCGTCCGTTGAGCCTCTGACTTCAGCTCGCAGCTCATGACTTCAATCCCCACGTCAGGCTTTGTGTGCTGATAGCACGGAGCCTGCTTTGGAATCTCTGTCTGCCTCTCTCTCTCTCTTTCTCTCTGTCTCTCTCCTGCTCACGCACTCTCTCTCTCAAAAATAAATAAACATTGGGGCGCCTGGGTGGCTCAGTCTGTTAAGTGTCTGACTTTGGCTCAGGTCATGATCTCACTCTCCATGAGTTCGAGCCCCAGCTCAGGGCCTGGAGCCTGCTTCGGATTCTGTGTCTCCCTCTCTCTCTGCCCCTCCCCCACTCATACTCTGTCCCTCTCTCTCTCTCTTAAAAGTAAATAAACATTAAATAAATAAACCTTAAAAAAACTGTTTTACATTTATTTATTTTTGAGAAACAGAGTGAGACAAAGCATGAGCTGGGGAGGGGCAGAGAGAGAGGGAGACACAGGATCCGAAGCAGGCTCCAGGCTGTCAGCACAGAGCCTGACGCGGGGCTCGAACCCACCAGCCGTGAGGTCATGACCTGAGCCCAAGTCGGACGCTCAACCAACTGAGCCAGGCGCCCCAATAACATTTTTTTAAATGTGTGCTTTATCTCTGTGTCAGGTATGTGGACCTATGTGGCCCGGGCCACATAGCTGATAAGCGGCTTTCCGGAGTCCAGCTTCTTGGATGCCAAAGCCGTACCCCATTCGCTTTGCTGGAGGTGAGGCCACCTCCTCAGATGAACCCTTCTCTGTGCGCCCCGAGGCTCAGACCTAGTGGAACTTCTCACCGCTCCCCAGCAGACCCTCCAGTCCAGCCAGGGGGCCCAGGGACCGCCATTTCCCAAACGCTCTAGGCCACGCCCACATTGTAGTGTTGCTTACCATCCCGCCGGTATCCGCGCCCCTGCCCGCGAGCCCCCACAAACCCCCGCTGCTGGAGCACCCGGGACTGCCCTCCGCGAGGATCTGGCTTTCAAACCTTGAGTGCCAGTTGACCGCAATAATCAATAGCAGAGTTAATGATTTGCTTCCTTATCCTGGGGTCCCATTGTTTCTCACCTCTGCAATTAGGTTATGACATGTCTGAGCTCTGGTAGGGAAGGGGTGGGGAGGGTGGAGAAAGACGAGTGGTGGCTGTCACACATGCCCAGACCCCTATGCTTCCCCGGAGCCGAGCACAACAAGAAGAAATGCAATATGCAAGCATAACGTGTTGGTGCTTTCTGGCCAAGGGTTGGGACCGGGCAAGCCTATAAAGGAGCAAGGGAGGGGGGTATGGGGCCTATATGACCCCCTGTGGCCTGTGGGTCCACACCAGAGCCTTGCACCTTCAGATTCATCCATCCACCAGGCCAAGTTGTAAATCAAACTCACAAGATATGCCTTTAAATATCTCCTATTTAGTAACACAAATGTGTGTCATACGTTTAGTAACGCAAATAGGAGATACTTAATTTTTTTTAATTTTTTTTTTTTGCGTTTATTTATTTTTGAGAGACAGAGAGAGAGTGTGTGAGCAGGGGAGGGGCAGAGAGAGAGAGGGAGACACAGAATCAGAAGCAGGCTCCAGGCTCCGAGCTGTCGGCACAGAGCCCGACACAGGGCTCGGGCCCACGAACCGTGAGATCATGACCTGAGCCGAAGTCGACGCTTAACCGACTGAGCCACCCAGGCGCCCCTTAAATAGGAGATATTTAAAGGCATATCTTGTGAGTTTTACCATCCAAAACCATCCCCTAAAAGGTACAACCACCTGGAGAGGTAATCCTTGGGCTAACAGAATTACAGAGTAAATTGGAAAGAAACTAATACTATGGCAGAGTGGACAAGAGCCCAAGTTACCCGCCTCTAAATCTAGTCCAAATGTGCACTAACTTTACAAACAAGGGCAACGTGTCTGGGCTTCACTTTCCTCATCTGGAAGGTGGGTTTAAGGAGGTATAACACTTATTAAGCTTTTTTAAAAGCTCTTTTCACGGTGCTCAATCAATACTGTGTGTTGCTATGCTTTGTTCTAGAATTTCTAAGCAAGGAAAAGGAAACGATGGTTGTGGTGGGTTTTCATCATCAAAGTTGAAGAAAATCATTCACAAGCTCGATCTCATGTCTTATATTTCAAAACCGTTTACCCCCATCGAAACTACTTATCACCTGTGCTATGAGCCAATCCCAAAATGCATTGCCCAAATAGACATCTACCCATATTGTTGTTCCCACCTCATCTGGGAGGAGTAGCCAGATGTAATTTGCTAACAATTCCCACCTCCGTGGCCAAGCAAGGGCTGGCATCTCCCACACAGGCTCATTGTACAAATTCCCACGTGCAAGTTTTGGCAGCATAATGGAGAAGAAAAAAATAAATAAAGGCATGTTTATTCATATTACTTGGTTGCATAAAAACACACGAATAGTCGGTAAAATTTTCAGTGGAGCATAACATTAGCATTGGCCCCATAACTTGTTGCTAATGCCAAAATTGCCATTCAAAGAGGGAACATTAATTTATTTCTGGGAACACGTTACAGTGGAGACCTAAGGACAAGGTGCCACAGAGCCATATCCGTGAGAGCTGTCACCCAAAGTTTAAAAAATAATAGTCGTTTACATAATAATAATAGAAAACTACAACTCAGAGAACACTCAGAAAGATTAAGAGGCTCAGAAAGATTAAGTAATCTTCTTAAAGTCACTCAGTGAATTTTTATTTCCAACAAGAGTGAGCTGGGTAACTCAGACAAATGTTTCCAATAAAGATCATTTAAGGGCACCTTGGTGGCTCAGTTGGCTAGGCATCCGACTGGTTTCAGCTCAGATCATGATCTCACGGTTCGTGGGTTCGAGCCCCCTGTCTCTGCACTGACAGTGTGGAACCTGCTTGGGATTCTCTCTCTCCCTCTCTCTCTGCCCCTCCCCTACTCGCACTGTCTCTGTCTCTCTCAGATTAAATAAATACAATTTAAAAAAAAGAAAAGACCATTTAAAAAATCTGGACAAAAGACAAAGAGAGAAAACAATATTCTTGAGAGCACCAATGCACTAACAAAATAGTGAGGATTCTTTGGTTGGGATCCAGTAAAGGACCGGAACCCTGACAGTTCAGCCCAGTGCTCAAGTTTGCTTTAGTCGTGGGATATTTGTCGATCAAATTGAGATAGCCAAAAGGTTGAGCAGTACTTCTGAAGCCTTGTTGAACTAGGGGGAAAATTACTATCCAGTGCCTTCTGAGGAAGGAAATCTAGGTACACCACCCTTCACGTAGCCTGGAGGGCAATAAAGGAACATACCCTAGCATTAAGAGTAAACTGATGTTGGGGTTCCTGGATGGCTCAGTCGGTTGTACATCTGACTCGGCTCAGGTCATGATCTCACCGTTTGAGAGTTCAAGCCCCATGTTGGACTTTGTTCTGACAGCTAGGAGCCTGGAGCCTGCTTCAGATTCTGTGTCTCTCTCTGCTTCTCTCTCTCTCTCTCTCAAAAATAAATAAAAACATTTAAAAAAAATTTTTTTTAAAGTAAATGATGTTAACCAGCTCTTTCATGGACAGTGGTCTGGATTCCCATCATCTGATAGCCCAGAAAGCCTCAATTTAGATTAAAATAAATTTAGATTAAGATGGCCCAGGATAAGTAGTACCTCGAGATCCATGGTGAAAACAACAGAAATCCTCTCCAGATATAAAGAATATTGTGGGGCGCCTGAGTGGCTCAGTCGATTGAGCGTCCGACCTTGACTCAGGTCATGATCTCGCAGTCTGTAAGTTCGAGCCCCGCGTCGGGCTCTGGGCTGACAGCTCAGAGCCTGGAGCCTGTTTCGGATTCTGTGTCTCCCTCTCTCTCTGTCCCTTCGCCGCTCATGCTTTGTCTCTCTCTGTCTCAGAAATAAACATTAAAAAAAAAAAAAAAAAAGAATATTGTCCTAGGCCTCAAGTTATTTTAACAAATAAATTTTCACTACAATGTCCAGAATATAATCAAAGAAAACCAGTCACATGTGAAGACAAACACCATGAGCTAGCAGAAAAATCGTACAACAGAAACAGACCCACAGAGACTCCAGATGTTGACATTATTAGATGCTGCTTATGAAACAATTATACTTTTGTACGTAAATACATAAAATTCAAGTTTTAAAGCCTCACAAAAAAATCAGAAAATCTAGGAAGTCACGTCATAGGCTTTTTTAGATAGAAGTTATAGACCTGAAATATATAACAAATTAAGAATTCAATGGAGGAATTTATAGCATATTAGATATGGGTGAGAAAAGACCTTCCAGAGCAAAACACTATGCTACAGGAGACAGAGAGAAAGAGAAACAGAGAAAGAGAGGAAAATAGAATGATTTTTTTTATCCAAAATTATTTGAGAAAAAACAAAGAAAAATAGAACAGGTTAGGCAAATAAATAACACATTATGAGATGGTGTATTTAAAGAAAAGTATATCAACGATTTCAAGAAACATCAATAAAACAAATGCTCCAGGTAAGACAAAGTTTAGCATAATGGACTAAAAGTATATATTATGAAGACTACACTGTATGTTATCTAACGTGAGAACACTTTCTTATATATAAAAGAAAAACATTCATGTATGTTTATCAGAAAAAGTGTCAAGTATTATTATTTTAAATTCATTTCTATTCTACATTTTATCAGTATGTAAATTATTAAAAGGCCTTCTTTGTGATTTGTAATGAAAAATAAAAATAATAAAAAATAAAAGTAATATTATATTTTATTTAGAAGCACTGCATCTAAAATGTAAAGATATGAGAAGATTGAAAGTAAAAGAAAGGTAAAGGATATCCAGGCAAACACTAGCTAAAAGAAACTAGTGCAACTATATTAATAATAAAGCTAAAATAGGGGCCCCTGTGTGGCTCAGTCAGGTAAACATCCAACTCTTGATTCCAGCCCAGGTCATTATGTCAGGGTTTGTGAGTTCAAGCCCCACATTGGGCTCTGAGCTGACAGTGTGGAGCCTGCGTGAGATTCTCTCTCTAACCACGTCCCATGCGCTCTCTGTCTCTCTCTAAAATAAATAAACATTAAAAAAATAAAAAATAAAAAAGCTAAAATAGAACCAATAGCAAACAGCATTTTTAGGAATAACGAGGATTATTTCTCAATGAAAATGGGATCAGTTATTTAAGAATTATAGCAATTCTAAAATTTGATGCACCTAATAACATGGCCTTAAAATATATAAAGCAAATATTTATGGAACTATAAGGAAAAAGAGACATTTACAATACAATGGCAAATGCTAGCACACTCCTTTAGTAATTGGTAAAATAAGCAGACAATTTATTGTAAGGAAAGCTTCAGAAGAATAAAAGCACTTAACCTGATGGAAACTAAAATACAAAACCTAACAACTGAAAAATACCATTTTTTAAAGGACCGTATTGTGACCCATAAAGCAAGTCTTAACAAATTTCAAAAGGTTGTAATCCCATAGAGTTCCACTGTGCCATATGCCACTAACTAGACACAAAATGGCTGTTTCAATTTAAGTTAATTAAAATTAAACAATATTTAAAATTCATTTCCTCAGTTACACTAGCCACACTTCAGTGGCTACTAACCACATGTAGCTAGTGGCTACTTTATTTGTAATTCTCAGTCCTTTTTGAGTTTTCTCTATAACAGTTATACCATGCTAAAACTTTTTACTCTTTAGTAACAAACTTTTTCTTTACTAATATGTGTTTTGTCTTCTTCCCACTGCGAAGGATACTCTGTGAAGTCGAGAAACGCATTTATCATATTTGCCCTGGGGCCTACTTAGTAGAAGTTTGTTCAATTAATTAATTAATGGTTCTCTCCTTGTTATGTTTTCTTATAATATAAACTGAAGTTGGCAGACTGGATGGCAGAACGATCCATGTCAAATGGAAGTTTCAAGCAAGAATTCTTATAGAGAGGTGGTAAAACATTTCACTTTTGCTATTGGTGATACATCCTAGAAATGGCTAATGCGGAGAGGTGCTTCAGTTTTGAATTCAAGGAGCCACAGAAATAGCCAAATCCAAGAGGTCGAATATCTGGAGTCACACCTGCCTCAATGATCTAAAATCCCTATCTTTTGGCAAAAGTTGTTTACAATAACCTTGTACTATTTTCCCCCCAAGAACGGGTTATGGACTCTGTCCACCAAGATCTTTAGCAATTAATGGGAATCACCAACGAGAGCACGCATTCCCATCAGTCCGAGAATGTCATGCTATCCATGGGGTGATTAGAAATGAGGCAGAAACAAAATCAGACATGCGTTGTGTACCATGCTTCTGCTGAAACTATACAGGACCGCTAGAAAGTTCTAAACAAAAAGAGAATAAAAGAGAGAAAGGGGTGTTTTGGCTAATGTTTGAATTTTGAAACATTAGAGCTTCCCTGAATTAGGTGCGAAGGTCATACTTTTTGCTTCACTGTCCCCGGCTTCCATGGAATGTTGGTTTCAATAGAGAAGGGTTTATATATAAACCTATGTAAAAAGTGCATCTTGGGTGCCGGGGTGGCTGAGTGTCTGTCTCTTGATTTTGGCTCAGGTCACAATCTCACTGTTTATGAATTCGGGCCCCGTGTTGGGCTCTGTGCTGACAGTGTGGAGCCTGCTTGGGATTCTCTCTCTCTCTCTCTCTCTCTGCCCCTCCCCAGCTCACATTCTCTCTCTCTCTCTCTCTCTCTCTCTCTTTATTTATTACCATAAATAAAAAACTTTGTAAAAAAAGTGAATCTCTTTGAGCCAAGCTTGGAGAATGGCATCACCTGCTTCTATGACATCAACAGACATCATGTATGAGCAAAACCTTCCTCAAATTTGCAGACCAAAGCAGTCTCTTTCTTTTCTATAATAGTTATAGAAATAATCCAACAAAGAATTATTACACTCGGATCATGTATCATGTGGCAGGCACAGATCTGGTTACAGAGGTTTTAGCTATAAACTAGACACACAGGCTCCCTGTTTTCATGGAGCGTGCATTCTAGAAGGGAAGAAAAGCAATAAACGAGCACACAAGTAAATACACAGAATAACTTCAGATAGAGATAAGTTCTATGAAGAAAATAAACCAGGGGGCTTGGCACAGAGAGGTGGAGAAAGATAAGCTGGGGAGAGGGTTAGCTATTCCCAAAAGGTGATATTTTTTTTTTATTTAAAAAAAAATTTTTTTTAAGTTTATTTATTTTTGACACTGAGAGAGACAGAGCATGAACGGGAGAGGGTCAGAGAGAGAGGGAGACACAGAATCGGAAGCAGGCTCCAGGCTCTAAGCCATCAGCCCAGATCCCGACGCGGGGCACGAACCCACGGACTGCGAGATCGTGACCTGAGCTGAAGTCAGACGCTCAACCGACTGAGCCACCCAGGCGCCCCCAAAAGGTGATATTTGAAGAATAAGACAATGCCAGCCCAGAGGAGACCTAGAGCGGCCTGTCCAGCAGAAGTCTCTGTGGAAATAAGCATGCGTGATGTCTGTATTGTCCAATGCCCCGGCTGTGGAGCACTTGAAAGGTGGTTAGTGCAGCTGAGGGACCAAATTTTTCATGTATTGCATTTTAATCTATTTGAATTTCAATACCACACGTGGCTAGTGGCTTTCGGATTTGACACAAAGCATTCTAGCAAGGGGAGAGCCAGTGCCAGAGGGTCCATAGTGGGAGCCAGCCTTGTGGGTTGGAGAGAGAAATCTAGCATAGCCAGACCGTGGAACATAAGGCGGAGAGTGGTAGGCGGCAGCCATATTATGTACGTGCACTGTGAGGGATCAGATTTCGTTCTCTGCAGAAGTGGAAGCCATTTGAATTGTTTAAATAGGTGATCTGATTGCCTGTGACACGGGTTGGCCAACTTTTTATAAAGGGCCAGACAGTAAGTATTTTAGTCTTTGCAGGTCACAGAGTCCTGTCACCGGTAAGCACAAAAAGAGTCACAGACTGTAAACGAATGAGCATGATGACCCTGTTCCAGTGGATTTTATTTACAACCTTATTACAGTTTTATTGACCTACAGCTGGTGGTCTGTCATTTGCCAAGCCCTGACCCAAGATCCTGTGGCAAACACTGCTAGCTGCCTCTTCCACCCTCTCTCTCTTGCCTCATCATTGCTAAGAGAGCCCCAAACTTGTTCGGGGTAACTATACGCACAACTAAAACCGCTCACTGTCCCAGATCCCCCGAAACTAGGGTTGACCGTGAGTCTCAGTTACGGTCAATGAGATGTAAGCAGATAGCTCCAGATGGGGCTTTTAGAAAAGCTTTTTAAGAGAGCCAGCCTCAGCTGGCCTGCTGTCATTCAAACTTTTGCCCTTTTTAAATTTTTGTTAAATTATTTATTTGAAAGAGAGAGAGAATCCTAAGCAGGCTCCACGTTCAGCCCAAAGGAGGGCATGGCAGGCGGGCAGGGGTGGGGGGGTTCGATCCCATGACCTTGGAATCATGACCTGAGCCGAAATCAAAAGTCGGACACTCAACCAACTGAGCCACTCAAGCACCCCTGCCCTCTTTTTCTTTTTTTAATTCCTGTCTGGAACTCAGATGGATATGGAACAGGCATCGTGTATATATGAGTCAACATAAATAAGACTGGAGGCTACAGGGGCACTTGGGTGGCTCAATCAGCGAAGCATCCGAGTCTTGGTTTCAGCTCAGGTCATGATCTCATCATTCATGAGTTCAAGCCCCAGCTTGGGCTCTGTGCTAACAGCACGTAGTCTGCTTGGGATTCTCTCTCTCTCTCTCTCTCTCTATCCCTCCCTCCTTCTCTTTCTTCCCCTTCCCTTCTCATGCTCACTCTTTCTCTCTCAAAATAAATAACTAAACTTAAAAAAAATGGAAGTTACATGCTAAAGATAGCAGAGAACAATCCACAAAGTGTCAGATCTCTGGTTTATCATTTAGTAGCCATACCAGCCATGGACTGACTTTCTCCACACTTAGGCTCTTCTAACTGAATTCATTATTTCCAACTGATTCCCTTCCTAGCTAATACACACAGATCTTCAAGAAAATATGGCTACCGACATGATGAGGCTGAGATAGGGGTAGAAGGTTGTCATGATATTAATAAAAGATAATCTCTCACAAGCTACTGCTCCATAACAAACAGCCACAAAATCTCTCGGCATACAACAAGCAACTATTTCTCATGTGTCTGTAGTCAGCCGGGGTGATTCTGATATCATTGCTGTGTTCAACTTGGGTCCAGGTCTGCTACACAGAGCTCCCATACACCTTGGATCAGCCGCCCAGCAAGGTCATGTTCTTCTCACGGCAATGACAGAAGAGGAGTAGGGCAAACGGAACACATAAGGGTTCTTAAGGACTGGACTTGGAACTAGCATGCTGTCACTTCTTTCCACATTCCACTGGCCCAAGTAAGTCACCCAACTGAACCCAGCGTCAAGGACTGGGAAAGTACATGCCTCACTGAGTCGGAGGAAACACACATTATAGGGCAAATGGAATGGATAAAGTGAGGGGTAAAAAACTAGGACTAACAATTTAAATATACTACAGACAGAATATGAAGAAGACAGCTGACTGGAGAAGATGCTTTGGTCACTGTGAAATCTTACTGAGCCCTGTGGAATCTCATCAAGAAGAGTCAGCTCTCGGGTGGCTCCGTGAGTTAAGCATCCAACTTCAGCTCAGGTCATGATTTCACGGTTCATGGGTTCAAGCCCCACGTCGGGCTCTGTGTGCCGACAGCTCAGAGCCTGGGGCCCGCTGCAGATTCTGTGTCTCCCTCTCTCTCTCTCTCTGCCCCTTCCCTCCTCGCTCGCTCTCTCTCTCAAATACAAATAAACACTTTAAAAATTGTTTTAATAAATAAAAACGAAAAAAGAAGAGTCAGCTCTCAAGTCTTCTTGCTAGAAGGTGAAATAGGAATTATGCCTTTCCCCTTCAGTTATTAACATATTCTACAGCAAACTATCCATGATTCAGAAATCCTAATAAGATTTCCATAGATTCAAATAATAATTTCCAGACCCTAAAATAGTACATGTAAAGTAGGAGGGCTCAGAAACTAGGGTTGGACCTTCCATGAGGATTCTTTCCATTAAAAAGTAATAACCCTACCATACCCTTAACAATAATCTTTAGCATTAAAGACACTCACTTGTGTCTGGTCTCTGAAGATCCCTGATATAGACAGCCTGGAACGGGGAATCCCGTGACAATGATAACGATGTGATGATGATTAAAAATAATATGTATATAATACTTACATAGTACTAAATGCTGAGAACTGTTCTGTGCATGTGTAGCTTTAACTCGTATGGTTCTCTCAACAACTTCCTGAAGCAGGCACTATTATTACCGCCATTTTTCAGATAAGAAATCCGGGGCACCGGGAGGTTGACTATCTTGCCTTTATCACACGAGTAAGCGGCAGAAGTAAGATTTGGACCCGGGAAGTCTGGCTCCAGAGCCTATGCAGGGAACCGCGACTTTAAAGTCCTTCGAAAAGAAGACAACCCTACAGCACTTACGGATATGTTGCACATTAATCGACATCCATTATTTATTCAAAGCCATGGAGCTCATTTAAATTAACAGGTCTGGGTAAACCCGGGAACACCACCTGGTGAAAACCGTTGTCTCTTTCCCCCCTTTCAGGAAGATTAGGATCATTAAATTCTGGAGGCAATGATAGTTTAATTAAAAGACATTGTGGTAAGGGAATGTTTCATTTGGGAGGGAGAGGCACTGCTTATTAGAGTGTCCCGAGAGGGACCAACGTGCTGACAGCCGATCAGATGCTGGAAGGATGTCACTGTTGGAGGCTGTAATTCTTGGACTTGAAAACACGTGCTAGCACCCAGCACACCATTACCTGAGGCACCAGGGGACACTTAAAGTGGCAGTGGATGGCTAGCTTTTTGCTCCTATAGAATCTCTGATTTATAAGGAAGTTGGTAACATATTTCTGCAGCGGAAAGAACACAAGACTGGAAGACAGACAGCTGGACGTGGGGCTCTGGGGTCAGGCACGCCGTCCCACAGCAGCCAGTCCTCAGCTGGGGGAGCACTGGGAAGGCAAGACTGGAATTGCCCTTGCCCCCCAGGAACCTCACCCGGTAGAATAGGCATAGAGGTGAGACTGTTCCTTCCAACACCACACGGTAGACATCATGGAGGGGTCGTGACCACACAGAGAAGGGACAATACAGGCCTGGAAGGAAAGAACAGTATACAGCTCAGAGATCAGCATGGCCCTGCCTTCCTCAGACAGAAGCTCTGAAGGTCAATACGGCACCGAGGTGGAAACATCTGAGGGGCAAAACTCGTTCTAGAAGACCACCTTTTACGACTCACTCTGCCAGTCACAAAATCAAATGGCTTCGAGTGCAAGCTAACTGAACTCATAGGAGCCAACCCCCTCAGCTTGCAAGTGAAAAGACAATCAAGGTTTGGGGAGGAGTAAAAATAAAACTAGATTTAAACCAGCTCTTTACATTCTGAGCCCGCTCGCTCTTTGCCAACACTCCGGGGTTAGGAGTTAACTTACGAGTGAACCTGAAACCTATCTGATCTAGCCCTGCCTTCTCCCAAATGGGAGCTGAACGTATGGTGTTTACAGAGTTTTCAACAACTTGCGCTAAATGGGAAATGTTATAAAATTTTATGTGCAGTATAATCTCAGCTACTCTGTGTACGTGCGTGCATCCATGCATGCGTGTGTGTGTGTGTGTGTGTGTGTGTATGTGTTGAACCAACACAGGATTTTTTTCAACTTACAATTTTGAAGGAAGGCAAGAAATTAGATAAACAAAAAGGACAGCAATATTGTCAATGGGAGAGGCATGTGAACCGACGTACTGAAGCAGGAACGAGCCTGATACACAAAGCGTAACTACAAAAATGACTGAATGTGATCCCCTTACCCTGGGGGTAAGGGCAAGGTTAGGATACAGCCGAGTCTGGATTTAAATCCAAGCCAGCCACATCACCTGAGATAAATTTTTAACTGCTGGGTTATTCCTTTCTCCACCGACATCTCCAGCACATATTTGTCAAGCACCCACTATGAGTAAAACTAAGTGCTGGAGTGCTAAAGCCTATGGAATTGCCTCAGTTTCCCCAGCAATCAGAGTTCAGCCAGGAATACCTACCTTGCAGGGGCACCTGGGTGACTCAGTCGGCTGAGCGTCCGACTTCGGCTCAGGTCATGATCTCACAGCTCGTGAGTTGGAGCCCCACGTCGGGCTCTGTGCTGACAGCTCAGAGCCTGGAGCCTGCTTCGGATTCTGTGTCTCCCTCTCTCTCTCTCCCCCTCCTCCACTCATGCTCTGTCTTTCTCTGTCTCAAAAATAAATCAACATTAAAAAAAAAAAAAAAAACCTGTCAGTAGGAAGGAACTGACTCTGAGCCTCATAATGAACTTCAGTGTCTTGGTCCTAAAGCCCAGAATGAAAAGCATGCCTGCCTTTGGTTTCAAAAATGGGATGCAATGGGTGTCCTACACGGAGAAGAAGGCCAGGTCTCCAAGGTGGGATGATGTTTGCCATCATTCCAGAGCACCCAGGAGTATAAAATGGCCCATCTGAAATTTGAGAGTCGGCCAACTGGATGTCAAAATTTGGCTTATACTCACAAGGGGAAGAGAAAGATTTCCTCAGGAGGGAAGAAACATTCAGAGGGAACTGCGGACTTTCAGAGCCTGGAGGGACTCAGCAATCAATAGTCCTCGAAGAGCGGAGGTGGCTGGGAGAGGTCATAAAAGTGGAGGAACTTGCCCGAAGGAACCCAGCCAGAGGGAGCGGTGTCTCAGCTAGGGTTCCCCAGAGCCCAGAGCCTAAGGCCAAGACAAAGATTTGGGTACAGGTGGTGTATTTAATGGCTGATCCCAGGAAACAGCGGATAGGAAGACGCAGTACGGGAAGGAGGAAAAGCCAGGCGAAGAGGGCATTGCCCAAGTCACTGTTTATGGGCAACAGGGGCTCAGACTCCAATAAAACGCCCTTGAACAGTGCACAGAATGCCCCTCAGGACTCTCAGGACAAGAGGCAGGAAGCATTCGTCTGGCAGGTCCTGCCACTGAGAGGTAGATCGTCCCCGGAGGTTTTAGCCCCCGCATCTCTGTGCACACACTGGCTGAGCAAGCTCTTGTTGGCTCCACTGTTGAAAGAGCCCGAGGACAGATAGCCAACGCAAGGGCCACCAGTACAATGCGATCAGCAGAGACAGAACCAGCGCCTGCATAGACAGCTGCCCACCCCAGCCATGGCTGAACCCAGAGCGTGGGCCAGAGGAATGCTACCGGAGGACCGGGGAGGATCTGCTGATTTCAAGCCCATGCCCTAACGCTAAAGCCTATTCTACGGAGCACAGGGGTATGACGATGACCTAGACAGTTTCTGAAAGACACAGGGGCCCATGCTCCCATCACCATCGTCTAACCAGATACTCGGTTCTAACCAGAGACCCCTTTGCATCTTACCTTGCAGACCAAAATCGTGTAATTGTACAATTCCAGAATTGTGTTACTCCATCTCTACCTTGGGGTTGTAAGGCGATCTCGGACACTGATGTTAACAGGGAACTCTGAGCTCCTGGAAGGCACAGGCAATACTGTGTCCTAACAGGATGTCGAGATAGAAATCTCGCCTCTAAACACCCTTTAAGCCAGCTTTGAAGTCAATGCGTGATAGAGACTTGAAAGAAAATGAGTCAATTCTAAAGGAGCATTGACGCAGCAGAATCCACGCTACCCTCTCCTTGCTAGGCTGCTCCTGACGTTCTCCAAACAAACTCGGTGGACAAATTAAGTGGAGGAAAGTGAAGCGTCTGGGAATGTCAAAAAAGTGACAGGAGATGCCAAAAATCTGTCAAATCCCTCTGCAGAGGTGCATACGCACAACCACGCGAGCCCTGCCGTCAAGTTCATTGTTCTAGGAAGCCTGCCCGGTGCCATGAATGCCTCACAAACTGAGCTGGGTGAGCTCCCGGGGAAGGCAGCTGTGTGCCAGGAGCACTGCAAAAAACGCTCCTTATGCACGCCTGCATGCATTCCGGCAGCAGCAATTCGACTTCCAGATATCAGGTGGTTTCCTATTTTAAAAGACATATTATGTAGTAGAATGCCAAGCGGACATTCATTCTTTTTTTAAATTTTTTTTAATGTTTATTCATTTTTTGAGACAGAGCATGGACGGGGGTGGGGGGCAGAGAGAGAGGGAGGCACAGAATCCTAAGCAGGCTCCAGGCTCCGAGCTGTCAGCACAGAGCCCGACGCGGGGCTCGAACCTCCCGACCGTGAGATCGCAACCTGAGCCGAAGTCGGACGCTTAACCGACTGAGCCACCTAGGCGGCCTCGTTCTTTTTTAAACGTTTATTTATTTATTTTGAGAGAGAACACAAGCAAGGGAGGGGCAGAGAGAGGGGGAGACAGAATCCCAAGCAGGCTCCACACTGTCAGCACAGAGCCGGATGCAGGGCTCAATCCCATGAACATCAAGATCATGACCTGAGCCGAAATCAAGAGTCAGACGCACCCCCACTCATGCCCTGTCTCTCTCTTACTCAAAAATAAATAAACATTAAAAAAAAAAGTCAGACGCTTAACCGACTGAGCCACCTAGGCACCCCTTGATATTAGTTCTTAAGATGAAACACAGAATTCTGAAGAATTTTCATGCTGTTATGGGCAATTCGGGCAATTGCCCCCCAGCCCCTTAGGGTACAAACTAACTCTCCTCTGCCCATAGAGTGATTTCTGATGGGGAGGTTTAAAAAGCACTGGTGGGGCGCCTGGGTGGCGCAGTCGGTTAAGCGTCCGACTTCAGCCAGGTCACGATCTCGCGGTCCGGGAGTTTGAGCCCCGTGTCAGGCTCTGGGCTGATGGCTCGGAGCCTGGAGCCTGTTTCCGATTCTGTGTCTCCCTCTCTCTCTGCCCCTCCCCCGTTCATGCTCTGTCTCTCTCTGTCCCAAAAATAAATAAACGTTGAAAAAAAAATTAAAAAAATAAAAAATAAATAAAAAGCACTGGTGATGGAAAAAGCTCTCTGGAGCTGAATGCAAAAACTTCTTTCTAGCAGAGTCCTTTCGGGATGAGTTATTTCACTCATTCTGTGAGATTCCGTTTCCTCATCTGTTACAAGGTGGATCATGATGTCTGCTCCTCTGGGTTGCTGGGAAAATGAAATAAGGTTGTACGAAAATGTCCCAAGTAGAGCCGGCACATGATAAACACTGTTTACTTTGTCTTTTGTTTTTCTCTTCCTATGTCACACATCACAGTCTCCAAAACCTTGTCTCATCTACCTACGAGTTAGACCATGGCTTCCTCACAAAACACATCCATTTTATTTCTGCCGCATAAAAAAATGTCTAGAAGACAGGCCCTTCAAACTTGGGACCGCTCTTCCAAAAGCTCCGAAGAAATTGCATTCCACCCAAGTTCACAAAATCGTCTATCGCAAAGGACACAGTCATGAACTGCGTAGCTTGGCACTTCCGTTCCCTGCTGTCTGGCCCGATACGGAAATCCGCGAATCTTCGGTTTGTCTCCTGTGAAATGAGAATAGCATAAACGCCCTGATAACACTGTTAGGAAGAAGAAAAGGAGATGGTGACCGCGAGATCATGACCCGAGCCGAAGTCGGACGCTTAACCGACTGAGCCACCCGGGTGCCCCAAGCGTCTGACTTTGATTCAGGTCATGACCTCACGGTTCGTGAGTTCAAGCCCCTCGTGGGGCCCTGTGCTGACAGCTCGGAGCCTGGAGCCTGTTTCGGATTCTGTTTCTGTCTTTCTCTGCCTCTCCCCTGCTCACACGCTGCCTCTCTCTCAAAAATAAATAAACGTTAAAAAAAAAAATTGTGCATTCCCACCTCGCCCCCTCCTGCTCCCCCCTCCTTTAATGTCTGTCTCGGTTTTTGCTCTCCTCCTCTCCTCTGCATCTTTCCGAACCAGTCCTAAGACCCATCTCCTTAAAGCACCTTCGTGACAATCAGCATGGTCACAAATCTCTTTTTTTGTTGTTTTTCAATTTACTTTTTTAAGGTTTTTATTTTAATTCCAGCGTAGTTAACACACAGTGTTATATTAATTTCAGGTGTACAACATAATGATTCAACACTCCCATCCTTAATCCCCATCGCCTCTTTCACCAGTTCTCCACCCACCTGCCCTCCCTATAAGAGGAGAAAATCTGGACACACAAAGAGACACCGGGGGTGCACGTGCGCAGAGGAAAGACCGTGTGAAGGACAAAGTGAGAAGGTGGCCATTTTGCAAGCCAAGGAGAAAGACCCGGGAACAGACGCTTCCCTTCTGTCTCATGGAGAAAATGCCAGCACCTTGATGTTGGACTCCCAGCCTGCAACGCTGTGAAAAAAAAATACATTTTTATGGTTTGAAGCACCTAATCTGCAGTATTTTGTCGTGCCAGACCAAGCTAATACACCCTGGGGCTCAGACAGGATGCAGGCACTCCACGGGGCACCCCTCGCTTCACCCAGCAAGTGCCCCTAACAACTGTAGGAGTGGCCTCAGAATCCCGAATCTGAGTGGCACAGCTCATTCTGGGAGGCCAGATGACTGTGAGGTGCCCCACAGGCAGAGGGGTCCCAAGGCTCCAAAGGGCAGAACCAGGAAGTGGGGGGGGGGGGGGACATTCAGTTGTGCCAACCGTTTTACCCCTGTTCCTGGTCAAAATGAAATCCTCACGTGTTTTTTTTTTTTTTTTTCTTAAAATTTTCACGCAATTGGGAGCACATGTCAAAATGTCACTTAACCCATTAATGAGGAAACCAGCAGAAAGGCAAATATGATTTGAAAAACAGTAGGTTGGGGCGCCTGGGTGGCGCAGTCGGTTAAGCGTCCAACTTCAGCCAGGTCACGATCTCGCGGTCCGTGGGTTCGAGCCCCGCGTCGGGCTCTGGGCTGATGGCTCAGAGCCTGGAGCCTGTTTCCGATTCTGTGTCTCCCTCTCTCTCTGCCCCTCCCCCGTTCATGCTCTGTCTCTCTCTGTCCCAAAAATAAATAAAAAACGTTGAAAAAAAAAAAAAAAGAAAAACAGTAGGTTGAAACTGGGCTTTTATACCCATTGAAAAGCATGAAAAGGAATGTCGAGCTAAGATGACTAAATTTGACCAAAAAAAAAAAAACACCTGGCTAACTCCTTGCAGAATAAAAAAAAAAACCTAATTTCGGGATTATCTTTTCAAACTGACAGAAACAAATGGCATCACATCTTTCCAGTTTTACAGAACCGGAAGCTGTCTGAGTTCTGATCATTTGTGCAGACCTGGAAAATGCTCCAGCATAGCGATTCGCAAGCTTTTTGGTCTCTCGATCCTTTGGCCTTTTTTTTTTTTTTTTTTTTTAATTTTTTTTCTCAACGTTTATTTATTTTTGGGACAGAGAGAGACAGAGCACGAACGGGGGAGGGGCAGAGAGAGAGGGAGACACAGAATCGGAAACAGGCTCCAGGCTGATGAGCCCAGAGCCCGACGCGGGGCTCGAACTCACGGACCGCAAGATCGTGACCTGGCTGAAGTCGGACGCTTAACCGACTGCGCCACCCAGGCGCCCCTCCTTTGGCCTTTTAAATAACTCTTGAAAGTTATTAAGCGCCCAGGGCTTTGGTGATCTGTGTTATAGCTATCAATATTTGCCATGATAAAAATTAAAACCAAGAAACTTTTGGGGATGCCTGGTGGCTCTGTCTGTTAAGCCTTCGACTCTTCATTTTGGCCCAGGTCATGATCTCATGATTCGTAAGGCGGAGCCCCATGTGGGGTTCTGTGCCGACAGTGTGGAGCCTTCTTGGGATTCTCTGTCTCTCCCTCTCTCTCTGCCCCTCCTCTGCTCATGCTCACTTGCGCACGCTCTCTCGCTCTCTCTCTCAAAAGAAATAAACAGGGGCACCTGGGTGGCTCAGTCAGTCGAGCATCCGACTTCAGCTCAGGTCGTGATCTCGTGGTCTGTGAGTTCGAGCCCCGTGTCGGGCTCTGTGCTGACGGCTCAGAGCCTGGAGCCTGCTTCGGATTCTGTGTCTCCCTCTCTCTCTGCCCCTCCCCCACTCATGCTCTGTCTCTCTCTGTCAAACATTAAGAAAAAAATTTTTTAAGGAAATAAATAAACGTAAAAAAGTTAATAAATATAACCAAGAAACTTCTTAAACAGTTAATTTATTTTAAAATAACAATAATAAACCCATTGCACAATAACAGAGGTAACATACTTTTATGAAAAAAATAACTATTTCCCCACAGAAAAATTTTTACTGAGAAAAGTGGACATGTTTTACTTCTTTGTACATCCGGCTTCTTGGAAGACAGCTAGATTCTCATAGCTGCTTCTGCATTCAACCTGTTACAGTATGTTGTTTGGGGCAAGGATGTAAAGGACATCCAGCCTCCCCCAGAGAGGTGGAGCCCCTTTAGATCACTGTAGACCATTTTCTTTGGCACCTCCTAAAGGTAAACCAGGGGTAGTTTCTACAGTAAGTTTCGATGTGCAGTATTAATAACTTTTGTTCTGAAACCGTACCAACAACTTTTGGTTCTCTGTTACAATAAAATCCACTGGCCTACCTTATTTTCAGGGGATAGGTCACCCATGCACGATTTTCTCATGATGGATCATTTCAAAAATACTGATTCACTGACTCCTGCAGATCTTCCAAAATACTGACACATTTCGCTGTATTAGATCAAAAAGTTCATTCACATCACCAAGGATTTTGTCCGTGAAGCAGGGATTTTTCTCACTTGGAGCGTGGGAGAGGGCAGCACGTGATGATGACCTCGCACACAGGTGCACTGTCCTGATCTGGGCTGAGGTTCCAGCAGTTTCACCCACGGCTGGTGTGGCACCAGGTACAATTGTCCACCCAGTGAAAAATACAAACTATGCCTTCGTGTCCTCACGAAAATGGTTTTGACCTCACCGTCACTAGGAAAGTGCCTGGGGACTCCCCGGGCTCCCTGGCCCATACTTTGGGAAGCTTCTCGAGCATGACACTGAGAAGATAAGCTGTCATCTTTTTACCTTGTTTGCAAGTGTTAGATGATTCTTCGTAACACCCCCTGACTTTGACAAAAATAAAGAGATCATTCGGCAGGCGGTGGGAGGAGAGAGGGTAGAGAGGTAGGCAGGGCTGGAGAGAGGGGGAGAGTTTCATGGTTGTCACTCCTTGAAGTGTGAACCTTGCAAGAACACCCTAAAGAGGAGACACCTTCTCCAAATTTGGCTCTGTAGGACACAGAAAAATCACAAGCAGGCAGAATCTGCTGGAAGAAAGCACATCTGACCTACCCAAAAGCAAGCATGGGTGGCCTCGCAGATTTCCAAATGCAACCAAATGCCCATTTACCATTAATCAACAAAACGAATTAGCAGATAATCACTGTCCCGCAGGGTGAATGCTACTAAAAACTCTAAGCAGATACATTAATTTCCCTCCCCCCAAAAAACAAACCCAACTCTTTGGAAGTCAGCATGAATGTAGTCTTTTGTCTCCAGCCTATACATAAATGGTACATTGATGATTCCTCCATCGGCATGTCTAGGCTCCCGTTAGCCATGCGTGCCATGTTTTCTAAACAAGAGTAGAGGCTGTGGGGCAGCGTGAAGCAGCTGGCAACATCAACTAGTCAGCTATCCCTCCAAGATTTCCTGTGCCCAGTCTTGTGCTAGGAGGTGGGGACAAAAGGCTGAGCAAAAACAGACCTGGTCCCCACCATAACTCCAGTAGAAAGGAAGCTTTAAAGAAAGAGTGACATGATTGAATGCATCGTTCAAAACGATGGAGTTCCCTGAGAAGAAGGAATACGGTTATCCTGAGAACATATTAACACCACATCCTGGACTGGGGTCTAAAACACTTCTGGGAAGCGAAGACTGCTGCTCTGTGATCCGGAGACTGGGTAGGAGTTTGCGGATCAAGGCCGCTGGGGGACCAAGCATATCTGTTCCTTTATAAGCTGCTGACCTAGTTCCCCTTCCCTGTAGCCTAGACATAGGTCAGCCTTTGCTGTGCAGTTCATGAAAGGTCTCAGCCCTTTAACGCCTAACTGGAGAGAGTCTGATGTGGGTAAGAAATAGTAGGGGCCGAATGAATATTTTGAAATAATAAATGAGTCTTTAGGAAAAAAAAAAAAAAAAAGCTGCTGTGAGCAGCACAGAGAGGGAGGGAAGGTGAAAGCCAGTCCAAGCCTTGCAGACCAACTGAAGGATGTGGCTCACGACGCTGAGCCCCGCGGGTAGCCAATGAGGGGTTTCCAGTAGGGTCTGGGGCCAGGACTCAATCTGCATTGAAACTAGTATCAAATATGCAGTACGGGAGGGCGCGTGGGTGGCTCAGTCGGTTAAACATTGGACTTCAGCTCGGGTCGTGATCTCGAGATCCGTGGGTTCGAGCCCCGCGTCGGGCTCTGCGCTGACAGCTCGGAGCCTGGACCCTGCTTCAGATTCTGTGTCTCCCTCTCTCTCTGCTCCTCCCCCACTCGCACTCTGTCTCTGCCTCTGTCAAAAATAAATAAACATTAAAAATTAAAAAAAAAAATGTAGTGTGGTGATGGCCAGAGAGCCACCGAGTGGGGCAGGGGACAGCCCAGGAGCCGCTGCAGATGTCCGTGAGAGGGGTGAGGGCAGAGTGGTGGAGAGGGAGGGAATGCTGCTCTCCAGAAACACTGGGTCGACTTGACAGTGGAAAGGATGGGAAGAGACAGACGTAGAGGACAAGTTCCAGGTGGCCAGTTGGCACAGCGGCGTGGGTGTTAGAGAAGCCTGGAGGAGGCTGGGGAGGACTCTCGCGCGTTCAGCCTTTGCCCTGCGGGGTGTGAGACACTGAGTAAGATATCGAGTCCAGTGTGGGCGTTTGGAGCTGAGGGCGCCGGGTCTGAAGCGGATATAGAGTTGGGTGATGGAAGCCACAGACACGGAGGGCTTTTGTCAGGAAAGAGTGGGAGCCGGGGGACCAGAGAGAGAAGAAATAGGAAAAGGAGAAAGGGGGTAGGAAGGGGAGAAGAGGGCGAGAGGGGATCGGAGAGGACGAAAGGGAAGAGGCACGCCTACCCCTGGTGCCCCAGGACACCAGATGGTGCTGCAAAGGAAGCGGGGCTGGAAAGTCCGGGAGGGGGTGGAGGAGCGTCAGGCTGCAGAAGGGAGGGATGAACAAGGAGGGGGGACGGGGCTGTGACGCGTGTCAAAGGCTACAAGGCAATGTGTTGGCTTTAGGGCTCTGGCATCAGTGTGGATGTCTGTTTGCCCTCAAAGAGCGCCCCCCACCGCCCCACTCCCTCCTCTGCCCTGCTGTTTGGATTCAGCCAACGGGGAGCTCTGGCAGGAACTCAAGAGAGGAAGGGAGGTTGCGAGGTCCGTGGCCCTGTGAACGTTACGTCAGCCCCATCCCCCCAAGATCGCCTGAGCTGGTTTGCGTCCCTCAACCCAAGGTCACGGCTCCCCCAAAGAGGCCAATTCTCTATGACTCTTTCTCTGAGTTGCCCAGGACCGAGAGCAGGGGCTCTCCGCAGGTTTCTCTGCAGACCCAGGAGAGCAACGGCTCGTCTGCTACAAAACCCTGGAAAAGAGATCCCAGAACTGATGGATTATTAAATGTGAGCCGCCCCGGGAACTGCCGGGCTGTCTGCAGAGCGTGACTCTGCAGTCCTGAAGCGGGGAGGTCTGGACAGCACATCCCGGCGCCCATATGTCCACCTCCCGGGACGTTCAGAGCCAGTGCTTTGGATAAGTCCGGAGGCAGTTTGTCCAGGATCCTGGCCGGTCGCCTGGCCGGAGAGAAACTTCAGGAGGGTGAGGTTAACGGGACAAACCACAGTTCCTGCCACAGCAGCTGGTTCCTGGGCCCCACCTTGAAACTTTTCATCTGCCTCCTGCTAACCGCTCCCTATTTTCCTTACCTCGGTCAGCTCCTCCCCTGGTCCTGGTACCTCACCTGGCCGCAGGACCCTGACATCACTCCTGAGGGGCCCAAACCCCTGATCACCATGCACTGCCCGGGCAGGGCTGACGCATCGGCTTTGTCCGTGCGATGCTCAAATTAAGCAAAGGAGCACCAAGAGACGCCAGAGGGAGTAACTTGGATGCCAGCATTCCTCCCAGCTCCCACTGTGAAGGCAGCTTTTTCTTCTCCCGGTCAAACAAGTAGCCAAAGTACCCAGGGGGCAGCCACAGTTTATTGTCCCGTGGCAATCTCACTGTGTGCTGTGGCGGGAGTGTAGGAAGTGGGAATCCGGGGGGCCAGGGCCCCAAAACCCACGGAGCCCAGAGTGACAGACACAAGAGGTCTAAATCCCTTGGCCGGGTCACTGGGTGGTGGCAATAGGGGCCATCCTTCGGTGTGGACCATTCCTGGACCATTGCCAAGGGGGCCATCTTCCGCCCGGCATGGGGCTGGCCGCTCTGCAGGGAGCTCTCCAAGGAGCTGGCAAATAAGTCTTCCACTGCCAGAGGGGGGCTGGACGGCGTAACACAGCATCCACCATAAGCAGCAGTTCTAACGAGAAAAGGAGGAAAGAAGGGGTACGTGCTTGAGTAAGTGTGGATGTTAGGTGGTGAAAAAGCCCGATGAGTACACCTCTCTCTGCACTTGTCTATGTGAAGAAGCAACATCCTTCGTGTACAAGCGGGGTGGGGGCAGCACCTGGGTGGCTCAGTCAGTTGAGGGTCCGACTGTTGATTTTGGCTCAGGTCAGGATCCCAGGGTCATGGGATCGAGCCCCAGTTTGAGCGCCATACTCAATATGGAGCCTGCTTAAGATTCTCTCTCTCTCTCTCTCTCTCTCTCCCCCTCTGCTCCTCTCCCCTGCTTGCTCTCTCTCCCTCTCGCTCTTTCTCTCTCTCTCTCTCAACAATAAAATAAATAAATAAATGAAAATTTTTAAAGGGGGTGGGGTGGTGTTTGTGGTCGAGCGTGCTATCCTGAGAAACTCGGTGATACCCCAGACCAGTAATCAAGAATTTATAGCAATGTCAATTTTGCTCTATTGGAAACACATGGCTACTCCGTTGCACGTGGGATGAAGACAGATGGCAGCATTCATGCAGGCGTGAGTGATGCCAGGGCAGGTTAGAGCACCAGAAAGATGGGCCGTGGGCTCCAAGCTCCCCGGGAGGAGAGCTGATGGGTTGGCGGAGGGCGAGCGGCCAGTGGCCAACAGGACGTGGTAAGACCGCGGAACCAGTGTGGGAGGAATCACTGAATGAGCATCAGAAGGACACAAAGCTGTGATCAGATGACATGCTGGAATTAGCAACTCTGGATGTGGCACAGTTTCTGGTAAGTTCTATTGTGTCACCCGCCAGAGGGTGGTGGCGGTGGGGCAGGGGGAATAATCATAGGACGGGAGGGAAGAGTTCCCTGGAAGGGCCGTTTGCATAGATGGGGCCCCACTCCCGTTTGGCAAGCTGGGAGTCAAGAGGGCAGACAGGAGCCACAGGCCAAGTCTTCCATGAAAAGGGACGGAGTGGCCAGAGGTGTGTCCAATCACCTCCGTGACACCTTAACATCAACGTAATTACAGCAAAGCGTTTCAATTACATTAGCTGATTTGACCTTCACAAAAGCTCTGTAGAATAGGCAGGTAGCACCTGCTACCAAGACATGGAGGTTCCGTAAGCTGTAATGAGAACCCAAGGACTGGGACTGGAAACCTAATCAGAGAGGCATTACCTCTTCTAGAAAGCCCTCCGGACCCTCTCTAGGGAGGAAGATCATTCCTTGCACGGCCCTACTTCTACCCCTTCAGGTCCTACTTCCTTATATGTATTTGCCTCTCAGCAGTGGGTACAGAGCGTCTGGAATTTGGTGTTTTTCTTTATTCACATTACGGCCAACTTAGAAGAATTACCTCCAGTTGAAAATATGGATGTTGGGGCGCCTGGGTGGCTCAGTCGGTTGAGTGTCCCCCTCTTGATCTCAGCTCAGGTCATGATTTCATGGTTCGTGAGATCGATCCCCGTGTTGGGCTCTGTGCAGACATCACGGAGTCTGCCTGGGATTCTCTCTCCCTATCTCTGCCCCTCCCCTTCTCTCTCACTCTCTCTCTCTCTCTCTCTCTCTCTCTCAAAATAATAAATAAACATTAAAAAAGAAAAAATATGGATGTTGGTAGATTTGGGGAAGAGGGCATATTAAAGACAAGTATTTCCATGTGTAACAGTTATGTATGCTGAATACTACACCCAGCCATGAACTGACTGATACAAAGGACAAGCAAAGTCCTTAATGTTTTCCTAAAGAGCAGGTCTCGGGGCGCCTGGGTGGCTCAGTCAGTTAAGCATCTGACTTCGCCTCAGGTCACGATCTCACGGTCTGTGAGTTCGAGCCCCGTGTCAGGCTCTGGGCTGATGGCTCAGAGCCTAGAGTCTGCTTCCAATTCTGTGTCTCCCTCTCTCTCTGCCCCTCCCCCGTTCATGCTCTGTCTCTCTCTGTCCCAAAAATAAATAAACGTTAAAATTAAAAAAAATAAAGAGCAGGTCTCCAGCCAAGCTAAGTGAGATGCTAGGGACTAAGAGATTAGAGTTAAGGGAAGGACACACTCGTTCAAAATAAAAGATGAAAGAAGGAGTTCAAGATCTTGCCATAAGGAAAACCAAACTTTCAGTTACCAACGAAAAATCAAAATAGTTGACTACTAAAGGCTCCTACGTGTCACCCACATGCAGGTGTTTGCTCAGCCAGAAGAGGCACTCTGGCTGTCACGAGATTCTGGGAAAAACTAAGATGCTCAGGGAAAATAATGAGAAATGAGGGATGGAAGAGAAACAAATGAAAGGAGGCGGAGAAAAGAGCAGAGGATGCTGATGCGACGTGGGGTCGAGCAGCAGATTAGAGAGGACGACCCCACCCTTGTCTCTGGCCTGGATCCCCCACTGCAGGAGCTTCCCGAGCAGCAGAACCGCCTCCACTCTTGCCATCGTCTTATGCTTCCCCCAGCGGCCAGGCTGCCTCACTCCCTGCTCACTGTCCTCAGAATCTCCCCCATTGCATTTGGGATAAAATCCCAAGGGGGGCCCCCATGGTCTGGACCTTCGTCATCGCACCCCACTGCAGACTCGCCTTGGGAGAGACAGAGACAGTGCAAGTGGGGGAGAGACGCACAGAGAGGGAGACAGAGAATCCCAAGCTGTCTCCGTGCTGTCAGCACAGAGCATGACTCTGGGCTTGAGCCCACGAAACCATGAGATCATGACCTGAGGTGAAACCAGGAGTCAGACACTTAACCTACTGAGCCACACAGGTGCCCCCCATTGCAGCCTCATCGTGAGCCACTCTAGCCTTCACTGACATGCTCTGGTCACCTTGGCTAAACTCCTCTGCCTCAGGAGCTTTGCACATGCTACCCCCTATGTGTACAAGGCTCTTTACCCCACCACACCTCTTGCTTATTCTGCATTGCTCAAATAAAATGTTCCTTCTTCAGTAAAGTCTTATCTAATACCCAGATATGATGAAAGCATTCTATTATAACCACTTATTAGACCCCGAAGTTTTCTTGCAAAACTCATATCCTAACGTGTGGAGATGCACTTATACTGGCGATTGTCAATTTCATGTCAGTCTCCCCCGTTAGACCACAATCCTCTGGAATCAGGGAACATGTCCATGGGTGGCACCTATACCATAAGCAGACACCTCAGTGCTTGTCACCAGGCAGGTACTCGGAGAACATTTATGGATGGAGAAACTGTGGTCATGGAAATATGACACCTGTGTAAGGAAGAGCCAGGAGGAAGAGAAAGCTTCAGGGGCAGTTGGTCACCTGAATCTCAGAGGAGCCTGGAAGCTCAAAGCTGAGGCAACCCGGCACTGTGTGGTTGTGGGGGGATGAGAGGAGAATCAACATCTCAGTAGCTCATCGGGCTGTTGTGTTTAAAAGGCAAAACTTCAGCGACCCCAGATGACAAGATTGTTGCCTAACTCATGACCTCGCCCTCTGGGAGCTTTCCACCAAGTGAAGAAAGAAAGACTATCAGTAAGAAAATAGTAAGTAATGTAACATGAGGTCCAAAGGAGTACAGAAAGCGCTAGAAGTAATGTAAGTAATGTAACATTGCCCCCGGGTTGGGTATTTAGAAACGTCACGCAGGAGGGAACATAAGCCAGGCCGTGAAAGATGGCTGTGATTCACCTCAACGAGGAACAGACAAAGCTCTAATAGAAAGGGAATGGAATTGGACAAGGAATTTCTCAGGGAAGAAATCAAAATATATACGAACCCATGAAATACAGTCAACTTGACTAGTTGCCAAAGAGAGGCAGATTCAAGCAACAAGATACAGTATTTCCATTTAAAAGTGAAAAAGATAAGATAAGGGCACCTGGGTGGCTCAGTCAGTTAAGCGTCCAACTTTGGCTCAGGTCATGATCTCACTGCTCATGGGATCGAGCCCCACGTCAGGCTCTGTGCTGAAAGCGCGGAGCCTGGAGCCTGCTTTGGATTCTGTCTCCATCTCTCTGCTCCTCCCCTGCTCACGCTCTGTGTCTCTCTCCCTCTCTTTCAAATATAAAATAAAACACACATACATACACGCATAAAAGTGAAAAATACATTTAAAATAGCAATGTCCTGGCCTCAAGGAGTCGCTCGTATGTGCCGCTAAGGGAACCCGAGTCAGTGCAACCTCCACGGAGGCGGCTGGGCGCTGCTCATCAAAAGAGTTACAATGTGGAGTGTAATTCCTCTTCTGGGAATGTGTCCTAAGAAGTTAATTAAGGCCGGGCTTAAATATTTAGCCTTAAGGATGCTCATTACAGTACTGGGTTTTTTTAAATAAAAATTTGGAAATAACCTAAATATCAAAAAGGGGGTGTTACTTCAATAAATTCTGTATAGAACAGACTTCTTTGCACACACTGAACACGATGCTACAGAAATACTACCAATATGGAAAGACGGTCATAACATATCAAGTACAAAAAAGATTACAAAACAACGTGTATATTACAGACGAGCGTGTGTGTGTGTGTGTGTGTGTGAGAGAAAGAGAAGTTTGCACAATGAAAGCAACGAGGAAATCAGGGAGGACAGGGCTCCTCCGATCCTGGCCACGTTTGGAACAGGCACAGGAGGCCAAGTGTATGTGAAAAGGGGTGAAGGTTTCAGCCTCCAGATAGAGCTGTCCCTTTAAACTTCTTTAGAACTTTTAATCCATCTTGTTCCGGAACAGACTGCAGGTGCCTTGCAAACACAGTTTCAGCGATCATTGGTGGAGCACCTTGTAGGTACCAGGCACCTGTCGAGGCTCTGGGAATATAAAGCTGAATCGATAACCCAGACACACATCGTCGAGAGGACTGGAAGGTTCTAGAACAGTTAGATGGCGGCCCCAGGAAGAGAGAGCACATCTACTATAGAGCAGAGATCACACAGTGGCCGTCTGCTGCCTCAGCCTGGACAGGAGTGTATCGTTTGTCCAGTACAGTTCGTTTTTCTTTTCACTCATGACTTTGCCGTCAGGCAGGTCTTGTCTTCTCCAATCAGGGACGAGGGTTCCTGCCTTTCTCCCTTTCTCTTCATCATAGTGACTTCACACCATCTTCCTGGCCTCTGAGTGCATTCGGGTTTGCCACCCTCAGAGCAGAGGAAAGAACATGGGACTTGGGGCCACACCATCAAGAGCTCCAATCTTGCTACGAACTGCGCCCCCTAGAGTCGGTTCCTGAGCTCGCTTAACCTCCTACTTAAAACGGGACTTTGAGGGTGACTCTTACCATTGGGCCCCCCTTGCCTGTCACATGAGGCCAGGAAAGGGTCTTCCTCTCCAGGCTCTCCAGGGCTGGTTGTTAAGAGCCAAAAACAGGGGGAAATGCTTCTCACTTGACTCAGTAGAGGAGTGGGCTGGACATCCTGGGGATGAGGAGGACAATCAGTGGCAGAGAGAGCGAACCTGAGATGGGGTGCCGGGCCCATGAGAACCAAGTCACAGTGCACAGGGGAGCAGAGAAGCCAGAAGATGTGAGCAGGGAGTGCTGCCAGAGGATAAGCCCACATACACCCCAAAGAGACAGCACCCCAGCTCTTCCTGAGGTCCGGATTTTCTCGGGTGCGGCCAGCACTTTGCCACCGGCCAAAATGGACGCTGTACAGAGCTCACTCCTTCCCACGCCGTCCACCATGTCGGCCGAGGGAAGGTTAAAACGCCCTTCACTTATGCTTGTCGTCTTTTCTTCCCCAGCCTCCCTGTGTTGCTCCCAGGCTTCCTCCATGGTGTAAAGCAGTCACCTGCAGTCCCCAGCAGAAGCCTTCCTGCCTAGTCAATCCGTGGGCTGAATTCCCCACAGATTTTCCCTGTTCCACGCCTTCCCTATGTCCCATAGTTCCTAATTACCCAGTATGGACTCTTTTTTGTGAGGGCCGACATTGTCTCCCTGGCTGTACCGTGAGTCCCACAAGCGAAGGAATACGTGCCACCAAGGCTAAGCGTGCTCTGTTTGGGACACCAGCAGGCCCTGGAGAAGACACGCCCATACCCATGTCCCATGACCCAGCAATGGCGGCCATACTTTCGCCCTACAGACACATCTGCCAGCTTGTACCAGGAAGCTGTGAGTGTCTAAGCAACGCTTTTCTCAACGGCAGATACGGGAGAAACAACCTAATTGGCCCTCTTCGGTAGAATGGATAGATAAACGTTGGCATATTCATTCAGTAGAATACAGCAGAGCAATACAAATTCCTACAAGAACACGTGCCAACACACACGCGTCGAAGCACAGGTTGAATGGAAAAGGGCCGCATGAACTTGCGGGGTTCAGTCAATACAAAGTCAAAGGCAAGTAACGCTATATATTGCATTGTTGAGGGATGCATACAAATGTGATCAAGTGATGAAGAAAAACAAGAAAACTTCACAAAATTCAGGAAGGATGTTTATCCCATTATAAATCCTCAGGCTGCAAATACCATTCTGTTATTTTGTGGTGTTATACGTTATTTTCTATGGCTGATGCGGTGTACAATTTAAAAAGGAACAAAAAATTAAAAGAAAAAAATAGATGAACTCCATTTAAAAGGAAAAAAACAAGCAAATTAACTCAATAGCCCCCAGCAGAGTGGTAATACAATTATGTTTTGTTTTGTTTTCTTTTTCTAATAAGAAGAATGTCTTTGAAAATCAAGGATGAAAATGATTGGGGGAGGAAACCCAAAAATGTGGAAAAAATAAATGTGCGTATGACAGGCTAGAAAACGATACAATATGAGCCCAAGGTTAAAGAAAATTTTTGGGCTCACCATCATTATTATCTATATTTCAGCCTGTCTTGCTCTGGAATTCATTGATTGCTAGATACTTGCAAACGCTCTATCTTGCCAATCGAAAGTATTTGGGTAATCAGCCTTCCGGAATGTCTCGTCTCTCCAGGAATACCCCTCTGCCTCCTTCCTACTTGCCCAAATGGCTGTGGGTACCGGGACAGCTGGGGCCCTGGGGCTGTTGGAGGGTGGCCAGTTCCTCGCTGGACCCACTGCGCAGGTGGGTGTCTGAGGCTGGGGTTCTTCCCACCGACTCCCCCCTCTCGCTGGAGCTGCCATTTCTGAGAACTCGAGCCTAGCATCACTCTCGTTGGATCCCCACCGTCGAGCCTGCTTACCCAAGACCCTGAGAACCCGGGAGTCTCATCTCACACCCACCTTCAAGCAATTTTTTCTTGGCTCCCCAGTGACATGTGGGAAGTAGCAATCCCCCCCCTCCAGTTTTGTTTTGTTTTGTTTTTTCTGAGAGGCGCATACTCTTTCCAGGCCATACCTAAAGAAGCAAGGACATGGGGCGCCTGGGTGGCTCAGTCAGTTAAGCGTCCGACTTCGGCTCAGGTCATAATCTCGTGGTTTTGAATTCAGGCCCTGCGTCGGGCTCTGTGCTGACAGCTCAGAGCCTGGAGCCTGCTTTGGATTCTGTGTCTCCCTCTCTGCCCCTCCCCTGGTCATGCTCTGTCTCTTTCAAAAATAAATAAATGTTAAAAAACATTTTTTTAAAGAAGCAAGGACAAATCTTCTGCTCTGGGATTCACTCAAATCTTTCCGGAAGCTTCTGTTCATCTGCCTCCTCCCACCATTAGATAGGGTGTGTAAAGAATACTCAACCCCGCGTTCTTGCCCTCCACTCTCTTCCACAGCTTTTCCCTCGTACAGGAACACTCTTTACCGCTCCACCAGTGTCTCCAGGGTCAACATCTCAGCTTTGGATTCTTGATACATGCATTCGTTGTGATCAGATTTGTCTGCAATTGATAAAAGATTCAAATAACAAGATTTTTTTCACCCACAGAAAGGCTGGCATATCAGTTTTCTGTAGCTGCATGACAAATCGGCACAAACTGGGGCGCCTAGGGGTCTCAGTCGGTTGACGATCAGACTTTGGCTCAGGTCACGATCTCGAGGTTCGTGAGTTCCAACCCTGCGTCGGGCTCTGTGCTGACAGCTCAGAGTCTGGAGCCTGCTTTGGATTCTGTGTCTCCCTCTCTCTCTGCTCCTCCCCTGCTCATGTTCTCTCTCTCTCTCTCTCTCAAAACTGAATAAACATTAAAAAATTTTTAATCGGCACAAATGTAACAGCTTTACACAACATGAAGTGACTCTCTCACAGTATCCGTGGATCAGACCTCCACACACAGAGTGGTTCAGCGGTATTCTCTGCATAGACCGTCTCAGAGCTAAATTCCAGGGGTTGGATGACCTGGGCTCCTACCTGGAGGCCCTGGGGAAGAATCCACTTCTAAATTCATCCAGTATGTTGGCAGAACTCAGTTCACTGCAGGCAAAGGACTGAAATCCTTGTTTCCCTGACGCTTATGCCTTCATCTTCAAGCCAACAACCGCCAGTGAAATTCTTCTCACACCTTGAAATCTCTGACTTCCTCTCTCCTACCAGCTGGAGAAAAAGACCTTTCCTTTCAAGGGCTCACACAATTTAGATGTGATCCACTTGGTTAATTCAGGATATCCTTCCTAGCCTAAGGCCAACCGATCAGTAGCCGTGATTGCATTTGCAAAGTCCGTTTGCAATGTCAGGTAACATACTCGTGGGGTAATACCAGGGGCAAAGGTCGTGAGGCCAATGCTCTGCCTTCCACAGCTAGCGAGGTAGCTCTGCCCTATGGAGCCCTGGGGACCAGGCTCCTTTCTGCATCTCTCCACCACCCCTGCTCCCCCGTGGCCCAGGAGGCACCATCCACGTGAAAAGGCAGATGGGCACAACATTTACTCCAACCAGGTATTTTTTTTTTAAGTTTATTTATTCGGAGAGAAAGGGAGAGAGAGAGCAGGAGAGGGACAGAAAGAGAGAGAGGGAAAGAGAGAATCCCAAGCTGTCTCCGCACTGCCAGCGCGGAGCCCGACTTGGGGCTCAAACTCACAAACCGTGAGATCATGACCTGAGACGAAATCAAGAGCCGGACGCTTAACGGACTGAGAGCCAGCACCCAGGTGCCCCGCACTCCAACCAGGTTTTGAGGAAGGTTCCCAGCAGCTGCCTTGGTCCCCTTGGTCTGCCTCTGTGACTTGGTAACATTTTCACCTGGCCACAAAAGAGGCTGGGGAAGGTAGTTTAACTCTGAGTAACAGAAAGGGAGAGTGGTTAGTTGGGGACAAGAAAGCACACAATTTGAGGAAACCCAAACCTCTTTCCCCTCTTATAAGCTTGGTTTTCCAGATTTTAAAACTTTTAATTTGAAACTCAAGCTAAAAACCGGCATTTTTGTTCCAGGCCATGCTTACTTCTTCCTTTCCCGGGGCAATCAGTCTCTGCCTCCAGTCCTAGACTTCCTGGCAAAAACGTTAAAGGAGAGAAGATGAATTTAGGGGGAAGATAATCCTTGCACCACATGTGAACACAGAAGATACAGGAGGGACCGTTCTGTCCCAGCGTGCACCTCCTACCACTTTCTACAAGTGTCTGACCCACGGCGTTCCTTATTCTTGTATAAGAGGAAAAGAAACACTGCAAGGCCATCTTTCGTGCCAGCACCGAAAATGCAATTCCAGATGCAAAGTCTAAAACGAGCAAGTGTTTTTTTTTCCTCTTACAAGAAAGCAACTCTTACATCCAACAACGTCATGCAATTAGAACCCCTCCAGCACACAGAAAAGTCACAGAAACGAAACCCACAATGAGTCATTGTCCAGCTTCAGGCACGCTTAAGAAATGAGCAGAGTGGGGCGCCTGGGTGGCTCCGTCGGTTAAGCGTCCGACTTCGGCTCAGGTCATGATCTCACGGTTCGTGGGTTCGAACCCCGTGTCGGGCTCTGTGCTGACGGCTTGGAGCCTGGAGCCTGTTTCAGATTCTGCATCTCCCTCTCGCTCTGCTCCTCCCCCACTCACGCTCTGTCTCTCCCTCTCTCTCAAAAATAAATAAACATTTAAAAAGAAAACAAAAAAGAAATGAGCAGAATGGTGCCCGCCACAAGTGGCCATCACCCTCCATCACGGGCCCACATAACTTTGAAAGTCACGGGGCTGGCTCATTACCAGTCAACACAGGGAGCAGACACCTGGGCTGGAGCTCCCGTGGCTAACGAAACCCTAATTGGAGCACTCCCGAGCGAAGTGGAGCTTTCATAACGCAGACTCATCCCTCAAGCAGTTTATTTCATTTTTTCCTGATGCCTGCTTCTTAGGAAATGTAATAATTCGTAGTTTCTAAACCTAGAGTGGCCCTAAAAGATAAAAAAAAAAAACAAAACAGCAGAAACTTTTAATCCTGGTGAATCTGAATGTGCAAATCGGCTCTGTCACCTTCCAACTGTGCGAGTTTAGCGAATCAGTTTCCACTGTGGGCTTCGGAATCTTGATTTCCAGGATTAGGATACCACCATCACCTTGCATTCCCCGACTCCCTCTTTCAGACTCTGAGTTAATACATGTGAAGCTCCAGGAACGTTAGCAGATCTCAGTGCAGTGGGTAATCGTCGTTGTCACTGTAATGGGTCGAAGCAGGATCATATCATGATCAAAACTTGGTGTGGCTGGGCTCAGCCGTGAAGAAGTTTGATGAAACAATCCAAGCCACAGATGCCAAGATTCACAGGGGATTGACGGAAAGGGGACGCATACACGTTAAATTGCAAGATGGGACAGCTCTCACATGACATCCCGTCCAGCAGGCAAGGAATACCCCAGATACTCTGCATAAAAGGCACGTCAACCCTACGCTATGCTCGGGAAACACTGGGATATAATAATGACCTGCTCTGCTCTGATGAGAAAAGCAGACAACCATTTGATACCTAAGTGCCGTTCCTCATCACAACAATGTCCAGGGCAATAAATCTCCATGCCCCTGCCCAGCAACCCCCTGGCAGTGGCCAGGATGATCCAGACAAAAGAGGAACACAAGAAGGTACCTCGAGAAACGCTTACTACAGGCCACGTATGGCATTACCTCCCCTCCTCCTCGGTTTTGTTTTGTTTCGTTTTTTGAGAGAGAGCGTGTGTATGCATGTGAGTATGCATGCAAGGGTGGGGGAGGGGCAGAGAGAGACAGAGTGGGGTGGGGAGAGAGGCTCCCAAGCAGGCTCTTAGCTGTCAGTGCAGAGTCGGATGCAGGGCTCGATCCCCCAACCCTGGGATCATGACCTAAGCTGACATCAAGAGTCTGACACTACGGGGCGCCTGGGTGGCGCAGTCGGTTAAGCGTCCGACTTCAGCCAGGTCACGATCTCGCGGTCCGTGGGTTCGAGCCCCGCGTCGGGCTCTGGGCTGATGGCTCAGAGCCTGGAGCCTGTTTCCGATTCTGTGTCTCCCTCTCTCTCTGCCCCTCCCCCGTTCATGCTCTGTCTCTCTCTGTCCCAAAAATAAATAAACGTTGAAAAAAAAAAAATTTAAAAAAAAAAGAGTCTGACACTTAACTGACTGAGCCACCCAGGCACCTCATCCCCTTGTCCTTGGATCCAGACTGACCTTCAGCCCGGCTCACCAGTTCCTAGAGGATGCCGGTGCTGCCGATCCAGGGACCCCGGTTAAGAACCACTGCTCTAGGCAAGGGTCAGCAAACTCCAGCCCGTCAGTGGCTGAATCCCACCCACCACCAGTGTCTATCCAGCGCATGAACTGTGAATGGTTTTCAGAGTTTTAAACGGTTGGGAGGGAGAAGAGTATTCCTCCCTTGAAATACTTGAAAATCATATGAAATTCTCCTTTCAGCGCCCACAGATAAAGGTTTTTTGAAACACAGCCGTCCTCGTCTGTATGTTGTGTGTGGCTACAGGCTACAACAGCAGATCTGGGTGGTTGCAAACAGAAACCAGAGAGCCCACAAATATTTACTTCGTGGTCCTTTACAGGCAAAACCTTATTGTGGGGTGAGCCAGTGGCCGCATTGAACACCGGACGGAAAAGAGTGATGCCCAGAGTCTGGTTTCCTGCCCTCTGACCAGTGCTCTGGGCTCATCTTAAGATTGGGGCTTGACAAAGAAGAACTCCCTTAATGCTTAGGTATTAATAAAAGGAAGAGGGCTTTTTTGAAATTACCTTTAATCTTTCCCTTTCTGCTTGTATTCAAATGAGAGCAATTACAGGGCAGAGGCCCCTAAGAAGTATGACAATTTACACAAAATTAATATAATAAGAGCTTGAAGCAAACGTATTTATTAAAGTAACCCACATAATCAGATAGCAGCAAATAGAAGTGGGGAAAGAAATCGAAAACCCTGTGATTCCTAGTCAGTATTTCATTTGAGTTTGCATTTAAATGATAACACATCTTGTGGCAAATTATTTCAGACTTTTTCTGGCGGGTGGAAAAAAAAGAAGAAAAAAATGCGCTCATTGAAGGAAGCCTCTGCAAAAGGCAAAAAGGGATAAACTTCCAAGCCTATTTACAAATGCAGTCAATGAAACAGAATTTTAATGAATTGTGCCACATAATCTGACGGTTAATGAGCTGCAAAAGCCTTTGTCAATTGCAGTGACTGGGAACTAACTCTTTCAGTTTCAAGATCAATAAGAGAATTCTCAGCCCTGCACTGCCCAAAAGTGGAACTCTGGGGAAAAAAGGAAGTTGTCAGAGGCAAGCCGTCTCTACAGATCCCAGCAGCAAGGGCGCCACCTGCTTCGTGCGCCCCCCCCGCCCCCCCTCTTATATTTAAATCCTGACTTCGCACCTAGAGAGAGCCAAAGACAGTTTGGAGATCAAACGGCACGGCTCCTGTGAAATGCTGGGACAAAATGACAACAAAAAGCCTTGAATGACTCTAATAATAGCTCCCAATAATTTAGAAGCTGTATTCGGTTAAACTTCTGGTGTGGACCCTCTGGGAGGGGGTAAAGCCCCTGACATTCTGTGTTCTTGATTTACAGAGAGGCGGGCAGTGGGCCGTGCGGGGATTAAGCGCTAACCCCAGGCTTCCTTCCATAATACTTCTTTCATCTGCTGGTTCCATGGCTCCCGCTCCAAACAGTCATACTGGGTTTTCAGAGGCGTGGGATTTGCTAGTGTTGTATCATCACCCCTATCACCTAGAGTTGTTGCCACGGAGATGCAGTTGTTGCTATGGTCCCAATGCTGCAGAAGAGAAGAAATCCCAGGTGGAAAAGACCCATCATTCAACAGAAGGTGAGCAGCATTTATTGAGCACCTACTATGTGGAGACAATAAAAATTCTTGGGAAAGTGCCAGAAAGGTGGAGATGAGCGAGACATCAAACGCTGTCCTTAATTTGCTCCTAGACGAGAGGAGACAGACACTCGTGTTGGTTGAATAAATTAATAGCCAATTGCTTATAACTCCTTTGCTTGGCATCCCTTTCTCTCTGCCCCTCCCCCGCTTGTGCTTTGTCTCTCTCTGTCTCTCAAAAATGAATAAATGTAAAAAAAAAATTTTTTTTTTAAAAAGGGGCGCCTGGGTGGCTGAGTCGGTTAAGCGTCCAACTTCGGCTCAGGTCATGATCTCACGGTCTGTGAGTTCGAGCCCCGAGTCGGGCTCTGTGCTGACAGCTGGGAGCCTGGAACCTGCTTTGGATTCTGTGTCTCCCCCTCTCTCTGCCCCTCCCCCGCTTGTGCTCTGTCTTTCTCTGTCTCTCAAAAATGAATAAACGTAAAAAAAAAAAAAAAAGATTTTATTTCACGGCAGGGGCCCAATGAGTATGTTGTAGTTAAGTCGCAAGAAACTTGCGCGATATTTCGATGCCCACACCAAACTAAGGGAATGTTCCTGTGATGCCGTCCTCCTGCTCTCCTCCTCCAATCCTGGAGTTCGCTTAGAGGCACCTTTTGCTGCACTTCCATTTTCATCCATTAAGGTTGCTCTCTCTCTCCGGCATCAAGGTAGGGGACCATTAGCAAAAGCCAGAGGAAAGCAATTTCAGAAGGGGGGGGGCTCATAAAATGTGAACACTTGCAGTGATCCTGAACGTTGCACTGAGGAAATTGCCACAGGCAATCGCATTCTGTCAACAGAATGTTCTACTTGGCTGCGGTCAAGACACAGGTGAAATCTTTCAACGCGGGGGTGCAGAAAACAGGGAGAGTGAGGCACTCCAAGGGAATTGGGCTGCCCTGGGTCACCCGCGCTCACGCTTACATTTAGTCCAATTTTTATTGGACTTTGAAAAGATAAAAGGATGTAGGCCACCTGAAACTAATATAATACTGTCAGCTATATTCAATTTTTAAAAATAAAGATAGTGGGACAGAAAAAAAAAAAAAGACGGAGTCCTTGTCCTCAAAGAGCTTGCAATCTAGGCAAAGAGGCAGGCTTATATATAGACACTCAGACTAGAAGGGGGAATGGAGCAACTCTTATGAACAATGTGTGGTCGGAGACCAGAAAAAGAGCAGTTAAGACCCGCACCTACTTCTAGAGGATCCAAAAGTCAACAGCAGCCCCTCTGGGTAAGGGGAAACCAGGACTCCAGAGACAGCTGTCGGGGGATTCCTGTCCCACGGGGAGAGGGTTTGGACCCCTCTGCCCAGCTTTGTTCCTTCTCCTGGACGCGGGGACGGGAACAAATGGTTTTATTAATCAGACCCCAACGCAATGTGCCACCTTTCCCTCAGGTGCCAATGCACTCAGACAAGGCTCAATTCAAGTGCCGAGGGTAAGGGGGAGAAAAAGGAACTCTCTGAAAACAGTGCGGACAGCCAAATGTGACAACCTCACTTTGTTGTGGCTCTCCCTCCCCCGGGAGCAATTCCCTCCTGGCCCTGCTGTCTAGCCTTTGTGGTGGGCACCATCACCATGGAGGAGCCCGTGCCAGGACCCTCCTCTCCTCCAAACCTGGGTCACGGTGAGAGATGCTTTTGGAGAGGGGAGTCTCCTGCTTACAGCTCAGTGCTGGTTTCTTTTCCAAGGAGCCACTTTGGAGGACCCCAGAGGACCACCCCCTGGGAAGACGTCTTACCTGCCCACAGGGTCACGAGTGGCAGCTCCAACAAAGAGCCACACCTGTGCACAATACAACAGCCAGTATCAATAAGTGGAGATACAGACATGCAGAGCTGGGGGTGAGCAAGTGTAAGCAAAGGTGTTCATTTTTGTTCAACACCTGTGCTGGAACCGGGAGACTGTCCTTCTAAGCCACTAATTCAAGACAAGGGATGTGCCGCCATTTTGCCGTCTTCCAAGGTAGAAAAGTAACATCTCTTGGCCCCTCTTCTTCAGATCCAATTCAGAGTCCTCTCTCTGGCTCTCTAAGCCTCCCGTAGCTTCCCCTCCTGCCCCTCTATCACATCTACTCTGGATCTAGCAACCCCCAAAAGCCTCTTCCAACTGCAGCCAGGCTGATCTCTTGAACGATTATGTACCCGCACCTGTAATGGGTCAGGTGCAGTCCCCAGCACAGGAACACAGGGCAAAGCCAAAGGCATGACCCCTTCCTTCAGACAGCTTACCATCACTCAGTCACCACAGGAGAACCAGGACCCGCGTGCACAGGAAGTGCGGGAATTGTGGGGTCAGTAACCCTGGGAGCAGGGGAGCGGGACTGGCTCATCAAATGGGAGACCAGCATCCACGCAAAGGGAACGAGGTCACAGAAGCGACGAACCCTGTGAAACGATAGAAGAACGGTGGCCTCTTCTGAGTGGCAGAAGCAACTGTTCTAAGGGCAGGCTGGGAAAAGACGGAGTCCCAGTGCCCTGCCAGAATCGGTTCATGCAGGATCTGCTGAGCCAAGTGCAAGAAGTTCAACTTCATTCTAAAGCCAATGAATCCCCAGATCTACATCTGATAAGCAAAGGGAGATTTGCATCTTCAGCTCTGGGGACACTGGATGAGGAACACGACACAGACCAGAGGACAGTTCCTGGACAATCACGAGGGTCCTGGTGGAGGTGCCAATGCCAGCAGGGGGGCAGGGAGTCCACCGTTAGGAAGGGGAGCGTGAGCAAGAAATGGGCTGCACTCAAGAAATAAATATGCAGCGTTGGGCAACTGACCAAATCCATGTTTGAAGGAAAAGCAAAAGGAGTTTTGCACGTTCCTTCCTCTGATCTTTTGTCCAGTGGTTCCTCAGCCTGAAACGCCTTCCCCTCTTCCTCATCCTCCAAGGCCGAGAATTACTCACACCTCTTCCTGAAAGCCATCCCTGCCCACCTCCACACACCCTGCTCTCTCCTGTCTCCACCCCACATTGTCACGATCACCCAGCTGGAATGTGAACAAGTGTGCGTGGCACTTTTCCTCGTTGTACCGTGTGCCTACGCAGTGCGTCCCTCGAGGTGGGCTGTCAGGCCCATCTCCCAACCCTCGGTGCCTCTCAAGCACCATTCCCCTCTTTCGGGGCCATCCCATCCCCATTTGCACATATAACTGCCATACAGAACTTTTGGTGTTTGCAATAACGGGCTATCAAATCGTCATCATGAAAGGTCGATACCAGGCGTCTTGCTAGATGCAGACCTGTCTGTCTGTCCATGCACCCATCTACCCATCTATCTAGATAGACAAACAGATGATAGATAGATGGATAGATAGATAGGTAAATAGATACATACATACATACATACATACATATATACATACACACACACATACACACATACATACATACATACTATATCTATATATATATAACCCTCCTGGGTGGGGAGAATTAAGAGTTTTTCAAAGACCCAGCATCAAATGTTAAAATGTTAAATCAGAAACCTTGAAGGACCGGAGATTTCGCCCTCCTTACAAGCTAACAGTGAGCTACCCCATTTTATGCACCTGCACTAACAGAAGACACAAGACCTCCAGGGCAGAGACAGAGAGCAATTATTTCTCACAGCAAAAGCAGTATCTTCTATTAGTTTCCCCAACCCCCCAGCCACACAGGTGACATGTGGCGAGGCCCAGGCAGCGGCTCTACCTGCCGTGGGGGGGTATCCCTGGAGAGGAACCCCCAAACGAGGAAACTGTCACCTTAGTGCTTTTGGTAACTGCCCATCCTCCCCGACAGAGAGAACTGTATTTTTTCTTAACTTGGAAAACAAGCACATCGCTCCAGGGAGAGCAGTGGAAATTTACTACCCTGGAAAGTCCACAGAGAAGGAGGCATCTCTAAGCTTCATCCATCCTAGCTTCTGAGCTGGTTGCTATTCAAACACGCTTGAACAGAGAGTCTGAGAAATGCAGGAACTCCATGGAGAATTGCCTCCCAATACCGAGTCATGCATTGTTCCTACGCTTGTGCCCATGTGTGTCCATGATGGCTTGTCTGGTACACGGCTCCTTATTCTAACACCTGTACCATCCTCCCTAAAGGCTGGCCCCCATGGAACCGTAACTAGTTAAGAACAGCCGCCTAAAGATCTTGGTGCTTTACCAACACTGTCTCCCATCCCCGCAGCGCCCAGTAAGGCAGGGGTCAGGTATTATTCCTGCTTTACAGACGAGGGGATTATGACCTGGAGGGAGCATCTCGCTCATTACCGTAAGTGGTGGAGGCAGGATTTCTTGCCAGGTCAGTCTCACTACAAAACCTGTGCTTTTCTTCTGCTCTTAAAGCACCGAGAGTCAGCTTGGGTCCCTAAAGAGGTCGGGCTCCTCCCTGCCTCCTCGGAGGGAGTCAAGTAGCTGCTTTGCTGCCTATTAATTAAGAAAAAAGCTATTACTTAACTAGACCCTTCCTAGCAAAATAGCCTTTTAAGAATATCAATTAAGAGTCTACATTTTATAAGCAGATCCAATTTAACTTAGAGCAGGACAAGATAAAGGGAACAAGCCCATTAGCTTAAAATGCCATGCTCCCTTTGCTCCAAAAAAAAAAAAAAAAAGGCATTTTTTAAAACCCCAAGGGCTTTAAGAAAATAATACGACTTCTAGGCATCTTGCTTCATGCATATCTTACCCAACCACAACATCGTGACCACATAGGCCAAAGCTCTGTGCAATGTCGTTACTTTTCTGGGCACCGAGCAGATGGTGATGGGGCAAAAAAAGCAGCAGTTGGTGGAGCACAGGCCCTTCCAAACTGTTCCGGCAACCTGTTCTGAACTCACCTCTCCGATCCCAGCCAAGCCACATCACAGCCAACAGGAACCTTGGGCCACAGTCAAACTGGCATGCGAAGACTAGAAATATTTGCTTTATGATCATTGTTTTTAACTTCCCACCGTCCAACCTGCACTTCTCCTTTTCTGGGGTCAAAACCATGCGTGGCACCTGCCAGGCATTTCATTAAGGTTTATTTGAAGGCATTAGACATCTGCCAGGTTGGAGGACAGAGCCGCCCGTGTAGAAAGGACGACAGTCATGCACCAGCCACGGGGCAAGTCCAGCTCACTCCAGGTGACTGCTGTCACAGGGGCCATTGAGTCAGGGCTACCGCTCTGGCCCAAAGTTGAACGAGTGGGTCATCTGGATTGTTCCACCACGAACCAAATCGCCTTGAGGACCTCTTCGCAGTGAGCCTTCACTGAGTGAAGATGCATGGGAATGGTGGATTCTCCAAGGCCACCAGCAGATGACATTGCCAGTTCCCATAAGCCACGGCTGGCCAATCGTCAACTGGCAATCCACCTTCTTTGCCAAGAAGGAGCTTCCTCTGGCTGCCCCAGTGTCCTCCAGCAACACCTTACACGGCCTCCTAGAGGCACAAGAGGAAGGAAGCTAACGGGCTTTCCTACTTCTTTCCTGTGTCCTATTTTACCCTGTACTCTGGTGGAAGAGCAACATATTTAGCTGCAACGGTCCGTGGCAAATGGTGAATTGGACAGAGCTCTTCTCGTGTGCCTTCCCCTCTTCTCTGTGGCAATTACCCCCTCCTCTGTTCCGCCTCCCCATCCAATCCCGAAACCCCTCACGCTACGTGAAAAGCCATCGATAGGGAACATATTTTAATCGATTTTCCGGGGAAATGTTTTCTCACCTTTGACAGATACTAAAACGTATCAGTTGAACCCTGGAAATAAGATTGAGCAACAAATGACAGCTGGAAGGTTTGTGCATAAAACACAGCACAACCAAAGAGAAAGTGAAGCTTGTAGCGACGACAGGAGGTGGGGGACAGCCGACAGGGTCACCCCTTGGAAGGTGCTAGGCATTCTGTGGGCTGACTTTGTGAGGAAGGCAAGTCTATAGATGATGTGGGGTCTGTAGGCTTATAAAGGGGGCAGGGAGCTTCAGCGTAGGAGGAAATTACCCACGGATTCCAGAAGCCAAAGAAAGGCAGAAAATCCAGCCTCTTCACCCCTCTCAAGAGCCAGACGTGCACACACTCGCAAAGCACTTTGGGTTCACCCATAATGGCGCCAAGTTAAACTGTTCCACATGATATTCTCTGCCTAGAAATATGATGTCAAGTCAATTACTGGGTAAATGTCTTGCCCAAACTGCAACACCGAAATACCACCTCTTATCTATGTGGCACATTTAGGGGGACAAATCACTCTCCTGGGAAGAGAAAGAGCTGCTGTATGAAAAGCAACAGCATTTCCCAAGAGCATATCGTGAGATCATTAAGGGCACGGTTAGGACGCGAGGTAAGCTGTACCGTGCAGGACGGTTGCCTGACCCTGGCCCTTAGGAGCACCTGCTTCTCATGCAGGGGAGCGGGCGGGTGGAGGGGGGGCACCCAGCAGCCGGCCATGGGCACCCACAGAGTCTCACTAACTAGACCTGTCATTTTCTGCCTTCATCGGCCTGTCCCGCTTTTTACCTAGAAAATACCCAGCCCCTGATCAGTGCTCAGTAATCGGAAGTTTTTATTCACCGAACAGCATTTTCATTCACATCAACAAAGAACCCGCACACATACTAAAACTTCCAAGGCAATGGTTCTCAAAGTGTGGTCCCCGGACCAGCAGCAGTAACCCCTGGGAACATGTTGGAAATGCACGTTCTCAGGCCTCCTCCCTGACCTACTGAATCCAAAAGCCTGGGGTAAGGAACAAACAATTCGTGCTAAAGCCCTCCGGTAATACTGATGCACACTAATACTTCAGAATCCCTGCTCTAAGAAGTCGGGAGGTATTCAGTCCAGAATTCCCTTAGGGACCTTAGATAGTCAACTACCAGAGCTCCAACGAAATGCCGATAGAACAGGGGCCTTATTCCTCTGACATACTGGCTAACTGTGGGAATCTCTCAAAGATGTCGCTGTCCTGTGATTTGCTACAAGCTTAAATAAAATATAACACTAACGGCTAACTCATAATTCCTCCCAGTGTTTTAGATAGACAGAAAAAAATGTGAGAGACCTAGAAGCAGCATTATTATTTTTTTTAAGTTTATTTATTTTATCTCACGGAGCGAGAGAGGGAGGGAGGAAGAATCCCCCGCACTGTCAGCCCAGAGCCGGACACGGGGCTCGAACCCACGAACCATGAGATCATGACCTGAGCCTAAATCAAGAGTTGGACACTTAACCGACTGAGCCACCCAGACACCCCTGGAGGTGTCATTCTATTAAGCCTAATCCATCCAAATCAGCCTATGAAGTCAACAATGAACACATTGACGATGTATCATCTCTGTATCCTGACAGCCCAGCATCAAACGGGCCCAGAATTCATTACTGTGGAACAGAAGAACGTGTGGATAAGTGGGGAAAAATATAAGATGGGCAAAAACAGCATCATCGGTTTGAAGTCGTCTCCATCAGTAAAACACCGTGAACTTGCTGCCTTACGCGCCACTGACCAGTGATTCAGGCCCGTCCTGTAATGAAATTCCCGTGGCACAGAGAGAAAACATATGGCCCCCTTGTAATAATGTGGCATTGTGTAGACATAACCTAAATTTGAAAGCCTCTTAAAATAGAAACCTTGATTCCATCTGTCTCTTAAAAAAGAAAAACTCATAATTGCTTATAATCGTGTTCATTTACCATTTTCTCAAATGCTTAACAGCTGGTGGGGGGGGCGGAGGACAGAAGGGCGGGAGGAGACACGGGTAATTAATAAAAGTCGTTATCCTGCCTTGATTTTAAATGTTATCAGTGCTCAAAATGTCAAAATGATGTCCCCACATTCCTCAAATGATTTGCCCGTGACATGTCATAAGTGAACCCACTCCAGCCCCCTACCTTCTCACCCTCAGAGAATTCTCAGGAACGAGGAAGCCAGAACAGTCTCCCTCTTTTAAAGGACCTTGAGAGAGCTCTAAAGGAGAGCCATTTGCAGGGACAGGTCAACTGATGAGGAACAATATATGGCAAATAGTTACGTCTTAATGTTCAAATTGAACTTGTTTGCAAGGCTAGGAATTAAGCCAGCAGGAAGTTGGACACGGTTCCTGCGGGAATGTAACTGACATGCACCTGCTGATGTGTGAATTGACGGGGACGCTTCAGCCTTGGGGTGCCTGTCGCACAGAGGAGGACCTGTCTCAGTGAGACACTGTTCTGTCTGCCGGTGCTTCTCGGGGCTGGGGGTGAGGACCACAAGTCCACATCACCCGTAGGCTCAGGGACCATGCACACTTAGTCCTGTGCCCCGGACCCACAGAATCAGATTCCCTGGTGGGACCAGGCTAGCACATTGACGATTTCCCAGGAGACTCTGATGCAAGTCAAGGTTGCCCCTTCCCTGGAGGCTCGCGCCTGGCCCCCGCACCTTGTCTGCACCGGTGAGGCAGGTGCCTTCCGAACAGTGAGTTCTTTGTAACCTACCCCGAGGTAGTATTTAAGTCCACAACTTCATGAGGATAATAAATGGATCCGTTGAAAGTGGCTGAACACACATCATCTGGAATGAGTATTACCTAGAGAGTTAACTTAACCATAATGACAGAGCACCCTGTAAATGGCCGTCTCTGGGGCTCTCGGTTCACCTGCTGGCTCTTCCTCTCCAGAAAACGGTGAATCCCATTAGCCCGGGCTGCTAAGAGCATGGTCTCTGCCCTCGGCCAGACTGAAGTCTTCTGGTGACCATTAGATTATGCTAAGCTCTTTTCCCTGTCCCATCTGTCATCATGCCAGCATGTGGTACACACACAGTCCCTATTGCTATATATAAAAAAATCCTAAGTCTTCACATGTGCAATTCTCAGACTTAAGTAGATGGCGTAGGAGGAGTGACAATAACAGTTGAGATTCAGGCCCCCCGTGCAAGGGCTTTGCACGCGCATTTCACTTAATCTGCACAACATCCCGGTGAGGAACGAGTGCTGTACCTATTTTGTAATGAACAAATGGCGGCACAGAGAGGTTAAGAGATTTGCCCAAGGACACACAGCTGGCCGTTGCTAATATAACAAAGTGATTTGCTTTGGAACCTGGGCTGGGACTCAGTGTGCCCAGGGCCCAAATCCTGGCTCTACCTCTTAGTGAATGTTGAGTATTTTACTTAACGGCTCTAAATCTTATTTTCTTCACCTTAGAAAGGAGAATGATAATAAAAGAATCGCGTGGGGCCAGACACATTCTCGCAAAATGCTTAGAACGTTGCCAGCACCCAATGGGCAATCAATAAATGTTGCTGTTATTTTTGTTGTGGTACGGTATTCCAGAGGAGTCCATTCTCTCCCGTGCTCTCTGCAACATGTCTGTGCCAACGATCTACCCCACGCCCCACCCGGAGGAGCCACCGCCTTCCTGTGTGCACTCAGGACTCCTCTTACCATGTTGGAGCCTGGGTGCCTGAATTCCCTGGTCAGTGACCATCTCCCACCTTCTTTCCCTCAGTGGTTCATTTTGCCCGCCCAAGGACAGGCGGAGGAGGGCCTATCCTGTTCACCTGGTGGGAAGAGCTCTTCTAGGTGACCGCCTTCGGCAAGTATGGATTTTCTTCCATTGCACAGAAATATAGCTGCCGTGGGGCTCGCTCTCCAGGCCCGCTAAAGATCCCGCCCACGCCGCCACTCCCACCCGCCTAGAACGTCCCACCATTAGGACGTCCTCACCCCCATCTTACCACACATTGCTGAAAAGGAGTCTTTGGTTCAGAAGGATTTCCAAAATCCAGACATGGCGGGGAATATTTTAAGTCAAGCCAATTGGTACTTTTACCCATGGTTGACAAATATTGCCTTTTTAGAGGGCAATTTATCTCTACCCAAATCTAAAATGGGTACATCCTTGTACCCAGCAGCGCCCCCTGCCCCTTCCGGGTATCCTTGTCTCAGGAAATCCTGGCACGTGTACACAAAAAGTCATATTATAAACACTGATTGCAGTCACTGTTTATAATAGCAAAAAGTTGGAAGCCGCCCAAAATCCATCCATAGGAGAATGACCAGATTATTCCAGCACAGTATGCTGAAGTTAAAGAAAAGGGCGTTGATCTGAATGGACTGGCAGAAAAATCTGAGTGCAAATTTTTCTATAAAGGGCCAGACAGTACATATTTTAGTCTTTGTGAGCCCTACTCTCCGCTACAACTATTCAATTCCACCACCGCAGTATAAAAGCCACAGACAATAAACAAATGAAAACGCTGGCTGTGTTCCAATAAAATTTTTTTTTTTTACAAAAACCGGCATAGGGCTGGATTTGGCTCACCGGCATTTGCCAACACTTGAGTTAAAAAAAAAAGAAAAGGGGCGCCTGGGTGGCGCAGTCGGTTAAGCGTCCGACTTCAGCCAGGTCACGATCTCGCGGTCCGTGAGTTCGAGCCCCGCGTCAGGCTCTGGGCTGATGGCTCGGAGCCTGGAGCCTGTTTCCGGTTCTGTGTCTCCCTCTCTCTCTGCCCCTCCCCCGTTCATGCTCTGTCTCTCTCTGTCCCAAAAATAAACAAACGTTGAAAGAAAAAAAAAAAAAATTTAAAAAAAAAAAAAAGAAAAAAAGAAAAAAAAAGAAAGACCACTCCAGGTCAATATGTGCACACTGAAAAAGTTACCCCATTATTATGTGTGTACATGCATTTGAAACGTCTTGAGAGATTATAAAAAGCAATAAAATCATTAACCTACCTTCCAATAACAGCTTGAGAAATTCTGACAATTGTTTCTTTTACACACGACCTCTATTCCCCTACAGCCTTCGTGTAGACAGCAACTCTAACACATTATTCTTCTAATAAAGGATTAAGTAAGAATTTGCAGCCCCTCATAAAAGAAGAATTGGCAGGGAACCAAATCTGGGGCTCTCTCCCAGCATAAGAATGGCCCAAGCCAGCCAAACTGCGGCCAAAGCCAACCACAGGCTGATGGAACAGAGACTTTCGTATGTGGTTTTTGATTTTAAAGGTCCCAAAAGCTTCTCAGGTCCCAACTCCTGAGAAACAGGAGTTGTTGTTTTTGTTTTTGTTCTTTTAAAAGAGTAGTTCATTTGAAGTATTAATTAAAATGCAAATTGCTCTAAGATGGCTTGGCTTTTAAATGTTTGCTCTGAAGTTCCCACAAATGGAAAGCATATGACAAGCTTCTGTTTAGAATGATCTGCATACATACTCACAGGTGAACAATCGCTTGACTCGAAAATAATCAGGAAAGGTTGGGGCGGGGGCAGTGAATGCCAATCGAGGGAGCACAATCCTTCAGCAAGAGGGGTTCTCCTTCGAGAGGGTGCGGGAGGGACAGAGCAACACTCCGCGAAGGCTCAGCCTTCGGTCCTCAGAGGGGGCGGAGCGGCGACCCACAGGAAGGGAAGCCAAGCCACCAGGGACAATCTCCCAACCTCGATGCAGTTAGAACCTTCTGCAGCGTCTCGACTCCCTTCTGACCCTTTTCTTCTTGAGTCGGGAGAAGGAAGGAAGCGGTGAAGAAACACGAGGCTCATGAGCGAGATGGAGTGGACAGGTCATAATTTTTAAAGAAAGAGGAAAAGTAACTCATTTTGCAAGCACCCACTTGCAAAGCATCTTGACACCTCTCTCCCAATTCTGCTTAATTTTCTCTACATCCCGGAGGGATAGGAATTGATGGAGGATAAATGAAGCAGAAAAGTGAAGCAATTGGGCCCGGGGTCATGAAATTGAAGGGAAAAGGGAGAGAAGTCATAATAATGACAACAGTAATAACAGCTTGAACAATCACAAGTGCTGACACGCTACAGTGTAATCAGCTGCGTGACTTTGCTTGTTTCACCTACGCCTGTCCTGAGACAGAGCCCGGCAGAGGAACCTATAGCTTGGCCGAGGAGGGCTGCTATGGGGACCCCCCAGCCAGGGATGTCCCACTTCCCAGTGCCCAGGATGGCCCACTTCTCGTGACAGGGCGTAGCCGCAACAGCCCCGAACACCAGTCTCGGCATCTAAGGAACTTTCTCCCCCCCCCCCCAGCTCCAGCATATTCTGGTCTATGCAAAGCTGATGCAGGACCCAGACAGGACCGGGAGCCACCTACTGAGGGCAGTCTGTGCCAGAAGGGACAGACTTGCTGTGTGGGCATACACGAGCAAAGGGTACAAGGATGGGCATTGCAGCTCAAGAGCGGACAGGTCTTTCTTGTTGTGGGAGCTGTCCCACCATGACCAGGCACCTGCAGGATGGAACACCCCGTGTTAGTTCAGGGTGTTAGCAGGGACCCCCCCCAAGACCACATGGCATGGTCTTGCCTCAGCTAAAAGTGGTATCAGGTGAACTTCGAACTTGCCCCACAAAAAGTCTAAGACTACACTCTCACCGCTCAGTCTTCAGAGAGGAGAGAGGGGCCGGGATGCTGATAATGTAACAGTGAACACAATCACCCCCGTGTGCCCGCGTCACCTCCGGACCTTGCTGCCCAGACTGTCTTACCAAGGGGACGTTTGCTGGTCCAGCTTTAATGAGGGAGAACACATCTCCCATTAGCAGCACTGGTTGGATTAAAACCAACAACGTTTCGTTCTTTTAAATAGATTCAGGACACCATGAAAATCTGTTCAGACTCTTAATTTGTTTAACCCACGCCTTCTTCAAAAGAACACCAAGATAAGCTCCGATCCTGCCTGTTTGGGGAAATCGTGATCGGTTCTGAATTTCTTTTTTTTTTTTTAACGTTTATTTATTTTTGAGCATGAACAGGGGAGGGTCAGAGAGAGGGAGACACAGAATCTGAAACAGGCTCCAGGCTCTGAGCTGTCAGCACAGAGCCCGACGCGGGGCTTGAACTCACGGACCGCGAGATCGTGACCTGAGCCGAAGTCGGCCGCTTAACCGACTGAGCCACCCAGGCGCCCCAGTGAATTTCAAATTTTGAAACATATAAGCCTTCCCTGACTCTGAAAATTCCCGGCATGTGGTTGCCCTCACACTACTCATTTTCCAGAGTGATGGACTTAAGCAGAGAGAGGTTTGTTCCCTGGCCACGCTGCCCCAAGGGCAAGGAGCCAAGACCGGCCCAAGAATTTTTCCCACCGAGGCAAACCGCCTCTCGCTGTCTCATTCCCTTGGTTTGGGTCACTTTGGTTTCATTTCATTTTGTTTTGTTTCCTTTTGTTTGGCTTTGCTCTACTGCTTTGGTTCGGCAGTACGGGGCAAAGCCAAGTGGTCCAAAAACCACTCAGAAAGATCAACATTTTCAGAATGTGTATTGGATGTACAGTGTGCTCCTGAAAATACAAGTAAATCGAGCATTTTCTGAGCTCCACTCTGTACCCACCCCAACCACCCAAACCTTGGACACAGATGTACCCTCAAGAAGCCCCAGTCCGGGGCGCCTGGGTGGCTCAGTCGGTTGAGCAACCAACTCCTGACTTCAGCTCAGGTGACAATCATCATCATGCTCACGCTCTCGCAGTTCGTGAGTTCGAGCCCCACATCGGGCCCCACGCTGACAGTGCGGAACCCACTGGCAATTCTCTCTCTCTCTCTCCCTCTCTTTCTGCCCCTCCCATACTCACTCTCCCTTTCTCTCTCAAGATAAATAAATAAACTTAAAAATATATATATTAAAAAAAAAAGAAGCCCCTAGTCCAGCTTAGGCCTAACACCTATGAAGTGATTAGGAGATCAGTTTACTCCTTTAAAATATTTTCTAGGGCGTGTAAGATATTGTGTGGGGTCCCATGTGCAGCCTGGTCCCCTGTCCCTGAGTGCTGACACCCTAGCGAGGGAGAGAAGACAAGCCCAGCAGCCCGGTACAAAACAGTGTCGTGCCGAGAATCCAACGCTCTCAGAGGGGAAAAAGAGCCCATCGTAGGATTGCCGGACATAGCAAATAAAAATGCAGGATGCGACGATTAGTGGGGACATACTTAGACTAAACAATTATTTGCTGTTTATCTGAAATTCAAATATAACTGGGTATCCTGTATTTTATCTGGTTGGAGAGATAAAGCCAGGCTTCTCAGAGGAGATGGGACGTCAGTGAACCAGTATGTTAAATGTTGCAAGGATGATACCGGGATGCATGGGAAAGGTCAGTGGGAAGAAAGTTTACGATGGCCCCACAGGTGGGTTTGGTTGCAGTACCCGTCCCATCCATTCAGACCGCTATAACAGAATACATTAAACCAGGTGACTCACATACAACAGGCGTTTATTCCTCACGGTTCCGGAGGCACCGGCAGATGTGGTGTCTGGGGAGGACCTCCTTCCTGGTTCACTGATGGCCGTCTCCTCCCTTAACCTCACATGGTGGACGGGGACAAGCCGGCTTCCTCGGGCTACTTTTACGAAGGCACGACTTTCATTCGTGAAGACTCGCCCTTGACCTGAGCACCTCCCAGAGGCCCCCCATCCTGAGGCCATCACCTTGGGGGTTAGGATTTCAACATATGAATTTGAGGGGGGGGCGGGGAGGACAAATAGTCTGCAGCAGCACCTTGAAGCTGGGCTCAGAGGGATGGAGAATACTAACTGTGCGACTCCGACTCAGACAAGCGCTTGATTGATTCATCAAATCCGTGCCGTAATGCATGAGAAGAGCATCGTGTTAAGTGTTAAAGTTAAAGATGCTGCAGAAGCTTTTGCAAGGCCAGTCCGCCCATCTCCCCATCCGTAAATGTCGGTGACACCTTACAAATCAGTGGCACTGCTTCAAGAAAGATCCCTCCGTGTGCCACAGTTTGGACCGGCTCATCCCACACCCAGGAGGTTTTTGAAAGGAACACTTCAGCCCCATTGGAACCACGTGGGATCAAAACGAGAGAGGTATCATGACGATGTTCTGGACACCGTTAGGGTCTAGGCAAACGTGAGCCCTGAGGATGACATGCCACCCCTCCCGCTCCTCGCCGTGGGGTCTCGGCGAAGTCCCATAGCCTCTCTGAGGCTTCGTGTCCTCACACGTGAGACGGGCTTTGCCCACCGGGGTAAGGAGCCGAGGTGGTTATCGGCAGAGCACCTAGCATAAGGCAGGATGCCCTGGACCGCCCATAAATGGCGATGCTGGAGGAAGCCTGGCTTCCGGCACCACTCTGACGGCTGCATGCAGATTTCTGGGCTACAAACCAGTCATCGGAGCGGTCTTCAGTCTCCCTTGAATAAAAGTTTATGAGCTGAGTCCTCCCTTTTCTTGTCAGTTACTCTTCAACTAAAACCTCATGTGCAGCAGCTTCACAGGCCGGTTAGCCGTGAGCCAGCCAAGGGCCGGGGCCAAGGGCGCCGAGCCCGTGTGCACCTGCCAAGGCCCCGAGACCCGGCAAGAAACACATGGTGGACCCTGGCAGCCAGCCGAGCTCTGCCGTTTATCCTCTGCAGGACGAACTTAGCGCATCCACAATCCTCGGTGGTGCTGTGGTGCTTTTCATTAAAAGATCCTTTGGTGGAAAAACAGTAATCTTCTCTTACTGAGTTGCCTTGAGCCTGCATTCCCCCCCCCCCACACACACTCCCCGTGAGATCAAGACCTGCCTTTAGCCCCAACTCCGTGCTGTTCCCAACAGCCCCTTAGATTCCCTCCCTGCCCACACCTGAAGACCAAAATAAGTCACCCTGAGGGTTAGCACCTGCTCATGTAACAGGCACCAAGGATACTTTCTGAGCCTAGTATTAATCCCTGAAAGGACAATCCTTATGAATTCCAAACGACACCAGCCAAACTTCCCTGCACACCCTCCCACTAGGTATGCCGGGTACCCGGGTAAGCTGTTCTGTCGCTTACCAGCAGCCCGACCTCAAGACTACTGTAATCTCGCCTCAGTTTCCTCATCCGTAAAATGGGAAGAAGATCACCCTCGGGGCTTCTATGAGGTCGAAATGATTCTGTATATGTGTATCGTCCAGCATTGTTCCTGCCACACCGTCAGCACTCAGGAAACGGTAACAGTGAGAAGAGACAGCATTTTATTGAGTGTTTACTAAGTGCTGGCAACTGTTCTAAGTGCTTTGCAAATATCGGCTCCTTTAATGCCTGCGACAACCCTAGAAGGAAACCCTCCATTTTTCCAGTGAAGAAATAGAGACTCTGCGAGGTCCCGTGTCCTTCCCCAGTTCATGCAGCAATTACAGGCCAGCTGGGCTTGGAACCCCACTGCCTGGCTCCAGACTCCAGGCCCGGACCATTGCCCGGTTCTTGCCTCTTTACAGTTGCCACTTCGGGAAGGCTGTTCCGCTGGGGGACGGGCAGTCTCAGGTTCCCGAGAATGGAGGTTGCACCCAAGCCTCATGCCTCTGTCGATGGGCCCCAGCCTGGGCGGGCCATCTGCCCCCCCACCCCCCCGTCTTGATTTCTCTCTCTGCCGTCAGGCCTGCATCCGCTGGCAGTCCCAAGCCCACCCCTCCCAGGGCTGTGGGACAGGCCGCCGCACACCCAAGCGCACATGTAGCTCCAGGGCTCCCCGCCTTCCGCGGACCCAATGCATCTGGCCCCGCACCAACGCAGCTACTGAGCCTGCTGGTTATACCCCCACAGTCGCCCCAAATCACTCCTCAGATGCAATTTCTTGGCATCGTTGCCAGAAGTACGGCCTTGAATCCTCCACGGGGTGGTTCTGGCCCCAGGCCCCACTTCGAGATGCTTTAGAGAACAGCCTCGGGAAGCGCCCATGGCCCTGAGCCCCCTCCGCTGGATGCATCCACCCGCGATGGGGGCAGGGAGCAGATACATCCACCGGCCTCCCAACAGTGATACCCAGCAACTCTGCAGATGACCGGCCCTCCCGCACGGGCCCAGACCAGCTTCCCAGCTAGCCCTTTTGTGACAAAGCCCCTGAGACTAGGAAGCTTGAAACCAGCAGCTACCAACATCCCAGTCACCGGAGAGGCTGTGAAATGCTAGGCATGCTGTGCCTGAATATTCAGCCTTCCTTTCTACAGCTCACCCATTAAGGAAGGTCCACGAAATTGACTTTAGATTCCCGTTGCCCTGGCGCTTGTCTGCTTTGCTTTCGCTTCCACACAGGACAGGAGATAAAATGCAGCGAAAGCACAAACTTGCATGTAAAAAAGAGCCAGGTAACTGCTATTCTCCGTAAGTTCCACCATCACAGATGGCACTTTCTGGATAAATCACCCGCCGGTCGTTTGAAACATCAGCATGACTTGGTTTATCTAGAATGGGACACAGAGCAGGGAACGTGCGATGGGGGAAAGGAGGGACAGAGACTTTTCAGGAAAGGGCAGCGCCTCAAACCCAGACATCAGGAACCCCCTGTCCTTCCCACATCCTTTCACAGGATGCATTTGGTCCTTGACAGTCCTACAGATGCTCTCTCTACATACCCTCTCTCGGCCTCTTCTCTCGATCTCCCCTGTCCTCAACCCTAGTCACCTCTTGCTTAGCGTTGCCATTCCCTCCTAACGAATCCCCTTGCTTCTGATCTTGTCCCCTAGGGCCCATATTCTAGTAGCAGGAGGCGTGATTTAATCAAAATATAAATCAGGCAAATTCACACTTCCTGATTTCAACACTCTAAAAATTTCTCATTGTACTCACGATCAAATCAAAGCCCTAGTTTGATTTTCAGACCAGTGACCTGATCCCTGCCTTCATCTGTCATCTGCTCTTCTACCCCTCCATCACTGCTCTCTGTGCCTTTCCTCAAACGGGCCAAGCTGGATCCTGCCCCAGGGCCTTTGCACTTGCCCCTGCCGCTGAAATGCTCAGTGCTGACTCCTCCTTACCCTGAGGTTGCAGATCAAATGTCACTTCCTCGTTGATGACTTTCCAAACAGCCTCTGACTGGTCAGGCCTACGCCCCTGCTCACTCCTCCTTCCGCTCCCGTCCATAGGTGCACCCCCAGCCCACCTCCCGAGGATGTGGAGAAAAAGGAACACTTGTGCCCTGTTGGTGGGAATGCAAGCTGGTGCAGCCACTATGGAAAACAGTATGGAGGTAGCTCAGAAAATTAAAAATAGAAATGCCATATGATCTGGGAACTCCACTACTGGGTATTTACCCCCCAAAATCGAAAACACTAATTTGAAAAGATATCTGCCCCTGCCTGTTTATGGCAGCGTTATTTACAACAGCCAAGATATGGAAGCAACTCAGGTGTCCTTTGATGGGTGAGTGGATAAAGAACATGTGGTACACACACACACACACACACACACACACACACACACTGGAATATTATTAAGCCATTAAAAAGGATGAGATCTTGTCATTTGCGACCACATGGATGGATCGGGAGGGTATGATGCTAAGTGAAATAAGTCAGACAGAGAAACACAACTACCAGGTGATCTTACTCGCATGTGGAATCCAAAAAACAAATGAATAAACAAACAAACAAAAAAACATAATCAGACCCGTAAATATGAAGAACAAACCAATCGTTTGCCGAAGGGAAGGGGGCTGAGGGGTGGGCAAAGCGGGTGAAGGGCTGTGGGACAGACGTGCGTCCAGATGTGGAATGAGTACGTCACAGGGATGAAAGGCGCCACACAGGGAACACAGCCGACGATACTGTAATAGCATCGTGTGGTGACAGAAGGCAGCCACACTTGGGGTGAACACAGCATGAGGTGGAGACTTTTAGAGTCACAGTGTTGTGCACCCGAAAGTGAAGTCACATCTGGTGTCAGCTGTACTCAAGTTAAGTAAATAAATGAACAAACGGGAGCCTGGGAGGCTCCGTCAGTTGAGCGTCCGACTTGGGCTCAGGTCTTTGTCTCACGGTCCGTAGGTTCGAGCCCCGCGTCGGGCTCTGGGCTGACGGCTCAGAGCCTGGAACCTGCTTCGGATTCTGTGCCTCCCTCTCTCTCTGCCCCTCCCCCTTTCACGCTCTGTCTCTCTCCTTCAAAAATAAACATTAAAAAAATTTTAATAAAATAGATAAATCGCCAAACAAATGGCCACACAAACAAATAAATCCGTAAATTCAGTAGCCTCCTCCCCGACAGTCTGCTCTCACCCGCTTTATTTCCTGTGGAGCCCCTGCGAGGCCGTGAAAGGGCACGACGTCTACATTACCTTGTTTGCTATCTGCCTCCCCGACGGGAACACGGGCTCCAGGACGGCAGAGAAGGTGTCCCAGTGCCCAGAGCGGGGCCCGACCTGTGATGGGGGTTCAGTGACGATAGGAAGTGAGCAGGGAGCGTGCTGGGGAGGACAGGTCCGGCGGAGAATCCCAGGGCTGCTGGACTCACCCTGAGATCCTTGGCTTCTGTGTGGATGAATGGATGGGCCGGCCAGACCGCACCTCGGGGAGGGCGGCTTGTGGTTCCAGCCACTGGGGTGCTGGTTGCAGGCCAACGGCTCTCAGCCCCTCCAGGGTTCACCGCAGCCACTGAGAGCCTCTCCTAAGGCTGCAACCTTCTCCGGGCGGCCCACCTCCCAGGACCGGTTGAGGTGGGAGGGGAAGGCCCTCCTGGGCTCCAGGAGGCACATCTCCGACGGGCTGCTCCAGGGCTCCCCGAGAGGCCGGGCCGGGTGCGGTCAGGCCTGCACCCCTGCTCCTCCTCCTTCCGCTCCCGTCCGTAGGTGCACCCCAGGCCAAGCTCCCACCCCTGAAGCCCACCTCAGACTCTACTTCCTCGGGAACCCAACCTCTGACAAGCTCCTTCTGCTGCCCAGCCCCACGCCAGGTGCAGAGACCAGGCGCTCGGGCCTAGTGAGACTTCGGGTGGCTAGGAGGACAGAAGACGCGAGGTCTTTTCGGGGGCGCAGTGCGGGGCCTCTAACCCAGCCCCGAGCTACTCGGCCGGAGAGAGGCACCATCGAAATTTCCCAGAGAAGGTGCTGCTTCTGCTCAGTTCTGAGGAATAGGGTGATCCAGGAGGACAATGGGGTGGGGGGCGGACATGGGGGTGTGGCTGCGGGGACACAAAGCCGACAAGGTGAGGGGTGGGGGGGGGAAGAGGCCCAGGTGAGGGAGGCACGGGGGCGGGGACCCAAGGAGGTAGGAGGAGGGGTTATAGCTCCATGACTGAGTGTAAGAGGTGTCCTGAACCCCAGGCCCCCGCATCCACTGGAAGGTCAGAGAATACATCAGGCTGCACATCCCAGTCCCCCCTCTGCCCCTTCCCTGTTGGGGGGCGGCGGGGGCTGGAATCTGGGTGCCTCTGTGTCCTCCTCGCCGCCCTGGGCTGTGCGAGCCGTGAGGACGCCTGGCCCGGCCGACCTCCGGCTGCAGCCCGTTCTGACGGGACCTCCCTCTGAGTCGTCTGTGTGCCTCCCAAATGACACCACCTGCTCTTTCCAAGTTCACCCGTCTCCAGCGCTCGTCACTTGGTATTTATCACCTAATGAAGGTCTGCAGCCTTTCAAATCCAAGGGCGACCATCCGACTAAAGCCTACTGGCTGCATTTCCATATTCCTGTCAAAGTCACATTATCTCCTCTTGACCAGAGTGCCTGGTGACCCTCTCTGTTAATGAAATACCATGGCGATTAAAACCTCCATCAGGCTTGATATTTGAAAGTACCGGTGGCTTTTTAGAGAACACACTTCACAAACCGCCTGGAAAACTCCATCACTTGGGAGAATTGCCTTTTTTGAACCAGACCGAATTTTTTTTTTCTTTTCTTTTTTTTTTTTTTTTTTTTTAAAGAAGAAGTTAGGGGGAGCCGAGAGGGCTTCAGGTTCGGTTTTGTTAGTTCACTTCATTTCCTGGCTTTTCCTGGAAGCTTTCAGGGCAACTGGTATTTTTATTCTGAAAGCATTTCCATCCACATCAGACCACTGGCTCGTTTTTAGCTTAATTAAACTTATGAAACGAGGAAGTGGGTAAAAGTTCATTTCAGAGTTACAGGCTGCTGCGATTTTGCATGCTAATTGAGCCTATGCCCCCACAGAGGAGATACCCTGCAGGCCGGCTGCCTTGTACCCCCGAATCACCCCCCTTGCACAGCCCGGGAGGGCGGGGAGGGGGGGCCGCACTGTCAAATCAACCGGGGAAAACTCTCATATTTGGAACGTGACACTTCACCGCTTGCTTTCATATTTTAGAATGCCACTTCCACCCCCACCCCCCCCATCTTTTTATTTAATACCGCCACCAGATGACCCAGCAATGACTGGAGAAACCTTGAAAACTCCAATCTTGGTGTCTGATCTAAATCGACATTCAGAAGTTCCAGAAGGGAACGGATATTTTTAGAACCACAGCTTTTTATGAAACAAATGTATGATGCAGTTTAGTAACAATGGGTGCTGTTTAGTAGCTACATTGTGGCAGGTGCTTTTCAGACATTTCTTTTTCTCCATACAGCCGCTCAAAGCAAGCACCGTACTACCTGCTCTGTCTGGAGAAGGGACTGCAATTCTCAGAGGTTAGGAGGCCCAAGGTCACATGGCAAGTGGGTGGGTAACAGTTGGAACCTGGGTCTAGGAGACTGAAGTCCCTGTTGAGGGAGACTTGAAACAAGGACTCTGGACCTGGCTGGGTGAAACTAGTCTCTGGCATCGAAGAGGAGAGAGAGGTCTGTATTCCAGCCTACCTGGGTGATGTTTTTCTCCCCTTTTTTCTACAATTGAAGCTCTGTTGCTACCAACAATATTTGTTTCTCCTCCCCTTAGGTAAGAGTAAGCTAAGGACTGAGGCTCCTGGGTGGTTCAGTCGGGTAAGCGCCCAACTCTTGCTTTTGGCTCAGGTCCTGATCTCACGGTTGTGAGACTGAGCCCCGCGTCAGGCTCTGTGCCTGGGATTCTCTCTCTCTCCCTCTCTCTTTCTCCGCCCCTCCCCAGCTCGCACTCGCTCTCACTCTCTCTCTCTCAAAATAAATAAGCTTAAAAAAAAAAAAAGAGTAAATAAGGATCCCGTACATTCCCCATTCCCCCTTAGATGCTGCTGAATCTGCCAAGTCTATCGATGCTGAATGCAGGAGGGGACACACGTGAACCCCAGTGGCATCTTGACGCTAAGAAGTGAGGAGCACCAGCTCAAACGAGCAAATGTGCTGAAAGTCACACACCAGATGAGATCACAAATGACAAGGACCTACACACTGGTGACCAAGGTCACATTGGCTGCCTCCTTTCTCCCAGTGAGCCCTGCCAATAAACATGCCAGCCTTGCCAAGAAAATTAAGGAGGAAGAAAGAAAAATGAGGTGAAATCTACCAGACATTAAAATATACTCCAAAGTTACTGTTTTTTTTCAGTGTGTACTTGTGCAGGGATAGACAAGAATAAGTGAAATGAAACAGAATAAAGAATAAAGCTACATCCAAATGCCTGTTTTACAGATAGAAATTTAGTAAGTGATAAAGGTAGCATTCCAGATTGGCAAGAAAAATCAGTGAATTTGTAAAATGGTGATGTGCAACTGGCCAGCAATTGGCAAAAAAAAGTAAGCAAACCTACCTCAATTCCTATCAAAAATAAATTCCAGGGCCGCCTGGGTGGCTCAGTCGGTTAGGCGTCTGACTCTTGATTTTGGCTCAGATCATGATCTCACAGTTTGTGAGTTAAAGCCCCGTCTCAGAGCCCACACTGGGTATGGAGCCTGCTTAAGATTCTCTCTCTCCCTTTCTGTCTGCCCTTTTCCTGCACATGTTCTCTCTCTGTCTCAAAAGTAAGTAAATAAACATTAAAAAATAAATAAATAAATATTCCAGACAAATCAATTAAAATGTAAGAAATAAAGACATATAATCACTAGGAAAGTGAGGAAATACATTTATAATCTTAGAGGACAGAGAGCCTTTACAAGCATGACACAAAATTGAGAAACCATAAAGAAAATACTGATAAATCTGACCAAACAGATATTTTAAAAGTATCCAAATATAGCCAAAAGACAAAACTGGAACAATATTTATAACTCTTGGCAGATGAAAGGCTGGTTTCCTTAATATATAAAGAGCTCTTATAAATCAATAATAACAACATGAACCCAATAGAAAAAAATGTCAAAAACATTATCCAGCAAGTCAAAAGAAAACGAAATGGAATTGAACGTCACATGTAACAAATGACTACCTCGCTCAAAATTAAATAAATGCAAATCATGGCAGCATGAATTATCTTCCACTTTTGTCTCTAAGAGCAAACACAATAATCTTTTCAAAACTGAAATCTGACTCTACCTTTCCCCTGTTTCAACCTCTTCAAAGGTTTCCCCTTCCTCTTAGGAAAGAATCTGAAGTGGGTCCTGTGAGGTCTGGCCCTGAACCCACCTCTCCTTTCTAACTTGTCCCCACCTGGGATCTCTTTCAGGACCTCTGCCCGTTGTGTAGTCCCTCTCTCTGCAATGCTCTTTCTCTCTTCTCCTTTCCTCCTTCACCTAATGAGTTTCGACTCATTCTGCAGGTTTGAGTTCAGTTGTCCCTTCCTGGGGGAAGTTTGTCCTGGCCACCCAACCCATCCCTTCATTAGATCAGCCCTCGCTTTTATTTGCTTCTGAACCATCATGTGCCTCTTTTATAGCGCTTACAAAAGTGGTAATTTGCATGCGTTTATGTGATTATTTAATTAATGTTTGTCCCCCATCGGAGCCATAAGCTCCACTGAGAAAGCGTTCTGCCATTTATTTTTTTCCCTCCACTGTACTCCCAGAACTGAACACCCATGCTTGGTATATAGTAGGTGCTTAATAAATATTTTAAGTGACTGAATCAATGAAAGAATGATTTTTTTCCTGTGACCTTGGCAAATATTAAAAAGGTACAGAGAGAATCGGGCATTTTCATCCACTACTGTCAAAAAAAAAAAATGGAGGCCAAGTTTTTTAAAATATTTTTTTAAGTGTATTTATTTTTGAGAGAGAGAGAGAGAGAGAGAACAAGCAGGGGAGGGGCAGAGAGAGAGAGGGAGACACAGAATCTGAAGCAGGCTCCAGGCTCCGAGCTGTCAGCACAGAGCCTGATGCAGGACTTGAACTCACAAACCATGAGATCATGCCGGGAGCCAAAGTCAGACGCCTAACCGACTGAGCCACCCAGGCGCCCCTGGAGGCCCCTGTAAGCTGTGCCAGATTGAATGAATTCATCTATCAGCTGTACTTGTAGATGTACACAAAGATAGGTGAATGAAGGTGTTGTTTGCAGCATGGTTAGTAACAGCAAAAGCCAAGAAAAAGCAGACACGTTCTTCATCAGCGAACAAGTTAGAAAAACAATGAGGCATCTGAGGAATGAGTAATTTCAGAGACCAGTGCCGATCCTTATGTAGATGTGGGAAGATCGTCAAGGTAGACCATGACAGGCAAAAACAAGTCGCATCCCATGTGTGATTCTTTAAATGATATGATATATACCCTTTTATTTGCATTGGAAATTACTGGACAGATAAACAATAAATGGTTAAGCGCAGTAACTTCAAGGGGAGGGGTTAGAGAAAGACAAACTTTTCACCTTAGACCTTTCTGGACGATTTGAATTTAGCCATGAATATGTATTACATTTTTAATATTACAAACTAGTCCTTTTCAAAAAAAATCATTGTTTAATAAAGAATCTCAAACCAAGTTCATTAGCATCATGGTACAGAGCCTCCATTTTTTCCAATTATCTTCCTTCCTCAGTTATCTTAAAATTCAGAGGTTCTTAACCCCAGGCCTTCATTTTCACTGCCACCTTTGCCCGTGTTCAATACCATCGGTGACTTCTCAGCACTAATGGAGCTTCAGTTTGGAGGCGTGTTTTCGTAAAGTAAAAAATGCCTTTAAAACTCAAGCAAGTGCCCCAAGGGTCCCTAGGTAATAAATGCTCTTTGGTCTGGGTTTTCATACACCGAGGGTCACCTAGATTGCGGTATCTAGGAAGTCCCTCCCTTGATTTCACATCCCTTCGAATGGGCCGCATAAAAAGAGTCTATGGAGGGACGCCTGGGCGGCTCAGTCAGTTGAGCGTCCGACTTCAGCTCAGGTCACGATCTCATGGTTCCCAGGTTCAAGCCCCGAGTCAGGCTCTGTGCTGACAGCTCGGAGCCTGGAGCCTGCTTCGGATTCTGTGTCTCCCTCTCTCTCTGCCCTTCCCCTGCTCTCTCTCTCTCTCAAAAAATAAATAAACATTAAAAAAAAAATTTTTTTTAAGCGTCTTTGGAAATAAGACATCTCTAGTCCAGGTCTGAGTGGAGCTGGTTTTTCCCGATACCTCCCTTTAGTGCCTTGAATTAATTTTCAGGCTGAGCTGCCAAAAGCTAGTTACTCCAAAAATAAATATATACCTGAACTAAAACAAATCTGCCCGTAATAACCATATGGAGCTCACCAACACTGCGTTCAGGAGGAGGAAGGAATTATGTAACAGCACACCGTGGTGCCATAGACTTTGTTGCCATGACTCCATAAATAATAAAACCACCCCAGACACTGCCGTAAGTGAGCTATGAAGGATACTTGATTTCCTCCAGTTCTGTTGGTCGCCTAACATCTGTTGTGCTGATAACACCACTAAAGGGAGCGTTAACACAAGTAAAAGCCTCCTTCAGGTTATAGCTTTCCCTGTGTGCTCTTCAAACAGCATACGCTGCTGGGGTAGTGCTTTCGGCTATCCGCATTTAGAATTACTCCAGAAGCGCACTCCCATCCGTCTCTTTCCCTCTCCCTCCTCCCTGTCACCTGTGCCCTCCCTTCCCTGTGCCACCAGAAGAAGAGAGCAGAGGGCAGCACACAAGGGCCGTTGTTTTCTGGCCACCTCTGGCGAGAGATTCCGAGGCCCGGATGGCGGGGACCCTTCCTGTCCAATCACAGCAAAGTATGCACCTGCTGTCTCCACAGCCACTCTCTCCTCTGGACCCTCTTCTGTCCCCATAGGCCCTTTCCTTTCCAAAAGCCACCGGTGCCCTCTCTGGGAGACCCTGTCCCAGAACCTCAACCTTACCTGGCCAAGCCTTTCTCCTGCTCAAAGCAAAGGTAAGCTCCTTGCACTGTGCGACCCAAGAATGGCGGGAAACTGATCTAGACTCTGCCTTGGGTTTACTTTGGCTAGTTCATTTGTTGAGCAAGTGGGTTTTATGCATTTACCTTTGTCCCTTGCCCTCTAGGCAGTCCATCATGGTACCATCCACTTCCTTCAACAGAAAAAAGAGATCGAAATCCTCTCTAGACAATTGGGATTCTGAGAAGCAGGGCCATTCACCTCAGAAGAGCCCCGTGAAGTGTGGAATGAGAACGTGGGAGCCCGGGAGGAGATGGGAAGAAGGATCTGTCTGCCAGCCTTTCTCTGTGGACACATCAGTGCCACCGATTTCTCTGTGGCTACAGATCACCGAGGGCTGCAAATGGGCCAGCACTGTGCTAAGCCATGCTAAGTCCCAGTAGCACTGTCTAAAACTCCAGGCATGAGGAACATTCATCCAGGCCACATAAAGAGCATGAACAGCACCAACATCACTATCTGTTTGACCCCTTTACCTCAAAACTGTGTAGCCTAGTGGTCAAGAGCATAGAATCCAGAACCAGACAGACAGGTTCAATTCCTCCCTCTGCCACTAAACAGCTAGGCAGTCCCAAGGTCCCTACAACTCTCTAAGACCCAGTTTCTTCATTCAGAAAACTATATATAAGCAAATCTACTTTGTTGGACTCTTATGAAGGTTCAAGAAGATCGTGTTTAAAGTACATAGTACAACACCAAGCTGTCCTTTCTTTCCTTAAAAGTACAATGTACCCTGCCTCCCTTTTTACCTTGGCTGCCAGGGAGCTCAGAGTCAAATGAAAAGCAACTGTGTTCTTCCTCCCTTCTCTCCAAGCTGAATCTAGGTTACTTGTTCTTATTTTCCTTGGGTCTAAATGTTTGTTGTTATATATTATTTTATGTGTTCGTGTTTTAAATTGCCTCTGAGCTCTTATGAAAGAACTAGTCTTCACTCTGCATTTCTCTCTCTCTCTCCCTCTGTTCTGAAACAGCCAATAAAGCAATGTCATTCAGAGAGAAAACAAGGCACTTTAACCTTAGGGGGACAGATTTTCACACCCACACACCCTGGATGTGTGGGAGAGCCAAAGATGGTGAAGTCTGTCCACGTCACGAGTGATTGTCAGAACACAGGATCCGTCTCCCAGGGCTGCTGCAACCCAACACACAGACACACACGGTGGTTACACACACGGTGGTTACACAGCTCATGGGTACAACCATCTCAGCTTCCTCATAGCTAAGTCGAGTTTGCTGGGATACTGCCCTTGGGTGAAAGCCATCGACCTCAGTAACAAGAAACTCTGAGTTTTGGGGCACCTGGGTGGCTCAAGTCGTTGACCGTCTGACTGCAGCTCAGGTCATGATCTCGTGGTTCGAGAGTTCGAGTCCCACATCAGGCTCTGTGCTGACAGTGTAGAGCTTGCTTCGGATCCTCTGTCTCCCTCGCTCTCCTCCCCTCCCCTGCTTGCGCTCTCTCAAAAATAAACATTAAAAAAAAAAAAGAAGAAGAAACTCTGAGTCTCGCTAAGTAATTGGACTTTATTTTTCTAATGACACGGACAGTTTGGCAGATCATGTTTCTTTGCTCTGGCTGCTAAGAAGTTCAGAGCCAAATTTGTAATGACCTCTAATACCTGCCCCAAACCCTAGGACCAGCATTTGGGCACCAGCCTGGCCCTAGATTTATTTTATCTGTGTACCCTCATTTTGCCATGACTTCAATGTCTTCATCTTTTTTGTTTAATCTAGTTACATATATATACACACATACACAGAGAAACTGCCACATACTCTTCTTGGGAGAGGGCTGCAGAGAGTGGAGACAGAGACTATCAAAAGGAGAAAATTCTCTCTTTTAAAGTTTATTTTTGAGAGAGAAAGAGAGAGACAGAGCATGAGCGCGGCAGGGGCAGAGAGAGAGGGGGACACAGAATCCGAAGCAGGCTCCGGGCTCCAAGCTGGCAGCACGCAGCCCGACGGGGGGCTCGAACTCACGGACCACGAGATCATGACCTGAACAGACATCCGACTGTTAAGTTTGTTGTTAAAAAGCAAACCTTTTAAATCATGTGTAGTATGATACACTCTTAGTGCAAAACAGGAACTAAAGTAAAGAAGGACTAAAGCTTCAAACTCTGGAACAGTATCACCGGGCTCCCTGTTCAGAAGTCCCAAACATCTCAAAAATAACTTTACCTCATTTGAACAGCCGAAGAGTCACTCCAGAGGTTATTTATAAACATGGGTGATTCTTGATGGAAATTAAACCATACGTTTCAGAGGAGTCAGAAAAGATTCAGAGACTAATTCCGAAAGTACTTGGAAATGAGCAGACAACCAAGAAGTGGAAACCCTATGAATATAGAAAGGACATGCCTACTGGCTGTGTAATAATTAGCCACCTTCAGACCAGGGGCTGTGGCTTGAAGCAAAACGCTGTGCAGCATAATTTACTGACACCCGAGCCAAGGTCATCCCTGGGTGCACCGTTCACAAGATTTAAACCAGTTCATAAATGGTAGTTAATGGCCCATACCAAGGAGAGCCTCTGCATACCTAATGGCTGTGGGTGACATTTGAGAATATGTGTCCATTCAAAGTTACGTTTACACAGGAATCTGTGAGCCAGCACTTGCCAGACAGTTAAAACTATCCAGTCCTTGGCTGTGCTGACCATTTCTGAGCGCCCAGTGCATCTAGAGCTGTGCGCCCCTGTCTTTCTTTCTGTCAGATGACTCAAGGACCATCATCTCCTTCCAGAGTTGTCTTAAACATCAAGGGATGTTTAGTGTCAGAGAACTAGCCACATGCGTGATAATATTGCTGTTCTCCTGGAAAGCCAAACATTCTGCATGTTCCGAGTCTCCTGAAGGTCTTAATTATAGTGACTGACAGGAAACAGAAAGATGAGGCAAAAAAAACACAAAAAACAAAAACTGAACTAGGACCTTCCCTGGAGGACGGGGTGTCTGAAGCATTGTTTCCGGCCTCAGGGAGTTTATATTCTACCTGGAGAGATGAAATTATTAATCCCCCATTCTTGCTCTTGAGGAAACTGGGGCACCGTGGACACGTGACTCATCCACAGTCAAACAGCTCGTCAGGGACCGAATCAGGACCGGAATCCAGGGCGCGTGGCTGTCTGGGTTGTAGCAGATACTGTCGGTGCTCCGCTCCCCTCAAACCTCACCCTTGTAGGTGCTCCAAACAGCTACTAGCTGCTGGCAGGTGCACCTCTGTACCTAAATGCTCTTCTGCAACCGTGGAGGTCTGCTCTGTTTACCGGCATGGCAGACCTGAAGTATCCCTGGGAGCAGTCTGCATCCAAACACGCACAAGAAACGGTGCTTACCTTCGCCAGCTCCCCCACCCCTGGGTGAGATCATTCTGAGCTTCTCTTTGGTATCATCTTCCTGCCCTCCTGAATATACCACTTGCTCTTGAATCCTATCTCCGGGATGCCAAAGGAACCCAGACTGTTCGAAAGGGAGATAGAAAAATTTAGACATATAAGAAACAACCAGATACTAATTCAAGGGGATACACGCACCCCTGTGTTTATGGCAACACGATCCACAGTAGCCAAACTACGGAAACCGCCCAAGTGCTCATCGGCCGATGAATGGACAAAGAAGATGTGGCATATATACACCATGGAATATTACTCAGCCGTCAAAAAAAAAGAATGAAATCTTGCCATTTGCAATGCCGTGGATGGGGCCAGAGAGGATTGATGCCAATAAGAGAAGTCAGTCAGAGAAAGACAAATACCATACGATTTCACTCATATGTGGAATTTAAGAAACAAAACAGAAGAGGAAAGGGGGAAAAAAGAGAGAGAGGCAAACCAAGAAACAGACTCTTAACTATAAAGAGCAAACGGGTGGTTCCCAGAGGGGAGGTGGGGGTGGGGGTGGCTGAAATAGGTGACGGGGACTCAGGAGGGCACTTGTGATGAGCACTGGGTGATGTATGGAATTGTTGAATCACTATATTGTATGCCTGAAACTAACATTACACTGTATGTTAACTAACTAGAATTTAAATTAAAACTTAAAAAAAAAAAGTAACCAGCATTTTTCACAGAAACAGAACCAACAATCCTAAAATTTATGTGGAACCACAAAGACCCCCAACAGCCAAAGCAATCTTGAGAAAGAAATACAAAATTAGAGGCATCGGGCTTCCTCGATTTGAAACTACATCCCAAAGCTATAGTAATGAAAACAATCTGTCATACAGGATTGTCATAGAAACAGACACATAGATCAACAGGACAGAGTAAAGAGCCCAGAAATAACCTCAAGGTTAGATGAGCAATTGATTTGTGACAAAGGAACCAAGAATATACACTGGGGAAAGGACAATGCTGATGCACTGCCTATCAGCTGTTGAGCTGGGGACTCCTTTCATTGTGTCCCTCAACATTTGTGGTGGCAACTGGCTTATACACAGTAAGTCAGGGAATGCATCCCTGGACTCCTCCTGGAGGAGGTTACGTTAATTCAGCCTTGGCTGTGGGATTACAGGAGGGGCCACTTTTGTTCCTGAGGCAAAAACCACAATCTCTGCTGGGTTAATGCCCAAGAGCCCAACCCAGTGACCAGCAGGTTTTTCCAGCCACATACCCTCTGCGGAGTGGCTCACGGGACACCTGCTTGCCAGGTCCTGGGCTCTGCCTGGCACATTGCCCCCTTGCTTCACTGACCCCACTCGTGCACTGTCAGCAGCCTAGCCTCCCACGCACTCCCCAGCCCCCCTTGCCTCTGCAGCCTGGGCCAGAGGGGCTGAGTTTGAGACTCTGTTCCACCATGACCTTGGACAGCTCCGTTGCTCGAAAGGATTTAGCACACCAACCCTCCACTCAGAAAGAGCCCTGACCTGGCCTCCCTGCTTCTGGCCCCCCTCAGGCAGCATCTCTACACTCACAGCCACCCTGCTTCACTCATTCTTTCATCACGCTGGTGCCTGCGTGGGGTGGACCTCGTCATTTCCAAGAGAAGAAAGATCTACAAGGAAAAACCGAAATATAAAATCGCGGTTATGACTGAGTAAATACACAGTGCATGGGAGATGCCATTTTCATGAAGGAAAACAGAATCAGATCAATCTGAACAGTGTGGGAGGAACCCAGAGCTGGGCGTCAGAAGACCATTAGGAGCTCACCGAGGTAGAAGGGAGAGCGTTATTACCGATGGAAGGAGTAGCGGGGGCACAGGCTTGGAGGTGAGGAGAAACACAGCATTTGGGGGGAATGCCCCCATATCACAGCGATAATACCTCCAGAAAGCAGGTCCCAAGTGAGATGCGAGCTCCCTGAGATTTTGGCCATTGAGGAGCCCTCCGGTTCGGTGTGAGGTCTTGAGCTGGATGTCACCATAGTTCCTTGGGGAAGATCACAGCTCTCCAAGAACAAGCATCCCAAACCCAAGAGAGATGGGTTAAATTAAATAATCAGATATTAAGCAGGAGGCTTCTTCGGAATTAAGCCCGTGGAACTTGGTATTACATGACCAGCCAGCCCTTCCAGGGGTTAACACCCCCAGATTTGCTTCCTCGTCCCCAGAGAACACAGCTGGACCAAGATCGTGGGGAAACCTGGGGGCTGGGTGAGTATCTGGGGCAGGGTGATAGGCTGCCACAGTTATGGTGGGGGGCGCCCCAGAGGTCATGCCCTGGATGGAGTTGAGGTCAAAGCTTTTGGATCCAGGCCAGGAACCTTCATGAATAATAAGAGGTGAAGACTGAACTCACAGGAGAGAAGTTCGGGACCCCGAGATGGACAGACAGTGGATGCACCAGAGAAGGGTGGTCAGCATGAACTTGGAAGCCAAGCGGGAAGGAACCCTGGGGCAAGGCAAAGTGGGGGAGCACGCCTGGAGGTGAAGGTGAAGTGCGGCAGTGCCGGGTGAGTCCAGGAGTGAGGGGCACCCCACAAACAAAGGAAGTGGTCGCAGCTGGGCCCTAGAAAGACCAGCCTTCGGGGTGGCTGACCATGGGTGTCTCCACCCACCTCCTCTCCATAATTTGGCTCCGAGCTCCTTGGCATCAGAGACTGTGTTCTGCATCCCGAAGATATGCCCTCGGCACCCAGCGCCCAGCAGGCATTAGGCTAGGGTGTGGGGTACGGATCCCTTTGGCCTCAGGCCCTGAGACTCAAAGGCATATTGGCATAAGGACAGACCACTGTCTCCAGGCGACTGGGCTGGGACTCAGCCTCCTGCCCGCTTCGCCATAAATTTTCCTCACAGCCTTGAAAAGGGCTCGGACATATGGAGGTGGAAACATATTAATCCAAGGTCTACACTAATTGGGTCTAATAAACACAGCCTTAGGCTCCCCCTTACTGCTGTTTTCCACGGACCTAGTAATTGCAATTTATGTGACAGGAAAAGTGCACAGAATCTGAAGGATTTGTTTTGCTGAATTTAAAGAAAACACCCACAGGTCATACCAATATGAAAGCGTTATTTTTCCTAATGAGCTCCACAGCCAAAAAAAAAAACAACAAACAAAAAACACTAGGGATAAAAGTCCTTCCCAAAGACATCGTCCCACCCAGTCATTGCGGGCAGGAGTGGAAGACGGGACAGACGGGCAGGACCTTCACGCTGGCTTCCCTATCAGGTCTGCTCTCCGTAGAAAGAGCTGTCCCACAGATCGGGTGTCCAAGTGTCGTGGGGAGATAAAGAGCGTTATTTAAAACCAAGGCTGACAGTGGTCGCTTTTGCCCTGTGCAGGCAGCATGATTCATTTCTATCACAGGATGATAGGAAGGAGGCCCCCCTGCTTCAATTTCCACTGAGCGCCGAGACCATAGATGTTCAATACCAAATTGCCTACGAGACAGATCACCAAATGCAGAATTCAAAAAGGTCAGATGAGATTCCCATTCACAGCTTGAGAACTCCCCCATCTCCATGAGTACAAAAAGGCATCCTACCTTTAAGGCTAGCTGTGATGTGAATCTCACCTCTCTCCCAAAGACCGAAAGGCAGGGGTGGGGAGGGAGGAAGGACTCTGTGGGGGGTAGGGGGGGGGACAGGGTTTCACAGAGAGATCCGTATGTGGGCCCAACAGCTGGCACGTGGGGAGGGCTGGGATCTGACTCCCACAGGGTAAATCTAGAGGTCCAAGGTGGGTTAACACAATCGGCACCCCCCTCCCAAAATGCAAGGGACGCACCAGGACTTCCCAAGGACAGATGTGGGTCCCATGGGAGAGAGAGCCAGCCGGGACGTCTTGGGGCCGTTCAGGCCCCCTACGTGCTGGAGAGCGAGAAGTTGAGGTAAGACAACATTCCCTGCGGCTTCGGGAGCTGTCCATCGAGAACAGAGAAAGCAAAGGCCTGCTCAAGGAAACCAGTCAAGAGACCTACCGGGGGGAGCTCCGGGGAGCCTCGCGAATCCCAACACAAGTCAGCTCCCTGCATCTGCCAGGCCCTGAGGGCAGGACGCTCCCAGCAGAGCCAGCTGGAGTGAGACGGACCCCCCGTCTCCACCAGCACATCTACCTTCCCTCTCGGGAGTGTCTCAAACAGACTGGAATCCGGAGGGACAGAGAAATTAAGAAAAAGCCACCTGTGGCTTGAAACAGGGCCATGCCGGGGCGGGGGGAAAGGATATGCACCTCCACATTGAGCTGTTTGCATGGACTGGACATTCTAACTACAGAACTGAGACTGAATCGGCCATCCATATGGCAGTCCGTTGCCCTAGACTGGACAGAGAAGGCATGGGCCCGACAGAGTTACACCCAGAGGCAGGGCAAAATTACCACCACTTTGCAGCCTTCAGAGGCCAGTGGGAGTCAAAGACAAAGCTGCGTTGGCCCAGCAGCCGTGCCTCCCAAGGGCCGGGTGCAGTATTCACGGAGGCTAATGCTCTGCTCCCCTCGCAGAGCCCAAGAGCAGAGACGTGACTCCAAAATCCTTTCTCCATCTGCCGTGGGTGCAAAACCATGGCTGCAGACAAGGTCCCAGAGAAGCTACATTCCCGGCACTGGGTGGCTGGGGAGCCTGGCGACCAGGTGCCGGAGGATGGGACGTGAGCGGGAGTGATGGGTGCAACTTCCAGGTCTGCTCCTGCGGACCCCCTCCCTCACCGTTCTCACCGGCGATTCCCTGCGCCAGGGCTGGGGCACCAAAGGCAGGGAACTTGGGTCCCTAAAACGGTTCATAGAGTGGAGCTGGACCACGCATCCCCAGAGCCAGTACGGAGAGAGAAATAGCTTTCTCTCTTTTTGAGGCACGACGCTAGGGCTTACTTCGTTAGGGCAGCTTCGTCTTTATCTGATACAAAGGGAAGCTGTGAAATCTGGAGAAAGAATCCGTTGTCTAGCACAGCAGTGAAACACTGGGTTTGCAGAGGAAGGTCCGGAGTTGAGTTTGGGGGAGGGGACTGCTAAATCGCCCCATACGATGAAGTAGGAGCGTTTTCTGGTATCGCCAGAGATGCGAGGCGGTGATAGACAGAGAGGAAACCAAACCCAGAAGTCAACTGGGTGTTGAGTTGTTGACAAAGCGGAGGAACAGCGTTTAAGAAAAAGAAGTCTAATATCCGGTATTAAATTAACTATTAGGCGAAGCTTGGTGTAACCCCCCTGGCTCCTACCCCTGAGTTTTCGATAAACGTCTACCACACAGAGTGGCTTTGTGGGTGCGGTTTCTCTTGCTACATTAGGACAATAAGGAAAGATACAAATTGTGGAAGTTTTCAAATGTACGTGAAGGGAAACAACAAAACCCCAGGTAGCCATCAGTCAGCCTCCACGGTTATCGACCCATGACAATCTTGTTGCATTTCTTTCCGCAACTGGAAAAAGAAAGGAAGCTGTCATCCAGTCAACTCTTTCGATAATTTGGTTTCTCTGAGCAAGACTGTCTCCTGAAGAGTGTTGAAAACTTTCATTGGGAGACGTGTAACATCCAGCCGCTTCTCATTTTATGACCGATGCCGCTGACGATCATTGCCCACACCATTATTTCATTAGAAGTTGCAAAATAATGGCATTTTAATTTGATTGTTCCTTCTGCATCTATTAGCTTCTATAAAGAGAAACTTCTTGTCAACTACTTGATTACCCTGAGGCTCGGTTAGCATGGTAAGAGCAGAATAAATATTGTTACGTACCCTTAATTTGCCAACTTTTGAAATACTGAATAGTTTTCCTAGAATCCAAAGGTTATAAGTGAGGTCTTTCTATTATTATTATCATAATTGCTATGTGCTCCTGTATTTAAACATATTTACTGTGTTCAATGTAGTAGTGATTATTTTTATTGATGGTCAAATTGCCCTACACTTAACCAGTGGGAGCTCTTTTGACACAACCCAGTAGTCTTGGAGAGTTTGTTTGCATGGAAAGGAATTAATAACATAGATCTGTTTCACATGTTTGGGTCAAGGCCAAGGCAGAAATAATGGAGCACTTGCAAAAAACAAACAAACAAACAAACAAAAAAAACCCAGCAGAAAATGCTGTTTTGGCAAAGCCAGAATCCTAGCCAGGAGTAACTAGAAACAAGTGTAACAGGAATTCGCAAAAACCTTGGTGAAGATATTCGACTTCCCACAAGACATAAAATGGAAGATGGGGCCAATCTTAGCTGGATAATACAGGGAGAGGTGCTCACTGCCAACCTCGGGCTTACGCAGCAGGCCTGTGGCAGTGGTGATATTTTTCTTCCAAACTTTGGCCATCCTATTACCTGTGCCGTTATCCTCTTGGCATGTCCTCTGGTATCTCAAACTCCAGTGCTCCCCACCCCCAGCTCTTTGTCTAACATCTTTTCCAGAAAGCGTCTAGTCATTCTCAGTGAGATATATACCTGTTCATACTAATCTGCTTCACATTCTTGCTTAATTAACAAGCGTGCCCTGACAATTCTGCTAAATGGCCAAAACAAACAGTAACCCTTCAAGGACACAGGATTTTCAAAGCAGCCCGGCAAAGTGGAAATGCTGAGGACCATTCCTCCTGGATTCTAGTCCCAGGCTGCCAATAATTAACCATGTATTCTGGAAAAGCACTTCCTGTCTTTGGGTCTGTGGCCCTGCCTATCTAAGGGGATGAGAGTCTCTCTCTCTCTCTCTAAAAAAGGATATCTACAAAAACCTACAGTGAACATCATCCATAATGGTGAAAGACTAAATATTTTCATCCTAAAACTGGGAACAAGGCAAGAATGTCTACTCTCTCCACTCTTATTAAAAATCATAGGGGCGCCTGGGTGGCCCAGTCAGTTGAGCATCCGACTTTGGCTCAGCTCATGATCTCGTGGTCTGTGGGTTCAAGCCCCACATGGGGCTCTGTGCTGACAGCTCAGAGACCGGGGCCTGTTTCCGATGCTGCATCTCCCTCTCTCTCTGCCCCTCTCCTGCTCACATTCTGTCTCTCCCTCTCTCTCTCAAAAATAAATAAACATTAAAAAAAAAGTTGTACTGGAAACCCTAGCCAGAACATTAACAAAGGGTGGAGAGGAAGTATACATATTAAAAAAAAAAGAAAACTATTCATATTCACAGATAACATAGAAAATTTCTACATAGAAAATTTCAAAGAAAAACAGCAAAAAATAAAATAAAATAAAATAAAAAAGACTAAGACCTAGGGACTATAAATGACATTAACAAGCGAGTGAATGTCAGGCTGGAGATCTTCAGCGAGTTTTGCAAAGTCACAGGGTACAAGGTCAGCATTTTAAAAATCAATCATATTCTTTAGAAACAAATCATAAGAATAACACCATTTACAATAACTCCAAGAAAATTAAATACTTAAGTATATCTCTAACAAAACTTTACAGCATGTGTATGCTGAAAATTACAAACCATTAATGAAGGAAACTGAAGAGGACCTAAATAAACGGAGAGGTATATTATATTCATGGACTGGAAGACTCAACATAGTAAAGATGTCAATTCTTCCCAAATGATTATGATGCAATTTCTACCAAAATCCAAGCCTGAGTTTTCGTGGATACAGACAAGACTACTATAAAATGTATATGAAAAGGCAAAGAAACTAAAATAGCCAAAACAATTTTGAAAAAGAAGAATAAAGTCATGAGATCCAAACTTCTCAATTTTAAGACCTACTATAAAGGTACAACAATCAAGATAGTGTGATATTGGTGAAGAAATAGACAGATGGGTCCATGGAACATAATAGGCATTCCAGAAATAGATTCACACAAATATGACAAGTTGATTTTTGACAAAGATTCGAAGAAAATTAATTGGAGAAAAAATAGCTTTCTTAACAAATAATGTTGGAACAATTGGACGTACAGAAGGAAAGAAGAAAGAAAGAAAGAAAGAAAGAAAGAAAGAAAGAAAGAAAGAAAAGGAAGGAAGGAAGGAAGGAAGGAAGGAAGGAAGGAAGGAAGGAACTTGACCTAAACTCAACATCCGACATAAAAATTAACTCAAAATGGATCATAAATATAAAATTAAACGTTTAAAAGAAAAAAGGAGGGGCACGCCTGAGTGACTCACTCAGTTAAGTATCTAACTCTTGATTTCAGCTCAGGTCATGATCTCATGGTTTGTGGGATTGAGCTCCATGTCAGGCTCTGCACTGGCCGTGTGGAGCCTGCTTGGGATTCTCTGCTCATGCTTGTTCTCTTTCTCCGCCCACCCCTCTCTCAAAATAAATAAATAAATAGATTTTTAAAAATAAAATAGAAAAAATAGGAGAAAACCGTCATGATCACAGGTTAGGCAAAGAATTTGTAAACATGACACCAAAAACGCAGCTTATAAAAAACATATTGATAAATAAATAAATTCATCAAAATTAAGAATTTCTATAATTTGTTTATTTATTTTTTTATTTTAATTCTAGTACAGTTAACATACAGTTATATTAGTTTCAGGTATACAATATAGTGACTCAGCAATTCCATACATCCCAGTGCTCCTCACAAGAAGTGCACTCCTTAATCCCCACCACCTATTTCACCCATCCCCCCACCCACCTCCCTTCTGGTAAGCATCAGTTTAAAAACTTCTGTAATTTAAAAGACACTGTTAAGAGAATGAAAAGCTAAACCAAAAACTGGGAAAACATATTTGCTAAGTATATATCTAATAAAGGATTTGTATCCAGAATATATAAAGAATTCTCCAAAGTGAATAAGAAAATAAACCACCCAAAATGGGGAAATGTTATAAACAGACACATTACCATCAATGTACCTATGGCCAATAAGCACATGAAAAGATCCTCAATATCATTCATCATTAGAGAAATACAAATGAAAGCCACAGTGAGATGCCATTACACATGCATTAGAATGGCTAATTGGTGGTGGTGGTGGTGGTGGTGGTGCTCAACTGACAATACCTAGTGCTAACAAGTATGCAGTGCAACTGAAACTCTCATACACACTGATGGGAACGCAAAATGGTATACTTTGGGAAACGGTTTGACAATTTCTCACAAAGTTAAACATATACTTATCATATGAACCAGAAATCCCACTTCTCTGGATTTACCCAAGTGAAATGAAAGCCTATGTTCACACAAAAACCTGTACGCAAAGGTTTATTGCGACTTTTCCCCAACTGCCAAAAGTGAAAACCGACCCAAAAGCCCCTCATCTGGTGAATAGATAAACAAACTGCTACAACCACATGGTGGACTATTACACAGCCATAATAAAGGGGTGAACTACTGATACACCCAACAACACAGCCACATGGCAGCTGCATCGTGCTAAGTGAAAGAAGGCAGACTCCAAGGCTTAACACTTATAATTTCGTTTATGTGACATTTGCCAAGACAAAACCACAGGGACGTCAAATCGATTAGGGTTTGTTAGGAGCTGGGATGTGGAGGACTTTGGGGGGATATGGGATCATTCCCCCTCCTGAGTGTGATGACACAACTAGATACTTATTTTAAAAATTGTTGGGGCGCCTGGGTGGCGCAGTCGGTTAAGCGTCCGACTTCAGCCAGGTCACGATCTTGCGGTCCGTGAGTTCGAGCCCCGCGTCGGGCTCTGGGCTGATGGCTCAGAGCCTGGAGCCTGTTTCCGATTCTGTGTCTCCCTCTCTCTCTGCCCCTCCCCCGTTCACGCTCTGTCTCTCTCTGTCCCAAAAATAAATAAACGTTGAAAAAAAAAAATTTAAAAAAAAAAAAATTGTCAGAAGTGCGCGCTAAAGGGGGTGAGTTTTATTTGACTTTTAAAATGGGAAAACACACAAATCTGTGGGGAAAAGAGGAAGGGTGGGCGTTGGAGGATCTGGCACTGTATATCAATTCCTTTTCTGCCCCTTTACCAAGCATGCACTGAGCCCCTACTCTGCCCCGGGGTGGGGGGTGGAGGTCGGATCTCTCCCAGCTCTGTCATTAGCACCCAAGATGGCGCCTCCTGATAGACCACAGGCACCTGGGCCTCCCAAAGCAGCACAAGCTTGGCATCTGTGTCGTCCTCCTGGCCTGAAACAATCGGGCTCCACCGCTCAGCCTTCGAGAATGTGTTTGCTTACAACCCACCAGGAGACCAAAATGAGAGCCCTCCAAAGCAATTTTATCTTCGGTTTTCAGAACAACTTTGCAATCCCTTTATAGAGCCAGCGTGAGACTGCGAATGCACACAGTCTCAGTAATGGAAAAGCAGAGTGGGTGAGGCCAAATCCCTGAGACTCCTCGCTGAGGATTCCTTTGGGTCGGGTCCACCTTCCTGCTCTCAAAACAAAAACTTCATAAGTGTATCAGACAGGGCTAGACAGTAGACCTGGATTTTCTCTAGCATGGACTAATGTCTACCCAGGGATCTTCCTGCCACAGTTTGTCAAGCAAATTCGTCTGTCAAGCAAATTAAAAGTAATTGCTAAACATGTGACCCTGAGCTACTCTATATTCTTGTTACTCTGATCAATCCCACGTGCGTCCTGAAATCCGCTAAGGGTGGCCACCTTCTCCATGGCTCCCCAGGGCCAAGAACACAGCCCAGCAGACTCTAGGCTGCTAACAGATGAATCAACAAATGGATGAATTAACAAAAATAAAGCCACTCCAAATTTATTTCTTGAAAGATGTATCTGCTAAGGAAAAGGATGTATTTGCTGAACGCTTCTCCCCCAACGTAGTTGTATCTGAGGAGACAGAGAGAAGGATAAATTCTTCTGATAGGACGAGGTGCGTCCTTTAATAGTTTTCTTGGGTCAAACGTTCTACAGGTGTGCGTACCTCTATGGATCAGGAAGTCTTCTAAAAGCTCTGCCTCATACCAGGTAATCTGTGTGACTAGAAGGTCTGCTAGGGTCTGATGTCTAGCAGAAGTGAGCGAAAGCCCTAAGTCCACAGTTCGCGAGGTTGAAAGTTTTCACCGAGATTTCGTAGATCCTAAGGGGCTTACATGGAAATGGCCATTGCTCCTTCTGGATTTGCTTGCACTCGTGCCTTTGCTGTTCTGCACCACATCAGCCCGGCCAGGCCTGAACCTGAGCTTTTTTTTCCCCAGTTCTCTCTCTCAAACACACACACACACACACACACACACAGAGGCATACATACCCCACAAAAACGTCCACACAAAACATCGGTGAGTGCCTCAAAGTTCACTGAAGCCTGAGGGAGGAGTTGTCCAGGGAGTGAGCTCCCACAGCACACCGCACAAGAAACTCAGATTGTGCATCAGACCTTCCTGTTCCCCCTCAGTGATCACTTCCCCAGGGACCCCTCCCCTGACAGGCCCCCCTCACTGGGAACTCAGGGTCTCACCACCTTGCCCGCCATCATTCCCTCGTGGGATCCCTGTGTCACTGCGCTCTTAAGGTCTCACCTTCGTCCTCTGTGGTTTTCAGTCTTTCTACAAAACAAACACAGTGACCTCCCCCAGGAGGGACAGAGGGTCAGATGATAAACTCACTGCTGGTCCTGCACCGAGCGGAACAAGAGCCAGGAAGACGCCCAACCCCTCCCCCACAGAAAAGAACACAAGTCCAAGGCTGCACCTTCCTGGCCTTACCTCACCTCGTGTGCCTAAGTAGTTGGACCTAATCTTCTAGTATCCTGCTCACTCCCTAGTGCAGGACTCATTAAACAATTGACCTACATCTTGAATGCATATGTCTTCCCATGTCCTGCCCTTCTCTCTGACCAGAAAAGCCCTCCGCCCCCCACCCCCTGCCCCTCTCTTCCAGGCTGTCAGGACTCCAGACATCACCTACCACCCCCTCAAATTGTGTGCCATCCCTCCGACCTTCTGGGACCTCTCCGCTCTCAACTTGGGGCTCTGGTAGCAGAGTCGAAAGTCAGGCTGCTTTGGAACTACAAGCAACTTTCACGGGGGCTGGACAGAGAATCCCATCTCTTGCTGGGTGACAGGGCATAGCTGAAGCCCCTGCAGGGTCAGAGAATAGCGGGGTGGCCCATGAGACCAGGACCGGTGCTCAATGGACCCTCACAGGACCCAGGTGCAACTTAGAGGCACTTTATTTCTATTTGTCAGAAAAGTCATCCTGATAAGACTTTGTTAGGTTAAGATGCTTGACTGCCATCTACTGGAAATGTGTAATAAATGTCCACACGTACCAAGTGAATGGCACCTCCTTAGGTGTGGAGCTATTGTGCAGTGGACATCCTGCACAACGGTGTAACGACCCGTCTTTATCCCAAAGGACAGGCACGGCAGACACCAGGAAGGGCCGTGTGCACAGTACAATATCTTAACATTGGCACAGCAAAGCCGTGTGCCCTTCACCATGTGCCCAGACCCTTGCTGAGTCCAAGAATAATTAAGTGGGGGAGGAGACAGGGGTGTCCTCGTGATAGGCTCAACTTCTGAAAGAAAGAAAACAATGTCCTGGAAAAATTACCGTCACGTAGATTGAGATCATAAAGCTGCGATGAAACCGTACCCCGGAGAGAAGTCAGACCAGGGTCCACGTATTAACTGTGGCTTTTATTTTCTGTAGTCTGATGCTTCGATGTCTGGAGCCAGGCCAAGTCTGGAGGGACTGTCTCTCCTGGGAGCAGCCAATTCCTTGAGATAAGAAACTCACCTGCGAGGGCACTTTACAAATACAAGCCATCCAATCCAGGGCCCGTACCCACCACCTCCTCCAGCAGGTTCTCACAGGGCTCTCAAACTCTGGGCCACCATCCTCCTGCCCCAAACACCCCAGCGCCAGGTACCAGACAATCAGGGACACCCCCACTGACAGTATTCAAAGGAGCCAACGGTAAACCTATAGACTCTGGCTCACACATTCCTCAGAAATCACAGTAAAGGCTCGGGCCCCTGACTTCCCCTTGCTCCCTCTGCCTCCCGGCCGACCCCGTGCCTCCCCCTGTCACCCCGTGGGTGCCACAAGTCCCTCCCCCTGGGAACCGGGAGAAACAAACTATCTTTCCCATGACAGTCATCCTCTGACCTTTTGGACGCGTCTCCCATTTTCTCTTAAGACACCACATTTTCGAACGCCCTGTAATCAACGTATTCGACGGATGCCCATTTTCAAAATGAACTTCCGTGGAATTCAGCTGTCCCGGTTCGGGCTCCTCCTCAGATCCTACTAGGCTCCCGCCACCTGTCCCACCTGGAGCCACCCGACTCCTCACTTGTCCGGGGGCTGCACCCCGCGCCCCATGCCTGCTCCTCTTTCTTTCCTGGCATTCGCTACACGGTCTGCCTGATTTGCCTCTGGCAAACATTTGAAACTAAGTCTCTTTCTAAGTTTATTTACTTATTTTGAGAGACAGGAACATGAGCACGGGAGGGGCAGAGAGAGAGAGAGGGAGAGACAATCCCCAGCAGGCTCCAAGCTGTCGGGGAAGAGCCTGACGCGGGGCTCGATCTCCCGAACCGCGACATCATGACCTGAGCTGAGACCAAGAGTTGGATGCTTAACTGACTGAGCCACCCAGGTGCCCCCAAACTAAATCACTTATTTAAAAAAATTTTTTTAACGTTTATTTATTTTTGAGACAGGAGAGACAGCATGAACGGGGGAGGGTCAGAGAGAGAGGGAGACACAGAATCAGAAGCAGGCTCCAGGCTCTGAGCTGTCAGCACAGACCCTGACACGGGGCTCGAACTCAGGGACCGTGAGATCATGACCTGAGCCGAAGTCGGATGCTTAACCGACTGAGCCACCCAGGCGCGCCCTAAATCTCTTATTTTAAAAGGACATTTTCTCACACTCTAGCTGAGTCCCTCCTTTTGGAGGGCGGTGAAACACACTGAGGGCTCCCAGTTCCGGATTTGGAATTTATCCCTGCATCGCCATTCAGTAACGTGCGGTGTCAGGCAAGTTAGGGAGTGGATGTGGGATTTAAGAACAAGAACGTGGGAGCCAGCCTGTCTGGGCTTCACTTCTAGATCTTCCCCTTACCAGCAGGGTAAGACTCAGCAAGTTTCTTACCCTCCCTGCATCTCAGTTTCCCCATCTGTGAGGCGGGGGGGGGGGGGGGGGGGGGTAATAATAATAAACCCCGCTTCACGGGGTTAAATAGGTAAGTCTACACGCAGTGCTAAAAGCAGTACCTGGCAGGTAAGTAAGTGCTAGCTGTGGTTAGCCAACGTTTAAAAGAGTCATGTGCCCCAACTGTGATGGGCATTGAGGAGGGCACCTGTCGGGATGAGCACTGAGTGTCGTCTGGAAACCAATTTGACAATAAGTTACATTTACTACAAAAATAAATAAATAAATAAATAAATAAAGCAGACAACACAAATAGAACTGCTCGTCGTGCTGTGGTGAGGACGAAATGTCACCAGTCAGAGGAAGTGCGAAGCCCAAGAACCACTAGCTACTGTCCTCGTTACTGTGGCCATCCGAATCCCGCCCCCCTGCAGGGACCAGCTCAAGCCCATCTCTGAAGAGCCTTCTCTGCGCCAGCCCCCTCTGGCCTCTCTCTTTCGAAACAACCATGAGCACTTTCCATCTCCTGTCGCCTCCTGGTCTCCGTCTCCTCCATGGGTGCCCCTGCCCCTTTAGCTAAGTTCCTCAAAGGCCATCAGTGAGCCCGTGCACCTTTCCTGAGGTTAAGGCGGGGACTAGCCCCCCTCGGGTTTCTAACTCCTGAGAGTGTGAATTACCACCCACCAGCCGAAAATGGAGGATCTGTGATCCTTTGCCATGGAGTAAATTTTGGGACTTGGACTTCACCTAACACCAGCGGGAGTGAGGGACACAAGAGAAAACAAACAAAGATGCCCTATACTTAGGTCTCAGGACAGATACACTGGTACAAGGGGCATCGCAGGCTTGACCATAAGAATACCCCACCGCGTGGTCGTTTGGTGTGGCCGACACACTATTTCCTTAGACTCTGAATGAGAATGTTCTTAGATGCTTTCTAGTTTGCCACAGTCCCCGCTCTTCCCTAATACATTAAGTTACCTGTCCAGCCACCACAGCCTCAGAGTTTATGATCCCTGCCACTTGCCTAGAGTTCAAGAAAACAATGGCCTTATATTCTAGCAATCTGGCTTTTCACCATGCGTTCCTAAATGTATTTTTTTCACTAAAGTTATCCATTTCCCCCTGGGGGCTCTAGTAACGGTTCTGAGGGAGGTCATGAGAAGACTTGAGGAGCTAGCCTCTTTGTATCCTGCTTTGCAGGTAGACACAATGGCCATTCGATACTCCGTTGCTTTGAAATGCGATAAAAAGAGAAGCCCCAACCGCAGGGTCCTTGGACCTCCTCCAAAAGACCCCAGGTGGGTCCCAGCTCTAGAGTCTCCAGTTTTCTGAGAGCCTAAAGCCTTGGGAGCAGAGAGCCAGGACGGCCTGGTGCTGGCTCAGATCCCAGAGGGGATGTGGAACCCGGGATCACTAAAGGCATTAGCTATTCATCTAATGTAATCACCACAGATTGTATCCACAGGGACTGACTGGATGGAGTTAAGAAGCTTCAGGATAAGTGGATACATTTCTGATTAGAGTTTCTCAGCCCTTAGCTACTGAGTGTAATAAAAGTCATCATGGGGGGGGAGGAAGGGAGGGAGGGAGAGACAAGAATGGCAGGCAGGCAGGCAATAGGTTAGTCCCACCGCATCTCTAATGGAAGGAGCTCAGGGTCCCTCCATAATTCATTTTCCGCTGGGTTCCTGCAACCTCGTAGCCCTCTCCCCAAGGACTGGCTGCAGCACGACCCCCAGGGATCTTGTTTTTAGCACACGCTCCCCCAGCCCTCACCTCATTTTCACTCCTCACATTGTCCGAGGGCAGGGGTCCCGTAAGCTATACTGCTCACCCTCTCTCCTTGGGCGATTCAAATTGCACAGCCAAGTCTCAGAAGCCCTGCACCAGGGAAAGGCATACAATATATGCCTCTGTGATAATAAAGACCGCCATTTTGGCGTCTTTCTTTGACGTTCTAAAAAGAGCTTTAGACATTTTGTCACCCATACCACTAAGGGACTCCCAACCTCGCAGTATCCACCTACCCATGACCCATTCACTGATCCCCTACTTTGAGCCCTGCCGTCTACTCTGCACAGGCAACATGAAGATGAAGAAGCAGTTGCCCAAAGAGAGCTCACGGTGCACTAGGGAGCAAAAGACAGGAAAGAGAATTTGAGTGCCATGGGCTCATATGAGGGGTGCCATCAGAGTGCCAAGGGGAGGGTGGCTTAGACAACGGGGGTAGGGGGGTTCCAGGGAAGGCTTCCTGGAGGAAGTGATATTGAGATGTTCTCCAGAGGGAGCTGGACGGGGAGGGGAGTGGACAACCCCATGTCAAATAGCCCCATGCTGTGGCAGAGACAACTAGTTGACCACCAAATCCATTCCGTCCTCCTGGTTGCCGCCATGTTGCTGGGCATATGTCTGCACAGGGAAGCACCACACTTCCCAGCCTCTCTCTGACCTGAGCACAGGTGCAAGGATGTGAACAGGAGTGATCTGTGCAACCTCTGGATCATCGCCAAACTAAAATACCGGCCCCTTTTCTGGAAGGGTTTAACCAAAGACATAACACAATTCGTTCGGGGTTTTTTGAAAGTTCCCCTTGGCAGCCAACGTGGAGGGTGAATTGTCAGAAAGAGAGCCGGGAGCCAGGGAAATCGCGAGAAGTTTCCTCCCACTCTCCAGACAAAAGGCATACTGCACTAGCGGAGGAAGAGAGTGGAACAGTAGGGCAGCTGGCGTGCAGGAGGCAAAAGGAGAGAGCCAGAATGCCGAGGTGAGAGGGAGGAGGAGTACAAATCCGACCTGGGTGATTGATCTCAGATCTCAAAATAACCACTTCCTAGCCCGTGCTCCCTCCACCGTGCCCTCCTCTCATGCACAGGCTCGGCCCCACATGAGACGGCAGCCACCCACAGCCAGCGCTGCTCTCCTGCTAATGCTGGTGGCCACAACGACACGTGGGACACCGGCCCGAACATCCCTGAGGAGACGGTCGTGAATTCATCAAAGGAACCTCACCAGGCACATCCGATCCTCTGAGGTCACAGAGGAGCCCAAAAAGTTTACCTCCAAGTCCCTCAAGGGCATAGGGGAAGGTGCGGAATATCTCTAAGCAACCATCTATAAATAAGACAATAGGATCATTCGAGAACATGCGGGATTCCTTTCCAAAACGGTGAGTCAGAGAAGCACGTCTGACCAGCACGGAGAGCAAAGCTTTAGAAGAGAACAAGAGGGCCCTGCGCACACTTCACGTGTCCGTCCTCTGTCTCCTGACACCTCCACCGGGAGAATTTCTCTCAACCGGAAATAAATAACTCAGGGATCAGGGATCTAATCGAGGCTCTTGATCCGGAGTGTGACCTTCCACTTTTCTCTATTTGTTTTTGAGATTAATCAGAGTCTTTACTGGGCTCGTGTCAATAAACAACAGGCTTTTCCAATATATAGCACCTGCACATCCAATATATCCAGGAAAATAAAAATATATCCGCAGGGATTAGTAGCCATGAATCAAGGCAAAGTGCTGTAGATTGTAATAGCCCCAGCCATCCATGTCTCCAGAATGGAAAAGAGGTCAGCCCAACCAGCCCCGGCTCCTGAAAAGGAAATGTTATCTACCCAGCCATATTTGTGACAAATCATTGGCCTGAAGATTAGCTGCGTTTGGATGGCTGTGTCATGCATAAAGATAGGTCTTGAATGCAGAATCTAAGAAACAAAACAAATGCACGAGCAAAGAAAAAAAAAAGACAAACCAACAACAACAACAAAAAAAACCAGACTGATGAATGCAAATGGTAGCTGCCAGAGGGGAGGTGGGGTAGGAGGTGGGTGAAATGGGTGAAGGGCGTGAAGAGTGCATTTCACTTTGATGAGCAACTGAGACATGCATGCAACTGTTGGATCGCTATATTGTACACCTGCAGCTAAAATAGCATGGTGTGTTAACTATATGTGGTTAAAGTAATTGATTGGTATTTTTTTTAATACCTCTCAAGGCAGAAACACAAGCCACCCGGGATGAAGAAGAAAAAGGAGGGAAGGAAGACAAGCTGGGAGGAAGGGGGAAGAAAGGAAAGAGGATAAGAAAATACCATCAGGCACACCTGCTCTGCTCCACGGTGTGGTCGGGACATCCCTGGACCTCATGCGGTATGACCGGGCTTCCTGTCCCGCAGCCACCTCCTTGGGGCACGGAGCCACCTGATTGCCTCCTCGAGGGACCCCATTTCTTCAGCTACAATGTGGCAGATTGGGAAGGCAATTGTGAGTAAACCCAACATATGACGGGTGTGGCTTTACAAATCAATAAGGAAAGGACAGCTCACTCAATACAGTGCTGGAATAATTGATAATTTAAATGGAAAACAGTAGAATCAGATTCCTGTCCCAAACTGCACACAACGAAACCCAGAAGAATTGAAGACCTAAATGTGAAAAGCAAAATTTTAAACTTATAGACAGGAAAAAAAAAAAATATATATATATATATAGGGTATGTTTTAACTCATAAGTATGGCAAACTTTATAAAGAAGTCACAAACAACACAATCCATATAGGAGAACACTGGTAAATTTGACCATATCAAACTTTTTTTTCTGTTTTTATTTTAGAGAGACAGAGAGACAGAGCGTGAGCAGGGGAGGGGCAGAGGGAGACGGAGACACAGAATCCGAAGCAGGCTCCAGGCTCTGAGCTGTCAGCACTGAGCCCAACGCGGGGCTTGAACTCATGAGCTGTGAGATCATGACCTGAGCCGAAGTCGGACGCTTAACCGACTGAGCCACCCAGGTGCCCCGACAATATCAAACTTTTTAAACTTCTGTACAACAAAGAACATCATAAACAAAATCAAAAACCAGTCATAGGATGGAGAAAAAAATCTTTTTTTTTTAACGTTTATTTAGTTTTGAGACAGAGAGAGACAGAGCATGAACGGGGGAGGGTCAGAGAGAGGGAGACACAGAATCTGAAACAGGCTCCAGGCTCTGAGCTGTCAGCACAGAGCCCGACGCGGGGCTCGAACTCACGGACCGCGAGATCATGACCTGAGCAGAAGTCGGCCGCTTAACCGACTGAGCCACCCAGGCGCCCAAAAATCATTTTTTTTTAAAAAAAGACACGATTCAAAAAAAAAACAGGCAGAAAAGGAAGAAACCGAAGGGCCAGTAAACGTTTGAAAAGATGTAATCAGGATGGCAAGTAGTCAGGAAAATGCAAATTCCAACAGCAATATTCCACAATAAGAAACATGAGAGGAACACTGATAATACCAAGTGTTGGCGAGAATGTGGACGAATAGGAACTCAGCGTAACAAGTAGCTGCTGCCTCCTGGGAATGTTGCCATGATTCTCCTTCCCAGAATAATCCTCGGAGAAACTCCCACTTATGTGTACAAGGAGACATGTGGCCAAGAATGTTGCCATAATTCTCCTTCCCGGAATAATGGAATTATCGTTAGAGAAACTCTCACTTCTGTGCACAAGGAGCCATGTGGTCAAGAATGGTGCCCGCAGTTGTGTTTCTAGTAACAAACTGCAAACACACAAGAGGTCTATCTACAGAAGAGAGACACTAGAGGTCTATCTACAGAAGAATGAATAAATGGCTGGTAGTATATTCATAGAGTGAGAGTCCCCACAACTACAGCGGAAGGGGGAAAGCAAGGTGGGGAAGAATACCGTTCCGCTGCATTCAGACATTAAACATCGACATTTTCCAACGGCGGTGTATGTTGTCCGTGATACAGAGATACATAGTAAGTGTGTAAGACACGCAGGGACACCAAGTGTGGAGTGTGGTTTACATCAGGAATGAGACAGAAAAGGATGGGATCAGGGAGGGTGAAACGGGGGAATTAACTGCATCTGTGGCATATTATATTTCTTAAGACTGTTGAGTCAAGGGGCGCCTGGGTGGCTCAGTCGGTTGAGGGATTGAGCATCTGACTCCTAGTTTAGGCTCAGGTCATGATTTCACGGTTTGTGAGCCCGAGTCCCACATTGGGCTCAGGGCTGCTGGTGCGGAGCCTGCTTGGGATTCTCTCTCTGCCCCCTTCCCCTGCTCTCTCTGTCTCTCAAAATAAAGAAGTAAACTTAAAAAAAAATTTTTTTTAGGACTGTTGGATCAGTAGGGCATACGGTATAATTTATCAAAGCTGGGAGATGGGTACATAATCATTATTGCGTCTCTATTTTCCTGGGTTCTTTAAGACATGTTATGGTACTATTTTTAACAAGAGCTTAGTCTTAATCAGCTTCCCCGAGCGTTTCCAGTGAACTAGCACTACAGTGAATGTTCCCCCAAAGAGATTCCACCATCAAAGGCAGCCTTCTAAATCTCTCATCTTGAGGCTTCACCTGCATGCGAGCATATTCAAGGCTCTGAGAAGTCCCGCAGCAAAGAAATTTTGTTTAACTGTGTGGATCTCAGCGTTCCCCAGGGTAAACCTGGAATCCCTTTTCAGCCTCTCACCTTACAGACCTGGGGCTCCTCAGAACATTCTTTGGGAAATGCTGGACTGAAAGAGCTCCAACATTTGTGCTGGGAATCCCGTGTGACAAGGGGCTATCGTATCCTGAGAATCTGGTTTGTGAGGCCAGGCTGGTAGGGGGGGAAGAAGACGAGGTAAAACACAGCGCCGGTCCCCACGAGTCTGGTGGGCTGCCACAGCTGGAGTGTAATCTGAGGGACAGTGAGAAGAACTCAACACAAGTAATGCTTCCTACGGTTCCAACTCTAGAGGTGTTGCCCTTTGGTCTTCGTCGTCCCGCGTCACCCACCCCCCACAACTGCTTCTCCTCCTGTACGCGCCATTTCAGTCGGTGGCACCCTGTCCTCCGAGTCAACAAAGCCGTGCTGGGCTCCTCCCTCTGTGATCCCTTCCCCTCCACAGTCACCGAGCCTGGCGTCTCAGGCCAGAGTCCACACGTCTGTGGACGGGCCCCGTGCCCGTCTCCTCCATCTGCCAGGCTCCTACTGGCCCTCCTGCCTCCCATGTCTTTCCCCCCAGCACATCCTCCATGCTGCGGGTCACTCTTTCTAAGACACAGAAGTGATCCCAGCACTTTCCCGGGTCCCCGCCACCCTCAAGAGGGAGCCCTTTGCACTATCTGAACCCTGATTCTACCTCCCTCTTCAGCACCCCCTCCCCCACTCTCTGCAACTTAAACCCGGGCAATTCTAAATCACTCACTGCTGTTCCCAGGACATGCTTCACACTTCCATGTTTATCTCCTCTCCCTGGAACACTCTTCTCCCCTCCTCCGCTGGCCAGTCACCAGCTCAGACACCACCTCCTGCCGGCACCCTGATTGCCTTCCCAGTGGGCCCTCTGCGCTCCTTCAAGGTACCTTTCCCACATGAGAACTCCTTGCAACAAACCAAACAGGCAAAAGCTAACAACTGCTTCTCGAGCGGGGCACGTGACTGGTAAGAAAAGAGAAGAAAGAAGGGAGGTACGTGGACAACTTTCAAAATGTTGCTCCCGGCCCCCTCGGGGTCTTGGCAGATTTAAGTGTTCTAAACATTTCTGACAAATAAAACAAGACAAGTCTAGATTTCAAAATGGGATATCGGATTCCCTCTTGGACTCACAGGAACCATAAAGCATTGTGAAACTTTGAAGTTCATAAAATTTAATATTTTTCTATTATTTTTTCCCCAATTGACTTCCCTTCTCTCTCCCTCTCAGCACAACTAACAAATCAGATCAAATGAATACGAGCCTCGGCCCCAAGCTGGGGGTCTCCGGGGATCAGGGTGGGTTAGTGAGAATCAGGTGATGAGCTTAGACGAAATAACAGAAGTGTATTCTACTCACTCCGAACTCTCCACTTTTGCAAAGCCCCTTCCCACACTGTGATTTGTCTGGCATTCACGTGCATCGTGAAATAAAGACAGCCAGTGTTATTTCCATTTTGCAGAAAGGAAAAGTGAGGCCAGAGAGGTTAAATGGCTGGTTTGAGTATTTGTGGATTGAATTTACAGCTGAAGTGATTGCTCATAATAGTTAACATGCATTATTGACTGTATGACAATCACGTTCCAAGCTTTCCGTATTTAGTCTCATTTTGTCTTCCCGGTTGTGTTTTAAGGCAGACACTCTTATCTTATTATCATCCCCATTTAACAATGAAAAAACTGAGTTCCTCTCCATTCAACCATTACCTCTACACAAGGAAGGAGACTCTATCAGCCATGGTCCTTCATTATAAGTGACAGAAACTAATCCTCACCACTTTTGAGAGCATATTATTTTCAAAGTAATTGGGCTTAGATGCAAATGGCTTCCCGATATCAGGAAAAAAAAAATCTATTGCCTTCATAGCTCATCTTTATCATGTTTTACACTCACTATTGTTTTATCTGAATCTTCTCTCCTTTTTTAAATAAACTCAAACTTGACAAAGGGCAATAGTCTTCATATAGCTCCCAATTAGGAGTTTGTCATTTCTCGCTTGTTCCAGAATGTTCTGAAACACCTCTCCAAGTTGTCATACTTTGGTGAACCTTTTTGAATGAATTTTGCATCCCATATAGCTCCCAATTAGGAGTTTGTCATTTCTTACTTGTTCCAGAATGTTCTGAAACACCTCTCCAAGTTGTCGTACTTTGGTGAACCTTTTTGAATGAATTTTGCATCCCATCTGGAAAAAAGACAAAGTATGTGGGGTGACTGACGGACACTCAGGAGGGGACAGAGAGCCACTCTGAGGCTGTTGCAGCCAGAAGCGAAGCCCAAGTTCACGGCAGCCCGGGGCTGGCCTCACCTGCACCGTCCACAGCCCCACACTCTCCACCCACCACCCAAGGGGACTGAGCAGTCCCTGCTTGCCATTCAGAGCCCTGAGAACCTCCTAACCTGTGAGGTCTAAGTCCTATGCCCAGCCCCAGTAGTGAAGGGGATGCAAAGCTTGAGAATCCCTTTCCAGCTTCGGTAATGGGAGGGGACCTGTAAGGAGGGGAATCTCCCAAACGTGGGCAGGAGCTAATCGATCTGATGGACCCAAGGTCACCTATCCACAGCTCACCCAAAGGCTCACCTGGGACTGTCAGGGCAGTCCACACTTCAACTAGCTATGACATGGAGGGGCCCTGGGCTTCCCCCAGATGGCCTTTCCTCAATCACATCTCACCTTCTTGGCACCCAGGACAGCAACTAGAACCGAATTATAGAGTGGTGGTGGTTTGTTTTGCCATGACCCTTTTCTCTTCCTCCTTCCTCCTGGATGAAGCCTTCCCTGACCCTGACCCTCTGAGCTCCTGACCCCCTGACCTCCAGCCACAGTAGTTGGATGCCACTCTCACTCTCCTCTGTGCATCCCTGGTACATACTTGGGCACATCTCACACTCCGTTTTAAGCATCCAAGGCATATATGTCTTGAAGCTTGATGAGAGCAGAAATTATAGTTTATCTCAAATGGCGTATCTCCAGGGCATAACACTGTACCAAGAACATATGTCATCCCAGTATGTGAAATTCATTTCAAGGACTAATCCGTCAGAAGGTGACATGTGCCCACTGATTTCTCAGCACTTATTAAAGACCGAGAACTTGAATTCTTTCTGCCTAATATTTACTGATGTCTTGGCTGTAGATAACAATCTTTAGAAACACTTACCTAATTTCAGTCCATTTATTTTTCTAGATTAGAACTCATAAACCTCATAAACGCAACCCAAAGCTCACACTGGTGGTCTTCGGGAGTATTTTGGTCTTTACGGTATCTCACATTTCTTTTAACATTTGTTTATTTTTGAGAGAGAGGGGCAGCGTGCGTGCAAGTGGGGGAGGGGCAGTGAGAGGGGAAGACACAGAATCCGAAGCAGGCTCCAGGCTCCGAGCTGTCATCACAGAGTCTGATGTGGGGCCCGAACCCACGAACCGTGAGATCACGACCTGAGCCAAAATCAGAAGCTTAACCAATTGAGCCACCCGGATGCCCCGGGTCTTTACAGTATTTTTTTAAGTATGACTGAAATGCCCTTACCAGATCTGGTACTCCCCCCTGCTCCTTGTTGTTATACTCTAGGTTACTACCTGCCACACCCTGAAGATAATTTGGATTCAGATTCCTTCTGCTTCAGATAGGCTTGTATGCTCCCTTCAGAGTAAGTTTAAGACCAGACTGCTCCATGACTGGGCATCATTGTTTCGGTATCATGTCAATGTGCCTTTACTCGACAGAGCTTAGATGGTGTACCTTCAGCCATGATGAGAGACGTGAGACCATGAGTCTCATAAAAGACACTGCTCTCTGTTCTCTTGTGAGATGGTTTTAATGATGTTCTTGGAGTGAAGACCCCACGAACTTAGAGCAGAATCCATATCTGTGCCAGGAATATCTCTCTGTGCCTCCCCTGACCTCCTGGTTTCTGATTGTTCTTGTGGGACTCCATAAATCCTGTGAAGGTGACAATGTCAATGATCGCGTTTTCTCTTGAGTTGGCATCCAGAAAAACACACAGCTACAGTTTCAGTCCATCTCCGGGAAACTGAGCCCCCTGGGTGTATTTGGGGCAAGAACCGTTCCTCTGGTTTCATCCCACCTCAACACTCGATCGTTTCCTCACACTCTGCCCAGTTTGGGAGGTCCCGCCCTACAGAACCGCTTTCCCTGGATTTGGCCAACAGTTTCTCTAGAATTTGCTAGGGAAGCAATGCAAAAGTTGCTACAACAATGGTATCAGTCCAGAGCTTCCCCAAAAGCTTCCAAACCCAACTGATACCAGTGTTCACAAGGGTCTCCTGAGACATTTGATAATCCCCAACTTTCTGAACATGCATAGCACACAAGGTCCCCATTAAATGCACAAAGTATAGCTAAAACACTTGAGTAGATTTTTTTAAATGTTTACTTATTTTTGAGAGAGAGAGAGAGAGAGAGACAGCACACACGCTTATGAGTAGGGGAGGGGCAGGGGAGAGAGGCAGACAGAGGATCCGAAGGAGGTCCAACACCGTCAGTGCAAAGCCCGACGTGGGGCTTGAACTCATGAACTGTGAGATCATGTCCTGAGCCGAAGTCAGACACTCAGACACGCAACCGACTGAGCCACCCAGACCCCCCACTTAAGTAGCTTTTTAAACTCTTAGTGAAGATTATTATGTTCTCCAAAATGAACAAAGCTCCAAGCCCAAAGAGAGCAGTGCTGTTGCAGGCATATCTGGGTTCACTCCAAAATTAATTTACCACACTCCTCCTCTCTCTCTCTTCTCTCCCGTTCTCTTGCTCGCTCACTCTCCAACCTCAGAAGAAAAACTATTAATGTGCAGACATTAAAATCCTGAGCAATAGCTTTAATAATGCCGGAGAGGCAAGCACCTCAGCAAAGTACTAAAAACAGCATCAAGAAGAAATCAGAATACCAATCACAATCCTTTTTTCTCCAAATTATCGAAATAACTCAACTCTCACTCCATATCATTTGTGTTTTCTTCATTAACTCTGAAGTTTACCCCATCTCATTTCCCTTTCTGCCCTCAAATAGATCTGTATTACTCCGTCAGGAAAGTTTGGCATGAAGGGAAAATTCAGACTTCAAATATTGAATCTGAGCTTCACATATAAAGTAGTAATGGAAAAGTCAGACAGAAAACCTTTGTGATAATGGACTCAGACAAAAATAAAGCCCTGAAATCGGCCAGAATAGCGGAGGCTAAATTGTTTATGGAATCAGTTATGCTCTTAGAGCTGCAGGGCCTCCCGGCTTTTGATTTGGGCTCTCGTGTGCGTGTGCGTGTGTGCGTGGGCACAGATCATCTGGCCTTTCGAAGCTACTGCCAACAGGTGTCTCCGGGACCACAACAGAGCCATCATCAATTTCCCTGTGTCGCTGCCCACCCCAGCGCCTGGGGTCACTGCTGCTCTGATCACCCCCCTAAGTTATTCCGCACTGGGTGCCATAGACCCCTGGCCTTGTACGAACTAGCCTGCTCTGGAGGAACCACATGAAATGGTGTTGTTCTGCTTACAGTAAAGTTCCCCGCCCCTCCCCCAACTCTGATGACCTAAGCACTAGCAAGGTCAACGAAGAGATGAAAAACTAAATGTTTTGGGAATCTGTTTTTTTACTATCTTGTTCTGCTTATAGCAATCCAGACAAGTTAACAAAGCTCATTCATCTATTTAAAACTCACTTAAGGGGCGCCTGGGTGGCTCAGTTGGTTAAGCGTCTGACTCCGGTTCAGGTCATGATCTCAGGGTTTGCGAGTTCGAGCCCCACACCGGGCTCTCAGTTGTCAGCACAGATCCTGCTTCAGATCCTCTGTCCCCCTCCCTCCCTCACTCTCTATCTCTCTCTCTCTCTCACAATTAAATAAACATTTTTAAAAAGTATTAAAACTCACTTAGAACAACACTGTCTAATAGAAATAGAATTCAAGCCACATATTTAATTTTTTTTTTTTAAGTAAAATGTAGGCCACCGCAGGGCTCAAACCCATAACCCGAGATCAAGAGCCACATGGTCCACTGACTGAGCCAGCGAGGTACCCAGACATATTTAAATTTTCTAATAGCCAGGGGCGCCTGGGTGGCGCAGTCGGTTAAGCGTCCGACTTCAGCCAGGTCACGATCTCGCGGTCTGTGAGTTCGAGCCCCGTGTCAGGCTCTGGGCTCATCAGCCTGGAGCCTGTTTCCGATTCTGTGTCTCCCTCTCTCTCTGCCCCTCCCCCGTTCATGCTCTGTCTCTCTCTGTCCCAAAAATAAATAAAAACGTTGAAAAAAAAATTAAAAAAAAATAAATTTTCTAATAGCCATATTTAAAAAGTGAAAAAGAAACGGTTGAAATTAATCTGTGAAATATTTTTTATTCAATCCAATGTAGCCAAAACATTATCACTTCAACATATAATTAATATGTCCCCAAACCGTGGGGTGTATTTTACACGTAGGGCACATCTCAATAGGGACGCTAAATCTGCATCAGAAATACCTCATCTGTATTCAGAGTTTGTCAAATTTACAATTGAAAGGGTGGATTCACACACCCAGGTTGTTTCAAACACACATAAAAACACCCCAGTCACTGAATGGAGTATCCTTTTTTTCATTTTAAATTTAAATTAATTGAAATTCAAGTGAATTCACTTGAAATTCAAGTGATAATGTAATCCATTCACACTGGCCACATTCAAGTGCTCAGTGGCCACGTCGAGCTAGTGGTCACAGTCTCAGGCGATGCAGGTTTAGAGAGGGGGCCACCTTGACAATGTACCTGAAGAGTTGGGCCATCAAGTCAGTCCAACCTAGATTGAAATCCTGCTTGGCGTACTTAGTAGCTGTGTGACCTGGGGCAAGTCACTTCACCTCTCTGAGTCTCCTGTTCCTCTTCTAGAAATCGGAGCTGACACTGCCTACCTAACAGAGCTGTTAGATGAGATCCTCGCTGCGAGAGTACCCCTGCCTTAGGTACTTAATAAATGCTGCCTCCCACTCACCCACTGAAACCTTCCCACCTCCTTTTCACAAAAACCTATTTTGTGAACAGATAAGGCAATTAACATATAAATTGAGTTTAATCAAGTAAAGCACTATGAGGACTCTGCTCAGTCTTGGGAGTACCACTAGAAGCCGGCTCAAGTTTGGCCCTCCAGCCCCTCTATTCTAGCGAGGACCACCGGCATTACAATTACCTGCTTTCACATCCGCTCTCCTACTGGACTGAGAAAAATATTTATGGGTTTCCGCTTCGCAAAGCCAACACACACAGGGCCTGGCACATCCCAGGGGCTATCAAAAACTGGTTTTTGGGGGGCGCCTGGGTGGCTCAGTCGGTTCAATGTCTGACTTCAGCTCAGGTCATGATCTCACGGTTTGGGAGTTCTAGCCCCACGTGGGGCTCCGTGCTGACAGCTCAGAGCCTGGAGCCTGCTTCGGATTCTGGGTCTCCCTCTCTCTCTCTCTGCCCCTCCCCTGCTCTCTCTCTCTCTCTCTCTCTCAAAAATTAATAACAACATTTAAAAAATTATTTTTAAAAACCCTGGTTTTTCAACAAAAGGTGAATCATCCTATGAGACTATCTGTGGAAAAGGGGATGGGGAAAAAGACTTGCCAAATTGGTAAAACCTCATCTCAGCATCATCACTGGAGATGGAGATGGGGGGGGCGCAGAATCAGAGGGGTGACCTCTAATTTAGCAGCGACCCCTATTACCCAAGAAGCTTTCCCCAAACACTCTGGCCCACGGTGTTCTCAAACTGTCCTAAGTCGGGCGCGTTTTGAAGAACAATCCAACAATTCTACAGACAGCACTCTGCCTCGCGTCTTGCATAGTCGTTCCTGTGACCCAAAAAAAGCCTTTCCTACCTTCTTCCCTATCACACACCTATCCATCCCCCCAGATTCAGCTTATTCGTTGCCGTCCCCGAGAAGCCTCACCAAGCTGCTTGCTTCTGCCCACCCTATTCCACCGTGGGGCCTCGTACCCAGCGATACCCTGCACTTAAAGGTCCTAACTAGGCTTCAGAGCGCCTGGGTGGCTCAGTGAGTTGCGTGTCTGACTCTTGATTCCAGCTCAGGTCATGATCCCAGGGTCGTGGGATCTTGCCTCTTGTCAGGCTCCACGCGGAGCATGAATCCTGCTTAAGATTCCCTCTCTCGGGGCGCCTGGGTGGCGCAGTCGGTTAAGCGTCCGACTTCAGCCAGGTCACGATCTCGCGGTCTGTGAGTTCGAGCCCCGCGTCGGGCTCTGGGCTGATGGCTCAGAGCCTGGAGCCTGTTTCCGATTCTGTGTCTCCCTCTCTCTCTGCCCCTCCCCCGTTCGTGCTCTGTCTCTCTCTGTCCCAAAAATAAATAAACGTTGAAAAAAAAAAATTAAAAAAAAAAAAAAAGATTCCCTCTCTCCCCCTCCGCCCCTCCCCAGCTTGCGTTCATATCTCTCAAAAATAAATTAATAAACATTTTTAAGAAAAACAAAAGCAGATGACCAAAGCTCAGAGAACCGAGTTTTATATAGTTTCATGTAAGATTTTTCTAGAATGTCATTTTTGTGGCATTTCATCTTTCCAGGAATCAGGGCACCCCAGCATGTGCAGACACCAGGGATAAAAAATGGGGGTGTCTGAGGGAAAGACTGTAGAAAGGTCCACTCTCTGGGCACCTGCTCTGGGCCCGGCACCCGTGTGCCACATATATGCACAATTCTACCACCACCTTCACCCAAGCTCTGCAGCTACTCTTATTAGTCGGGTGGGGAAACTGAGGCTCGAGGAGGTTAAATAATTTGATGGAGCTCTTGGCAGAGACAGGATTCAAATCCCTCTCTTTCTTTCCGTTCTTTCCATACTGGGCTGCTTCCAAGTCTGGAATGACAGCTCAAAACAGGGGAGAGGCACAGGGAGAGGAGCAGATGGGGTTTCCAACCTTGCCAACGGCCCGCCCTGCCTGCCAGCGTGAAACGGAAGGACGGTAAGTCACAGGTTAGCCATCGAGGTGCCGTAGACAGGAGAATGAAGATGGCCTGCCGTCGGCTCCTTGGTTCCATACGCATCTAGTCAGCACTTTGTTTGACGTTGGGGTCAGAAATGGGGAGGCACTTGGGTAAATGAACAAGGTGCATGAGTTTATTTTTTTTTTTTTTAACGTTTATTTATTTTTGAGACAGAGAGAGACAGAGCATGAATGGGGGAGGGTCAGAGAGAGGGAGACACAGAATCTGAAGCAGGCTCCAGGCTCTGAGCTGTCAGCACAGAGCCCGACATGGGGCTCGAACCCACGGACCGCGAGATCATGACCTGAGCCGAAGTCGGACGCCTAATCGACTGAGCCACCCAGGCGCCCCAAAGGTGCATGAGTTTGAATGCCACTTCTGCTACATTCCACTGTCTACTTTCAGACAACGTCCTTAAGCTCTTGGAGCCTCGGTTTCCCTATCTTCCAAGCGTGGCGAGCTACCGTGCCGAATACAGATCATACGTAACACATGTAAAGTGTGTGCAATATATATAAAGAACCAGCATAGCACATGGCTGATAGTAGGTGAGCAACAAAGCCATTATTGATCTTATTGTCGTTACTGACATTGCCAAGTCAGACAAGGCTCTTTCCCTCCGTGAATTGATAGTTTCGTAGGGGAGGCAGCAAGGAAGCGAAAGCAGGCGCCCGTGAGGCCCCCCGGCAGGGGATGTGTTCTCGAGCCCCTCCATTCCTCTGCTAACCTCCTCCTTCTCTTTCTCATTCTTGACCTAGAGATGTCCTAGCAGCAAGTCGGGGCCCTTTCTGCATCTCTGCCTGCAGTCACGCTGCGCTGACCTCAAAGCTTCCAGCGCGATGGTTCCGACAGGCAGGTGCCAACCCACTCCGAGAAAGCCCCAGTGCCTCCCCACAGAGGAGATGGAAGCCAACCTCCCCGCGCCTGGGCACAGGCCCTTCACCGACACTCGGGTGTGCTGGTAGTGTGCCTGACTTAATACCGTGCAAGGCAAACAATAATTAAACCAGCCAGCTTGGCCCAGGCACTCAGGCGTGCCGAATGGGCACTTGTGTGGAACTGGTTCCAAGATGATACGCACGGCTTCTTCTTTCTTTCGCTTTCACCCTGACAACATTGTGACTGATGGCTTTACTTCTGGAGTTTGGGGATCATTGAGTACATTTTAGGGTCATTAGTGAGGGGGAAAACAGCCCTCTCTTTCCTGATCTGTTTGTCCTCACAATATTTTTCCATCCAGTTCTTTCCGCCGCTCTCACCAACATCAGAACGAGCACCCTTGATGCGGGTGTGGTGCCAGTTGCTTTGCACAGTCTCCACGGGCCAAACAAACACACAGCGGCAACGTCAAGAGGTGGGTCATTCCAGCATGAAAGCCTAGACCTGTGATGGATGTGCCAGTCAATTTGTCTGCCCTGCACGGTGGCCCCCACCTCCTCTTCTCCTCCGGCCCCCGCAGGAACAGGCTCCCACATCATCTACTGGGAAGGAACCAAGCCCAAAGGCATCTACTGCCCAGCCATAGCTGATTAAACCCGGAGTCAGTACCTGACACGACTCCAACCAACCCGCTGGCTGGCCAGGGATCAAGCACACTCTCTCCCCAGAATCTGAATTAAGGGAGGCAGCCATGCTAATCAGTGATCGGCATGGGACGCACATGTCATGCCCACTCAGGGCTGCTGGCCCCTTTGGCCATGTGCGTGGCAGTATGCAAAGAGGAGCATGAGAATGAGGTAGACACTGACAGAGGGAGGGATGGGAGCTGATCAGCCCAAGAGAGGTTTGGAGAGGAGAAGCCAGAATACTTCCCACTGCCTGTGACTCGGGCCATAAGGTCTTCTGGGTGAGGCAAGGATATCTTATCTGGAAGGCCCTGGAAATTTCCCCAGCGTACCACTCTTCTTACAGATGGGAACATGGAGACCAGACAGGGAAACCGTTGACCAGAGCTACCCAAGACTGGACGGCGATATGATTTGTCAACTTGGCTAGGCCATGGTGGCCAGTTGTTTGGACAAACGCCGGCCTAGATGTGCTGCGGAGGTATCTGTAAGGTGTGATTAACATTGAAATCAGTAGACTCTAAGTAAAGGAGACTACTGTCATGTGGTTGGGGATCGCGTGGAAGGCCAACCGGTTGAAGGCCTTGAGAAAGAATTCAGACTGACAGCTGCAACACAGAAACCCTGCCTGAGTTTCCAGCTTGCTGGCCTGCCCTGTGGGTTTCAGACGCACCAGCCCCTTGCAATCATGCGGACCAGTTCCTTAAAATCGATCTCTCTCTCTCTCTCTCTCTCCTCTCTCTGATGTCTCTATCTCTCCCCCCTCTCTCCCTCTCTCTCTCTCTCTGATCTATCTCTCCCTCTGTCTCTCTCTCTCTGATCTATCTCTCCCTCTCTGTCTCTCTCTCTCTGATCTATCCCTCCCTCTCTCTCTCTCTCTCTCTGATCTATCTCTCCCTCTCTCTCTCTCTGATCTCTCTATCTCTCCCCCCTCTCTCTCTCTCTCTGATCTATCTCTCCCTCTCTGTCTCTCTCTCTCTGATCTCTCTATCTCTCCCCCTCTCTCTCTCTCTCTCTCTCTCTCTGATCTATCTCTCCCTCTACTGACTAATACAATACTTTTGTATCTCTCCAAACTCTGGGCCTCTTGGTAGTTTTTTTTTTTTTTTCCTTCGGGAAAGGAGTTCTCCAGGGAAAAGAAATAGATTCCTTCACATCCATAAATAAAAACATTATCTTGTACAACTTCCGAATCATATCTTACATTGCACAGTTTATAGGCCCAGGGGTCAGGGGTGTGGCCTCCGGATCCAGACTGTTCCCACACTGGCTCAACCACCTGAGAAAATCCAGGTCGGGCACATACCTCTATAGCGGATGAGAGACCTTTCCCGTCTGCTCGATGAATATAGTGGGAGCACCTGTCTCTAGGGAGACTTCGAGGATTAGATACACCAGGCACGTAAAACGCTTTGGAGAGGGCCTGACGGTGTGCATGCTGGATAACTGGTAGATGCTGTCGATGTTATTGTTGCTAATAATAATAACTGAGAGCACTTCGACCTTTCGACAGTGTGTAGCGAGCCCGAAATGAATCGAGACACTTCCCACTGCACATGGCTGACCTAGTAAATGAGAGCTTCTTGGCTCTCGTCCTGGGAAACACCACACAGCTGGATCCCGGGCCCCAAGACCCCCATCAGGCCCCACCGTTTCTCTTTCCTGCCGCGTGTCAGCTTTGTCCTTAACTGAGCCCTACCCATGTGGGTCCGCGACAGCTCCCCAGCAGCTCCGAACCCTGTCTTCCCCGCCCAGCTTTTTCCAGCAGAAGTCCCAGAATTGAGACGGGTTTGCCCTGGATTGGGTCACACGGCCAGCCCCGAACCAGATTCCACAATTCTGATTGGCCCGGCCCAGGTCATGTGGCCACCTCAGCAGGGGGCTGGGGGGGCACGGGCATTCCAAAAGAGGATTCGCATGGTGTGTAGGAAGGGAGAGTGGAGGCTGGGCAAGCAGATACAGCAGGTGTCAAAGGTGGGTGCCTTCCCTGCACCCCGCACTGTGCTGTGAGCTTTCCATCACAAATCAGCCAGTCTTCCAAGGATCCCTAGGCTGCTTTCACCACCATTTTACAGATAAGAAAACTAAGCTTCCAGGGCTTGAACCCCCCGTCGGTGTTCCCATACCAAATACGAGATCGGGCAGGATTCATTCCCAAAGCAGACAGCAGTTCCTCGGGGGCGCTGGTACCTCTGAGCTACTCCACAGCCTGGGGTACAGTGTGGCTCTCTCAACCCAAAGCAGCTCATCCCCTGTGTCTGCTCCTGGAAAGCGTCACCGCGCCCGCGAGCGTGGGCGCCCGCACCCGAGCCATCAACCCAGGTTGATTCCAACTCGAGCCATAAAACGAAGCCTCCTCTATGGTTTCCATTTGTGACTGCAAGGGTTTCCTACACAGAAATTAAGGAATCACTGTCGCCCGATCTCTCTTTCCCTACAGAGCCAAGGGACCATTTGCTGATTTCCGCTGCCCTTCCTCACCCCACTTCAGCTCATTTTGTCTAAAGGCAGATCCCTGGTGCCCATAAAGGGAGGCAGAGCGCAAAGCAGGGTTGAGAAGGGGCAGGAGAAGCTGAGCCACAAGAGCCAGGAGCCTCTGCTGCGTCTCCCGTCGGTCTGTCCCAAGGGTGTGACTGCATGACTGTCCCAAGCTTCTCCTGGATGCAAAGGTGGTGGTAACAGGTGCCGTCTCACGACTGAACACAAGGATTGCATGTGCCGTTACATGTAGCATGCCTAGAACACGGGAAGCACGCACTAGGTCAGGTGTGCGGGATCGTCACAGGTGGGACCAGGAACAGAAGCAGGAGGGTGGCCTGGAAACACACACACAGGAGAATCCCAGAGCAGGCTGGACCCCATGGCTGGGCACAGACATTCCAGACGGAGGAAGCCACTCGGTCTCCGGGGAGGAGATGGACTGGGGCCCACAGGTGTGTACCCAGGCACCCTCACAGCGCCACCCCCATCCCAGAGTTTCAGGGGAACAGCCAACCAGGGCGCCAGCTCTTCGAATACAAGGTTCACCAGCTCCCCTTTGAGAAGTAAGAGACCCCCAGCTCTGGACATCCCAACAGGTTGCTATGAGTCAGAGTCTATCTCCCGTATGAGAACGAGTCCGGGGACCCGATTCTCCCGTCAGCCAGACCGGAGGCCACGTTGTGGGGAAGGTCATGCGAGAACCACAGGTGGCCTGGCTGGAGATCCCAGCTGGAGCCAGGTAGGCGTGGCCCAACATTCAGTTGATGACATGAGTCATCCCCTGCTGCCATTTGCTTATTTAAGATTGAGTGCCCACTAAGTGCCACTCCCTATCCCAGACGCAGGAGGCAGTGGCGGACAAAGCAGATAAAATCAGTCTAGAGGGGAAGACAGAAAGTAAGCCTATGCGGCTGTGGGTGTGGAGGTGTGTGCATATATATGTGTGTATATTGTATAGTGCTGTATTCTACATAGATACATCTATTCGGACATGACATATTATCAAATAGTGTATATTATCAGGGCAGGGTAAATGGATTTGGAGAATCAGAAAGGGCCATGTCCATTTTAGACATGGTGGTCGGGACAAGCCTATGAGGAAGAGATATTTGAACAAAAAGCTGAATGAAGGGAAGGGTTTGTTTTTCTCATGCCCCTTCTGGTACATGCTTCGCTGATCTACAGGCAAAGATTTCGGCTGTCAGACCTCGCTCGCCACCCCCCCTCCCACCTCTGTACCTGATTCCCCCTTTATCTGGGCCCATTTCACCCTCCCTTCCCCACCCACTCAGGCTCAGCTACACCCAACAGCTGGTCGGACCCTACAGTTCATGTTTAAAGAGCTGTGACCAGCCTTGGTGAGTGACCCAAGTTTCCGCTACCCTTGTGTCACTCAGATCTTAGGTCCCAGCACCGATAACCTGGGTTCTGTTGGGGAGAGCTTTTGTTTTGCCTTTAATGGTCTCCCAGATCTCTTCATTGCTGGGACCCCATTTTCCTTTTCTAAATTTTCTTCTTGGGAATACGAGTCTTGGCTGGAGCTCTGTAATCGCTTTCCCTCACGTTCCTACTCATCCTCTGGCCGAGATGTCTGACCACACCATGCCCCTGCGCCCCTGCTCTGGGCACCCTGGGCCAGCCCTCCTGATCCTACAGCTCATGCTATACCCTTCCGCCATGAGGCCTTGCCCCACTTTGCCTGCTGCCTCCAGCCCACTCCTCAGGGAATGAAAAGTTCAAAAATTAAACTCCTGACAACTTTCTTTGTCTGTGAAAATATTCACTCTCTCCAGAACCAGAATTTGTTCTGGAACGTCGCTTTCAAAAGCTTAATTTCCTTCCGTTCAAGAGGATGTTAACTGGTCCTCATTCAGGACATTACCTTTTTCAGATGACCAGCCTAATTGTAAAAATTAAGGTGTTTCCGGGGCACCTGGGTGGCTCAGTTGGTTGAGCGTCCGACTTCGCTCAGGTCACGATCTCACGGTCCGTGAGTTCGAGCCCCGCATCAGGCTCTGTGCTGACAGCTCAGAGCCTGGAGCCTGCTTCAGATTCTGTGTCTCCCTCTCTCTCTGGCCCTCCCCCCATTCATGCTCTGTCTCTCTCTGTCTCAAAAATAAATAAATGTTAAAAAAATAAACAAATAAAAAAAATTAAGGTGTTTCCAAATTTTGGCCATCATAAAGCCATCATTGAGATTTAGAGAAATTCTTGTTGGCAGAAACCTGTGGGCCAAGGCTTTCCTGATACACTTGTATGGCCTTGTTGGTTGGGGCTCCAATGTCCCTGGTCTGTCACCTTACAGGAGCTGCAAATCCTCAAAAAAATAAGTTCAGGGTGGGTCACACACGTCCTGTGAACTTGACTTCATGCCAGCAGTAAAAGAAAGCTAACTGACCATGCAGCCTAGGAGTAAAGTCAGGAGCACTACATTTATAGAATCCTGGCCCCTGGAGGATTCTAACTCTCTCAGGTGACTCAGACACAGAATTCCAAATAAAGATCCAGACCCGTGCTGTGCAACACGATCACCGTCGCCATTCGTGTCTACGGAGAACTCACAAGGTGGTTAGTCTGCATGGAGATGTAAAATACCAGTGTAAAATACTCACCAAATTTCTAGACTAAGGATGAAAAACTAAATACCTCGTTTGTAATTTTGTTAGTAATTACTTGATAGATTAAATAAAATATATTAATAGAAATAATTTCACTAATTTCTCTTTACTTTTTTCATGCAGTTACTAAAAAATTTTGAATGAGATATGTGGCTTGCATTGGATCTCTACTAGACATCTCTGTTTGTTTTTTTCATTTTTTTGTTAACGTTTATTTACTTTTGAGAGACAAAGAGAGACAGAGCGTGAGCCGGGGAGGGACAGAAAGAGAGGGAGACACAGAATCTGAAGCAGGCTCCAGGCTCTGAGCTGTCAGCACAGAACCCGACGCCAGGCTCGAACCCACAAACCGTGAGATTGTGACCTGAGCTGAAGTCAGACACTTAACTGACTGAGCCACTCAGACACCCTTTAATTTTTATTTTTTACAGCTTACTTATTTATTCTGAGGTGGGGGGAGGAGCAGAGAGAGAGGGAGAGAGAGTATCTGCTTTAGATACTCAGACCCAAAAAGGGTCCCGGAACTTATTAAGACCTCAACAAATCCGCCGTGTGTGGTTTCCATCTCTCCAAATTACTCTGGTTGGTTGAACATGCAAAGCCCCCACTCCTCACTAACCCCCATCACTGCCTCTTCCTACTTCTCTAACCCTCTTCATTTGATTTCATTAAAATCATTGTGTTAAAGGTGTCCACAGAATATGTGCTCCGTTGTCAGTTATGATCGGAGGAATTTACATTTCATATGTGCAAAATTTTAATCTCTTTTCTTCAAAAGTGTCAGTGAAAAACCAAAATTGTTGCTAATTTTTCTAAGAAGTTATTTTTGTTCAAAAATAGGCAAAATTACCTGTTAAAGTTAAGGCAGTAAATAATTAATTATAAGTAACAAAGTTCAACTTTAAGAATCAAGTGTGGTAGGAGACCCTGGGTGGCTCAGTCGGTTAAGCAGCCGATTCCTGATTTCAGCTCAGGTCACCATCTCGCGGTGTCGTGAGTTCAAGCCCCACAGGGGGGCTCTGTGCTGACAGCACAGAGCGCCTGCGTGGGATTCTCTCCCTCTCCCTCTCTCTGCCCCTCCTCAAAATAAAAAAATAAACTTCGAAAACATAAACAAATAAATAATAAAAAAGCAAGTGTGGTTAAATAAAACTCTCTTTTTTAATTCTTTGAAAATTAAATTCTCTTGTTATTTATCTGAAAATAAAGCCATTTATGATTCTGACATTCACTGCCTATCCAAATGCCAGTGTAGAGAATAGGTATATTTTACCTATTAATTAACGTCTAGACCTCCCTACGTACGTTGTCACAAAATGTTCCCCCCACGGTGTGCGGTGCCTGTGAATACGGGCCTCACTGGTGAGTTCTCCCAAATGGAACAGGAAGAAGAGGAGAAAGGAAACAGACGTTGACACCAATAGAAAATGACCCTTTATTTTGCAAGACTCTACCATAGCCACGCGTTCTGAAAGTTGGACAGTTTACGTAGTCTGTCTCCAAGGGACGTTTGGACCACCTAATTGGCTTGTCTCTTCCTTTTCCTAAGTGCTTCTGCAATTCAAATCTTCCTGGTCTCCCAAGCAATGATCTCCCACAAGGTCGGTGCCAACACAGCTTACTATCCGTGTTATCTTCCAACACGGTTGTCCACGACCTTGACGACGCAAGGCAAGACTCACGAAGAGTTGCTTCCTTGGGGCCTGCTGGTGTTAGTCACCAGGGTGACGTTCAAGGACACAAGTCACTCTATGCCAGTACGGAGCTCCAAGACACAGGACACCATGTGTCCTCAAAGAGACGTGTTTGGTGTGTCTAATATGCAAGGCTCTCCAAAACTTGGGGTCCAGGGAACGGTGACTCTGGCCAGTGCCTTAGGGCAGCATCGGGATGCAAAGACAATCAATCATCCCGGACCCGAGTGCGTCCACCGAATACGGCCATTTTTCAGTGAGTACACGTCCATGAAACGGGACGCCCACCCCCACACCACCAGACTGTGGGTTCCCCTACTAGCCTCTAAATTCCAGATAGCCAACGACTGTGTCTGTCTTTTCCACTACCCTTCCTCAGCATCTAGGACAACTTGGCACAAAACGTGAGCTCAGTAACTACTTAGTCAACTAAGTTACAAAGCTCGCGGAGAGCTAGCTTAGTTACAAAGCTAAGTTACAAGTTAAAAGCTTACTTTTCACGTCTTAGTTACAAAGCTAAGTTACAAAGCTTACTTTTCACGTCTGCAAAATAGAGAGAATGATAACCTGACCTCACTGAGATTGTTTTGAGAATTACATGTGATAATATTTGTAGAACCTCAGAATACCCTCTGACACACAGTAGGGGCTCTATTAGCTATGTGATGGGTTAATTATAATAAGGAAAGTTAGGAAACTCTCAACTTCTTAATTACAAGGCAGAAGAAGCAGTGCCTATGACACGAAGCCTATTTTGAGAACTAAATAAGATGATGTATGTGGCACATAGTAAGCGTTCAATACCTGAGTGGTAGCGGTCTTGATCAGTGGATGATGACGGTGACAGTAAGGTTAATGCCAAACACACCTCTCGTTTCATTCACGTCATGAGACCAGGAAGCCCTTAAAAAAGGACATAACAGAAAAACGCAAGAGCCAGAAAGCAAAGCTCTGCCCTCCACACTGTCTAGACACAATGCTCTAGAATAACCATTATTGTTGTTCTCCTAAGTCGGGCGTGAAATACCGAGTGAACATTCACTAATGCAGGAGTGTAGGCACAGAGAAGAAAAACCCTAGAGTCTCTCCCACAGAAGCGTGTATTATCCCGTTGAGATGATGACTTTGAAATACAAGAAATATTTTTTTAAATTACACAAGACAGTACAGAGCATCATTAAGTCAAATGCTAAATTGTGTAGAACTGACCGCGCAGAAGGGGATCGTGGAAGGAAAGGTGATCAGTGGGGCTGGAGCAGTTGGCGGGGGGCAGGGGGGTTGCAAGTGAATGACAGAAGAAAGGAGTAGGGAGGGGTGTTATAAATGAATAACAGAGGAAAAGAGGGAAGGAGAAAGGGAAAGAAGGAGGGAGGGAGGGAGGAAGAAAGGGAGGAAGGAAGAGAGGAGGGAGGGAGGGAAGGAGGGAGGAAAGGAAGGGAGGGAGGAAGGAAGGAAGAAAGGAGGGAGGGAGGGAAGGAGGGAGGAAAGGAGGGGAGGGAAGGGAGGAGGGAAGGAAGGGAGGTGGGAGGGAGGAGGGAAGAAGGGAGGGAGAGAAGGAAGGAAGGAGGGAGGGAGGGAGGAAGGGAGGGAAGAAGGAAAGAAGGGAGGAAGGGAGGAAAGAAGAGAGGGAGGGAAGGAAGGAGGGAGGAAAGGAGGGGAGGGAAGGGAGGAGGAAAGGAAGGGAGGAAGGAGGGAAGGAGGGAGGGAGGGAGGGAGGGAGGAGGGAGGGAGGCAGGAAGGGAGGAAGGAGGGAGGGAGGGAAGGAGGGAGGGAGGGAGGGAAGGAGGGAGGGAGGGAGGAAGAAGGGAAGAGAAGAGAGGACAGAAGGAAGGAAGGAGGGAAGGAGAATAGAAGGAAGGAAGAGAGGGAAAGAGGAAGGAAGGAAGGAAGGAAGGAAGGAAGGAAGGAAGGAAAGAAGGAAGGAAGAAAGGAAGGAGGGGAGGGAAGAGGGAAGGAAGGAGGGAGGGAGAATGGAAGGAAGGAAGAGAGGGAGAGAGGGAGGAAGGAAGGAGGGAGGAGGGAAGGAAGGAGGGAGGGAGGGAGGGAGAACAGAAGGAAGAGAGGGAGAGAGGGAGGGAGGAAGGAAGGAAGGAAGGAAGGAAGGAAGGAAGGAGGAAGGAGGGAAGAGGGAAGGAAGGAAGGAAGGAGGAAGGAAGGAAGGAAGGGAGGAAGGGAGGAAGGAAGGAAGGAAGGGAGGAAGGAAGGAAGGAAGGGAGGAAGGAACAGAAAAAGGAAATGAAGGAATGAAGGAGGAAAGGAAAGAAGGAAAGAAAAGAAAGAGGGAAGGAAGGAAGGAAGGAAGGAAGGAAGGAAGGAAGGAAAAGAAAGAGGAAAGGAAGGGAAGGAGGGAAGGAGGAAGGAAGGTAGGTAGGAAGGAAAGAGGGAGGAAGGAAGGAGGGAAGAGGGAAGGAAGAAAGGAGGGAGGGAGGAGGGAAGGAAGGAAAGAAGGAAGGAAGGAAGGAAGGAAGGAAAGAAGGAAGGGAGGAAGGAACAGAAAGAGGAAATGAAAGAATGAAGGAGGAAAGGAAAGAAGGAAGGAAAAGAAAGAGGAAAGGGAGGAATGAAGGAGGGAAGGAAAGAAGGAAGGAAGGAAAAGAAAGAAAGGAAGGGAGGGAGGGAAGGAGGAAGGAAGGGAAGGAAGGAAGGAGGGAAGGAAAGAAGAGAGGGAGGGAGGGAGGAAGGAGGGAGAAAAGGAGGGAGGAAGAGAGGGAGGAAGGAGAAAGCAGGAAGAAGGTACAAGTTGGATGGACAAAGGTGAGTTAGGAAGGCTGGAGTACCTTTGGGCCTATTTCAGCAGCAGGTGAATGGAAAATAACATCTGAAGACCGACACTTTCCTTTGCATTAGGTTCTGCGACTCGCATTTTTTAGAATTTAAGGCTGTGGTCCTGTCCTTGTGCTGTGAAATGACGCCAGTGTGAGGAAGCAGATGGTTCTCGTGTAGCAGAAATAATCACTGTCTCGGACCCATATGGGAACCTCGGTGAACACAAACCTTGACGTACTCTTGTTCTTTTCCGATCATGACCGAGTTTGCTCACTGCAGTGCCTGCTGTTAGAGGCACCATCCGGCAGCATTCTGATCATTATTCCCCATTCATTCCCGAGCACTCCATCGCCATGGCAGTCATTAACCAGCTCCTTCCACTGTGCGCGTTACTTACACGTGGCACTCATCCAAGTTCATGTGGCCATTTAGGCCGCCAGGTTTTCACTCGGTTCCGACACACAGATACAGACGGGGATGATGTTTTGCCCAAAGTAAATCAAGGCGTCTTAACCCCAGCTCCTCGTTTGCCATTTGTAACCTCCCACCTCCCAGACCCTGGCCCATCGCACCAGAGCGGTCGGTTCCCCGGGGCCCTGACCTCTTTAACCAGACACGAAGCTTAAGGTCAGGCATTGCTGAAACAAGGGAAGATTTGCTGTTTCTGTAGAATCTGTTTGACACATCAGGGTCCAGGCCCGGAGACTTCAGACTCCAGCACTTTTCTGCCAGGGAAGGGCATCCCATCGGACGAGGAAGGGGAAAGCCACCCCTTCCAGCCCAGGGAACTGGGGCAGGAGGGGGCTCCAGGTGAAGGTGGAAACGTAAGGGGAACAGTGTTGGATGAAGGCGGGGAATCCCCAGGTTGGAGCGTCCCACCCACATGGTCAGGAGACACTCTGGAAGGAGCCTCCTTGCACACCCTTCCAAGAGCCCCCCGCCTTCTTCCTTCACCCCAAGGACACCAGACGCCACTTTGGAGTGGAGGTGGGCAGGGGAGAGACGTGGGGGTAAAGAAGACAGCATTTTGTTTCCTAAAAGACTTGAAGGTATTCCCTAATGAGTGAATCAGGTCAAACTGCTTTAAACCTTGAAGGACTTAAAAGTTAATTTAGAGGAAAAGTGTATTTATGGACAACATAAAGACACTACACTTTATCTACGCTCCTGAGTAATTTGCAGCCTGCAACATGCAGGAGCCCCCGTCAACTCGGATTTCCTTCACTAATGTTGAATCCATATGAATTTAGGTATATAAAATTGATGCCTCCATCTAGGGGCAAAAAAAAAAAAAAAAAACTTACTGTGCTCATCTTTATAGAGTAAATCAAATTACGGGAGAAATATTTACCTACTTAAGAGGACAAAAACCACTGAACATCTCAGAAGCATAATTTTGCCTCCAAAGAATGTGATTTCAGCTAAAGAAGGAGGGTGTGGTGCTCAGGCTGGTGTTTGATATGCTAATCATGTCAGTCATCCGATATGAATTAATTATTAATGTCAGCTAACATTTACTGAGCCTTTATTACGGGCCAGCCTATGTGCTAAGCACTCACATTAGCTCCAACCCTGGGAGGGATGCTATCATCCCCCTTCATAAGGAAGGACCAAGATGAGAGAGAGAACGTCTGTTACATTTACTGAACTGACTGTACGAAGTTCTTTTACTCTGTAGGGAGGTTACAGGCTGGCAAAACTGTCAAATGTACGTAATAACGAAGGGCATATTACTGTTGACCCTTGAACAACATGGGTTTGAAGCGGATTATTTCAATATGTGGATTTTTCCAATAAATACGGAACATATGTTCTCTTCCTTAGGACTTTCTTAACAACATTTTCTTTACTCTAGCTTACTTTTGTAAGAATACAGTACAGAATACACACAACATACAGAACATGTGTTACTAAACTGGCTACGTTCTCAGTAAGGCTTCCAGCCAACAGTAGGCTGTTAGTAGTTAAGTTTTGGGAGAGTCAGATCTCCGACTGTGAGGGAGGTGCCCCTACCCCCCACATCGTCCACAGGCCAGCTGTATAAGTGAAGTCAACAGTGTAAGAAGTCCTAGACTTTTCCGATCATAATCACCAAACCTGGCCACTTTTCTGGACAAGTTATTTAATGCCCTTTGGCCTCAGTTTCCCGCATCTACTTCACAGCATTGCGTGAGGATTAGATAATACGTGTAAGAACTTGGAATGGCTCCCAGCACAGAATGAGCATGACGTACGGCATAGCTATGGGCTTCCTACGAATCTCTGTCCTCACCTTTATCATTTTTCCACCTACGTGTCCACATTTCAATGGGGATGCTGGACAGGAGTGAAAAATCTCGTAGTTTTGTTTTCTTTTTTAAGTTTTCATTTTATTTTTAGTAATCTCTACCCCCAATGTGGGGCTCGAAGCCACGCCCTTGAGATCAAGGGTCACGTGCTCCTCCAACTGAAGCACCCCAAAAATATCTTACTCTTTTTGCGTATAAAGCGCAAATATATATACAGTACATAAGTATAACTATGATAGTAAAATTTTACGGGGGGCAGGGGGGTGGCGCCTGGGTGACTCGGTCCATGAAGCATCCAGCCCTTGATTTCAGCTCAGGTCATGATCTCAGCCTTGGTGGGTCCGAGCCCCGCATCGGGCTCTGTGCTCGCAGCTCAGAGCCTGGAGCCCACTTTGGACTCTGTGTCTCCCTCTCTCTCTCTCTCTCTCTCTGTCCCTCCCCCTCTCACGCTCTGTCTCCCTCTCTCAAAAATAAACACTTAAAAAAATATGTTAAGTAAACAAAAATTAAAATTCTATGGGGGAGGGACCGTTTTTTTAGAAGGCAAACAAAAGAAGTCTCCTTGAGGAAGCAATAATGAAGAGAAGCTTAAGAAACACTGCCCTAAACCATGAGAACGGAGAGCCGATCTGCTGGCCCCTGCAAGGCCCAGCTCCTGGCAGAACGTCTGCAGAAAGTATTGAGTCCCTAAGTCACAGATGACTCCTTAGAAATCCCCACTTTGCCCTCAGGATACTCTGAGACATCCCAGCCTCCGCGGTCTCAGGATTCAGGATTCTGCAGAACACGCTGCCAGGGGCAAGAAAGGAAAGTGAAGGGGTCTCCTTGACATGCAGTTTCTTAGCGACTGTTACGTGGGAGCCGCCCGGTCTCCACCGCCTGCCTCTCACAGCAAGGGGGCACCCGTCACGCCAGGTCTCAGGAAAATGCTAGCAGGCAAAGGGGGGCTGCGGGGCTGCCTCCTCTTCCCTTTCAACCCCCAGCAGTTCCTGGGAAGTCAGCCCCACCTTCGCAAACCCCCAACCCACACGACCTGGGGCCCGCCCCCCTAAGGGTTACTGACCAGGTAAGAAACATATACCCAGAGGACTGTCCTGATTTCATGATTCCACATCCCAGATTTGAGCAGATCATATGTAACCCCTTCAGTAGGATGCAGAATGGTGGGATTTCAGGCATCCACCACTAGTCATTAATGGGGTTTTGTTTGGGGTTTCGGTTAGTCACGCTTTACAATGTTTTGTTATTGGGGGAGGCTCTTTTCGATAACAGAAGGGACTCCTAGAGCCTTGAATCACACCATACAGCTCAGTTACTGAGTTGTGTGTGCACAGAGCTGGCCTCAGTGTTACCACTTGGTTAGGAAAGAGCTAAGAAGGAAGAAGAACGTCCCAAAACAGAGCCTGGCTTGGAACAATCGCTCAACAACGTTTATTGACTCTATGTTAGCACATTGTTTTCAATCATGGCTGTCACTTACCTTTAACTTCACAACAGGGTGATCGAGCTGAGAGAGCTCCCTGCAGCCTGCCCACTCCTTCAGGACACGCTCAGGAGGCCCCGGGGACAGGCCACGGCTGTGATCCCCTGGGCCCGTGCCGAATACCAACAACAGCCCACGCGAGGGGTACTGCCCCTCGCAGCCTCTCTGTAAGCTACGTCCCCAGCCTGGCTGCAGCTCAGTGGAGACGGGACGCTCTGCGAAACCACATAAATAAGAGTGCAGAGAGCAGGCAGGCCAGGAGGCAGCCCCCAGCACAGGGACACCTTTGCCGCTGTACTCTGGAAGGAAGCGGCTCCATGCACAGTTGTGACTACAGAGAGCAGGATTCTTTATTGATACTTTCTCTTCGCTCGTGTCATTAATGAGCTCCCGCTAATGGCACATGTGAATTGAAACGGCCTTAACTGCACTTTCTACACCTTGTCATTCTTATGAGCCAATTACAAGGAACTGCTCGTTGCTGATTGCCGCGAACTGCGCGCTCATTACGCGGAACGGGTGTCTCACCAATAATAACGATCATTATAATCTCCTACAGACAAGACAGAAGGACGCAGCTTAAAGACAATGGAAGGACAGCCTCGTGCCCCACTAGGTAACAACTGCTGGTCGTGTGCTGCCCTCTCATGCAAAATACCCTCATCCCACGCGAATGGCCCTCCTCTTCTCTCCAACCTTCATCCGCTACATTCCAGATGCTGAGCTGGCTAAAAAATCAGAACACTTCCACGTCCTCAGGGGACACAGCAGGAAGAAAAATACTATTTTCCTTTCTCCCCGCTACGAGCCGGGTACTGAGCCGGATGCTTTCTGTGTGTTCTCTTCCGTAATCCTTACCACAACATTGTCAGGTGGGAATAATAGTCCCATTTTACAGGTAAGAAACGGAGACCGTTGGTCTTGTGTGATGATTCTCGAATGTAAGGTACATCAGAACCACCTGGAAGGCTTCTTTTTTTTAATAACGCTTATTTATTTTTGAGAGAGAGAGCACGCACGTGCACATGGGTGGGGAAGGTGTGCGGGGGCGGGGGGTGGTTGGGGGGAGGACACAGAGGCTCCCAAGAGGGCTGTGCCCTGACAGCAGTAGGTCCCATGCGGGGCTGGAACTCGTGAACCGTGAGATCATGACCTGAGCCGCAGTCCGACACTCCACAGACTAAGCCACCCAGGCGCCCCACCTGGTAAGGCTTCTTAAAACATAGATTGCTGGGCCCACCCCCAGAGTTTCTTATTCAGTAGGTCAGGGGTCTGGGGTGGGAGCAAGAGTGTGTATTTCTTTTTTTAAATTTTTTTTTTCAACGTTTATTTTTTTTTGGGACAGAGAGAGACAGAGCATGAACGGGGGAGGGGCAGAGAGAGAGGGAGACACAGAATCGGAAACAGGCTCCAGGCTCTGAGCCATCAGCCCAGAGCCCGACGCGGGGCTCGAACCCACGGACCGCGAGATCGTGACCTGGCTGAAGTCGGACGCTTAACCGACTGCGCCACCCAGGCGCCCCAAGAGTGTGTATTTCTAACAGGAAACGAGTCTGATGTTGCTGGTCCCGGTTCAGAGGACCACTGGGATAATGGAATATGTATGAGCTGAGGTTTGACACAGACCTGGGTTCAAATATAAGCCCCACTGACTACCTTCAGTATGTTTGTTGCCAGAGCACTAAGTCTCCCTGAGCTTCAACTAGAAAACGAAGGTAATGGCATCTGCTTTGCAAGGTTGCTCAGAGGACTGGCAGTCGTGTGTGCCCAGGGGCAAACTAGGACCCACATGGCAGGCAGTCACAGGGTGTCCTGCTGTTGGAGAGCCCAGGCATCTCGCTGTGCTGCACTTAGTCCGGCATGATGGCCACAGCTGGGGCCCAAGTACATCTCCAAAGTTTGGCTCGGGTCCTCTTGAGCCCTTCCTGAACTCTCTTATCCCCTGCCCCTCGCCCCCTAAGACCTCATGCACTTAAGGGCATCACCCAAGATGGCACCCATAATTTGAAATGGTGCAGATCAACTAGTATTGTTTCCACATGCATCTTACTCCCCAGTCAACTGTAAGTCCCTTGGGAAGGGAGCCGTGTAGTACATGTCTTCTACATGCTCCTCCACGCAAAAGCTAACATACAAGTGCCTCAAGAGTCTCGGAGTAAGGAGGCCTTCTTGTCCTGCCCTAGCCCACTCTGTCCCCAACGAACTGCCCCTCCTTTGTCTCCAGTTGCACTTGCGTTTGTCAAAGCACTTAACACACGACATGGTCTTCACTTATCCATCAGACACCACACACACACACACACACACACACATTAGACTGTAAGCACCCCAAGAGCAAGGACCATGACCGTGACAGCAAGGACCGCCATATGCCTAGAGAAGGTCATCAATTAGTGTGTCAGAAAAACAAAGTCCCGAGGTGAGCCCGTAGGAGAGATTTTCTTTTTTCCAGTATTGGCTGATGGAAAACTCTGGAAGTAGGGAGATGGCCTGATGCTTTCCTTGCTGGTATCGATGTTAGCAGTCACTGGCTAGGGTATCCGTACATCCCAGTTTGCCCAAGATAGTCCTGGCTTTCACTTGCATTGTCCTCTTCACCTGAGACAGTCTGGGTTGTCCAATTAATGCTCCATTTCATTTTCGAAAGTGTCCACATTTGGAGAATAAGTTATATGGCCGCTCTATCACTGGTCTACATGAGAACTGGTGACCGCACAGTTTGTGGACACAAAATCAAGTCTTTTAGACTCTCAAGGTCCCAGCAGGGTACCTTGCTAAGAAATAGAGGGTTCTCTGAGACCATTGGCAGCGGGAGAGAAGTTTAGAGGTGCAAATAATCTCTCACGCCACCCACTAACCCTCTGCCCTCTGCCTTTTGCTTTAATTTTTTTTTTCTAACTTTCATTTATTTTTGAGACAGAGAGAGACAGCATGAACAGGGGAGGGGCAGAGAGAGAGGGAGACACAGAATCTGAAACAGGCTCCAGGCTCTGAGCTGTCAGCACAGAGCCCGACGTGGGGCTCGAACTCACGGACCGTGAGATCATGACCTGAGCTGAAGTCAGACGCTTAACCAACCAAGCCACCCAGGCGCCCCTGCCTTTTGCTTTAAAAGCAAGTGCACCACATTCACTAGAACCTCACTTGTCATCTCTGAGCCAGAAAAGTCATCACGTGAAGTTATGGGCTACTTCTAACATGTTGGCATGGGCCACGGGCTGAAGACAGAGCCTCTCCTATTACATTCCCTGACACCTCAAGGAAGTAAGGCGCATTCATCAGTGGTTTTGCCTCCCCCACCCCCTCTCCCCATTGCACAGGCTATAAATTAAAGAACGGGGGTGGGGGGAGGTGGAGGAAAGGAAGCAGAACTGCTATTTACTTGGAACAAGGTCATCCCATCCCCACCCTGATCCGGCCTTCTTCCAGTGGAGCCGGGAACACGGGAGCCACACGCACACTTCAGCTCTGCCAGCCTGCCTGGATGTTGCTGATGGCCAACACGTTCTCCGAGTGCTCAGGGTGTGTATCCAAAATAAGGGTGAAGCTGGGAGAATCCTGGAGAGGTCTACAGCCTGCACTTGAGACGTCCGAAGTCTAGTACGGATGACAAGATTAACACACACGGCTAGAGCAAAAGTCCGCTCCCTGTGGGCTTTTCCTGGATTGGATGGAAACGTTCTGATATTCAAGACATATCTTAGCATGGACTGCTATTTAAAAAGAAAAAAAAAAAATACCATAGATTGACCGATGTAAGCAACACACATTTCTCTCAGTTCTACAGACTGGGAGTCCAAGATCAGGATGCTGACAGATTCCGTGTCTGGTGAGAACCTGCTTCCTGGGTTGCAGGTATAATTTTCACTATATCCTCACACGGCCTTTCCTTGGTGCATAAGCACACAGAACGAGAGACAGAGCTCTCTTGTCGCTCCTTCTTCTTACCAGGGGACCGATCCCATCAGGAGAGTCCCAACCTCATGACCTCATCTAAACTTAACTAATTCTCGAAGACCCCATGTGCCATCACGCGGGGGGTGAGAGCTTCAACATGTGAACTTGGGAAGGAAATACTCAGCCAGTAACGAAATACCTATATGAGAAGACAAGTCAGTCATTCAACAAATATTTATTGTGCACCTGCCCCATGACAGACTGCAACCTGAGATGATAGTATGCACCGACTATAAACATCTGCCCCCATAGAATGTACATGCCGGAGGAAGGGACTGGAAACCGGCCAGTAGCAGATGTCAGTGTGTCCGTGGACTTACCTGCGAAGCCAATCCCCCAGAATCCCAGAGGTGGACACCATGCCTGGGAAAGCACCGTGCAGAATGCTTCGCCTCTACTCCTTTATCACCTCCTTTATTCCCGTCCGCGCTAGGAATTAGTCAGGCGTGGGAAAGGAAGCTGTCAAGGTCAAAGGTGCTGGCAAAGAAACCTTTGGTTGTCTCACCTGTCATTCCAACTGTTCTAGCTTTACTACCTAACGGTGCTGATCTCAATGCTCAAAATTCTGCATGAAATTTCCATGTAGATAAGCCCACGGTCCCCGTGGGCCTGGCAGGATGATGTTGCTTAGCATATGACCATCACTTTGAACTTACGAATCACAGATCTGAAACCGTTATTAGTCATATCGCCACTCCTGGAGGAGAGGTAAACTGAGGAATGATGCGCTCAGATGACTCACTTACAGCCACGGTAATAACACTACTGAGAGAACCTACGTTCTCATTCACCTTCGTCCTCTGTGTCAACATTAGGGGCAGCCCAGTGTTGAAACAGATCCCAAGGCTTTGAGTACCACAGACTCAAGGTCACATACTGAGGTTACCTTGGGCGAGTTATATAACCGCTCTGAAGCTTAGCGTCTTCATCTGTAAAATGAGAACAGAGACCCTACAAGTTTATTGAACCATGGTGAATATATGTGAAGTGTCCAGCTCAGAACAGTCACGAAATAAGTGGTGCTCACTGCTAATGCTAAAGCCATCGTTAGTGTTGCCAAGGGCCACCGCTGGTGATCCTAAGAGACATAATTGTGTATGTTAAAATATCTCAGTATGAACAGCAGGATGTGTGTATGTAGACAAGTTAACTGTAATCTACACTCAGGGGTGGTTGAATAACATGTGAGTCATCTGATCGTAAACCCACACTCCAGATGGTGAGTGAGGTCTTGCCTTTCAGATGTTTGTTTGTTTGTTTGTTTGTTTTCTATATCTAGACCAGAGTATGCATTAGTTAACACAGGGGATGGGAACTAGCACAGGGTGTCAGGGTGTGAAATAAAACTCGGAGTTCTTACCCAGTATCAAGACTTATTAATGCCAACGCTACGAGTAATTGTGAGGCACAGGTAAAGAAAAGCAAAGACTGTGACCCCCATCTTAGATCCCCGGGTCCTTCCTCGATACGTGAGCACACGCTCAGAGGTCTCAAGTACTCCATGTGGCTGCATCACTTACGTAAAAGGGAGATGTTTGGGTTACGAAACATCGCTATTTTCATATTCAGTCACATAGCCTACCTGACACTTTCTGGGGAGTCTCATGCCACAAATCCAAGGATTCCAAGTCTCCTTAACGTAAGCAATCCTACACAGACCGGGTACATGCTGCTAAAACCATTCCACAGCTCAGGAGTCTCCAGTTAGTTAGCATGAATGCTATTATTGGTGATACGCCAGAAGGTCTGTAATTAGCATGTTTACAAAAACTTCTACCTTCTTTCTTCCTTCCCAGAGGCATCCCAGCCTCTCTGCCCAAAGGAAAGAACCAGATTTCAGGCCTGATGTTAATCATCCTTTCCTCAATGTTAGAAATACATTTTCACTGGTTAAACGAACGGTGTTCAAGAACCATGGTTGGCTGGAAAAACTGAGAGGTATTACTGCCCTTGCAAAAATGAGGTACAAGAAATAATCTGTCAAACCCAATGGGCTTCCAGGTCAAGGGTGTGTTCTCCCTCCGTCCTTGACTTCACGTAGGATTTTGTCACCCAACCTGCCCAGGAGGTTGGCAAATCCTACAGTCAGAACGCTGTTGCCTCTGCCTCCAAGTGGGCATTTAATGCAAGGTGCTCGCCAAAGAGGGACGCCCGGCTGGCTCAGTGAGTTCAAATCCCACGTTGGCCGTGGTGCCTCCTTAAAAAAAAAAAAAAAATGTTCGTCAGAGAGCCTAAGTATTAGGTGTGGATTGATCTGAGCTTAAAGACATTGTGGAGTTCTTCTTTGCCTGCTTCTAATAAACGTGGCTCGGTTATAAATGTAATACATGTGTAGTAGGACTAGGTGTGAGACTTGCTTTCATCCCAATCTATTACTTGAGGGCAAAAAGTGGGGGAAGGGAGGCAACTGGGCCCAGACAACACCTCTTCTGGCTTCAGTTTCCTCAACTGGACTAAACCCTACTCAAGGTCTGTTACACAGTGACTTTCTCCCTGTCGCGACGGCTTCCTGTCCTACCGGAGGGCACTATGGTGCAAATAGGGGAGGGGACGGGAGGGGCAACGGTAGCAATTTGCTTAAATGAACAAGGAGCAAGAAAAGGAGGAAAGGAACTATGGCCATGTGATTGTGGGGAGGGGGAAGGTCTGGACGCACAGGGAAGAAGCTGATTGTTCAATGTCTCTCTCTCGCCTTTGAGGAATTGAAATAAGGGACGTGAGGAAATCTGAGTAAGTAGGGAGAAACAAAACTATTAATACCTAGGGTGATTATATACTTCCCTGTCTAACCCTGGACTCTTTTGAGAGTGATAGGGGACATTATGAAGAATGACTTCAGAAGAGGCAAAAAGTATCCCCAGGTGGATGGATGATGGATGGATAGTCACCCGACGCAGAGCTGGCCCTTGTCTGCACCCGGATACGCGAAAGCGAGTCATGCACTTGATGGTTCTTACCACTGAGAAGGATTAACAAAGGTAACAGTTGTGTCTTTCAGAACAAGAACAATTTGAAAGATGAAAACACTCGAGCAGATATGCAAATAACTATACGTACCTTGCCGCTGACAGTTCTTTTTTACTTTTAATTATTATTTTAGCTTAATTGACTGTCTTATTTTTTCTTTTGTCCTTGATGAAAAAGTTCAACCCTTGAGAAAAAAGAAGATATTTCCCCTCACCAGTGGTATAAATATTTTAAATAGGCACACTAGAAAATATCTTTCAGGCTTCAATAAAAAGACTGCTCAACTAACCAGACTCCCTCTCATATCATGGTCATCATTAAAAATTAATCCACTAATTTCACCCTTTCAAATAAATTAGGAAAAGTACTACTTCGCTTCAGGAAAACAATATTTGTGAGAGCAAGACTGAACTACCGTTGGAAAAAAAGAAAAAAAGACTGAACTGAACTACAGTGGAAACACTACATCAAAAGGGGTGTAATATACATGTCCAACAATAAGAAAGTATTAAATAACTTCTAATGCATTCATGTAAGGGGAAATTGTGCAACCATGAAAACTAATAATTTAGAATAATATTGGCCTAGGAAGACATTTTTTGATGTTTTGGTCAAGAAAAGTATATTGAGGGGCGCCTGGGTGGCTCAGTCGGTTAAGCGGCCAACTTCGGCTCAGGTCATGATCTCTCGGTCTAGGAGTTCAAGCCCCGCGTCGGGCTCTGTGCTGACAGCTCGGAGCCTGGAGCCTGTTTCAGATTCTGTGTCTCCCTCTCTCTGACCCTCCCCCGTTCATGCTCTGTCTCTCTCTGTCTCAAAAATAAATAAACGTTAAAAAAAAAATTTAAGGATGCATACTCAAATATTTAGTGATTAAACGTTATGATGGCTAGGGTTCTACTGACACAAGAAAAATCTGGAATGGGAGTATATTGAAGTACAGACAAAACAAGATTAACCATGAATGGAGATTCAGCATATTATTCACTACCTTCTAATATAGGTTAGAAACTTTTCATAATAAAAAAGGTTGTTGTTGTTTTTTTTTAAGTAAGCGAAGGAAAGCAGGTCAGAGCATGTTCGATACAGTTCATTCATGGAAACATGGAGGGGACACACCCACACGTGTGCACAGCTTAAGAAGAAAATCAAACCATAACACGTTAAAACTTCTAGACGCTATCCCTGGGTGGCAGAATTATAAGTGATCTCACTGTGTTTACTCCCTCCCTCATTGTTTACAATTTTTGATGAGTATTTCTTAGTTTTACCATCAGGAAAAACAAGCTCCTTTCAGTATATATATCTTTGAATAACTAACAGGTCTGCTGCCTTAAGTCCCTCCTGTGAGCAGCAATTCTAGAGTTAAGCTGATGAATGAGAGCTTATTGCTTGACTAATCTTTCTTGTTACTGGAGTTTGCGGGCTATTAAAGCACATTACCCTATGCAGTAATATAACATCTGAGATCATGTCAAACGCACGTTCGAATGGTGAAAATGGCATGTTTCACAGGCATGCCATAAAGAGCATAATTGGACCCATTAACTATGACGCATGTGATTTCCAAAGGTTACTGAATAAATAATGTTATTTAACAAAGTGAAATTGGAATGTGAATTGACTGAAATTAGAGTCCATTTCCCTTCTGAAAATTCCATCCCTTTCTTCAGACAGTGAACCGACGGGAGCATTCTCTCCAGCCGACTGACAAGTCATGGGTGAGCGGGGAACAGCTGGCCTTGACAACGCCTGACTTCCCCTGCCCCCACCGCATAGGTGCGCCAGGAGGCTTCACTGGGGGGTGGCTCACTGTATTAGAAAAACTCAGTTCAATCCACCTCCTGTGTTTCTCTTTGGGGTGTCACCTTTACTCCCACACAGCTCACAGCTCTGGTCACAAAAGGTGTGGTTCCCAACCCCCCCCCCCCCACACACACACACACACAAGCAATTCTCTGTAACACCAGCTGGGTGTCCCATGATTTAACTCAACTGTAGCACTGCCTCCCCGGAGACAGTGTCAGATCCCACAGGGGAAGGACTCAGTCTCCTGACACTGCCTGCCCCCATTTCAGAGGCCAGCCGCAGGCCCAGGCCATCATCTATGACAAAGAGGCTCCAGATCACAGGGTCCGACAGCCCTGTCCTCAGGTTGGATTAATTCACTAGAGCAGCTCACAGAGCTCAGGGAAATACTTAGCTTACATTTGCCCGTGTGTTTAAGGACATGATGAAGGACGCGGACGAACAACCCGATAAAGAGATTCGAAGGGCAAGGTCTGGGAGGGTTCCACGTGCAGAAGCTTCTGTCCCTGTGCAGTTGGGGTCCATGAGCCTCCAGATGTGGATGTGTTCACCAGCCTGGAGCGCTCCAAGCCCCACGCTATCGGGACTTTCTGGAGGCTTCCTCGCCTAGGCATGCTAGTTTTTAACTCCATCCCCAGCCGCTCTCCCGCCTCTGGAGGATGACGGGTGGGGCTGAAAATCCCAAGCTTTTCATCTTTCTGGTGACCAGCCCCCATTCAAGAGCCATCCAGGAGCTCGACCCAGACTCACCTCGACAGAACAAAAGATGCCCCTAGTGCTCTTATCGTTTTGGAATTTACAGGGGTCTCAGAAGCCACACAACAGGGGTCAAAGACTAAATATTAGAACAAAAGATGGTCAGCACGCCTGGGTGGCTCAGTCCGTTAGGTGTCTGACTCTTGATTTGGGCTCAGGTCGTGATCTCACGGTTCCTGGGTTTGAACCCTGCGTCACGCTCTGCTCTGACAGTGCGAAGCCTGCTTGAGATTCTCTCTCCCTCTCTGTCCCTCCCCTGCCTGTGTTCTCTCTTTCTCTCTCTTGAAATAAATGAATATTTTTGTTTAAAGAACAAAAAATGATCCTACTGTTCTAATTATTTAGGAAACTACAAGGGTCTTAGGAGCTCTGTGCCAGGAACTAGGGGAAGAGACGAATGTGCCTATTTTCCATTAACTCACATTCACATGCTAGGCACATGTGTTTAGTGCCTACCATGCCGAAGGTCCTATGTTTGGAACTTTGGGGAAAGGTTGGGGGGAACTAGAAGGATGAGGGTTTTAAAAATGACTTTTGGGGGCACCCAGGTGGCTCAGTCCGGATAAGCGCCTGACTTTGGCTCAGGTCATGATCTCGTGGTTTGTGGGTTCGAGCCCAGCATGGGGCTCGGAGCCTGGAGCCTGCTTCAGATTCTGTGTCTCCTTCCCTCTCTGCCCCTCCCCCACTCACGCTCTCTCTCACGCGTGCTCTCTCTCTCTCTCTCTCTCTCAAAAATAAACTTTTAAAAAAACATTAAAAAGAAAAATAAAAGTGACTTGTTAAATACACACCTTGCTTCAGAAGACTGTAGTCTAGTTGGGATCACACACACACACACACACACACACACACACAACTGATACTAGAAAAACAATTACAGAACGGCAGGTGTTCTCTGCTCTTACAGACTAAGCTGTGTCTCCCCCACTCCCTAACCCCTGTGTAATTGTATTTGGACGCAGGACCTTTGTGAAGGTAATTAAGGTTAAATGAGGTCATGAGAATGGGGCCTCAGCGTCCTTACAAGAAGAGAAAGAGAGAGAGAGACACCAGGAGTGTGTGTGCACAGAGGAAGGGTCCCGTGAGGATCCCGTGGGAGACAGCCGTCTGCAAGCCGAGGAGAGAGGTCTCACCAGAAACCAGATGTGCCAGCACCACAGGCGTCCAGCCTCCAAAACCGTGAGCACGAACATTTCTGTTGTTTTGGGCCACCAGTCTATGGTGTTCTGTTATGGCGGCCCTAGAGGACTAAGACCCCCGTGGCTCACATTTCTTCACTTTACAGAAAGTGCTTCACATTCTTCACTTCCAGACACACCGACTTTACTCTTCAGGAATGGCCACTCCAACCAGGAGCCAATGGTAGCCATGGAAAGTCCCCCTGCCTGCCTCCCCCCCCCCCCCCACTTCTTGGAATCCCCTCCCAAACATAGGATGTCTGGGATATCCAAGCCCGGGAGCAGAGCTAGCCCGGGAAGAGCCTTCGGGTGGATGAGAATAAGGCCCCTTCTTGGAGTCAGTACAGCCCTGGGTGCGTAGACAGTATCAGCTGAGTGATCAGAAAATGGCACCCCTTCCTCCGTGCAGGCTCAGCCCCAGGCCAGGGCGCACAGCCGGGCCAGCAGAGTCCCACTGTGCTGCTTGGCTGATGTCCTCATGCACAACCGTCTGCCAACCCCCAGTCCAAACCCCTGACCACCTGTTCTGTGGCCAGCTTCTCACCCCAGTCCGGGGCCACTTTGACAGCAGAGGATGGCAATAGAAATAGACACGGGGAATAGTGGACACCTGAGGTCCCCCCCTCATTCCCCCACAGCCAGCCCCAGCCCTCGTCCCACAGCTGCCAAGGCCATGTTCCTCACTCGCCACAGGCTCAGAACCTCAGCCCAGCCTGGGTCTGGGGGTTCCTGTGACCTGCAGACGGCACCTCCTTCTTTGCCTCTATCCCAGGTGCCTCGGTCATCCCCGACAAGGCTAAGTAAGGCTAACCTGGCAAATGGTTTAATGTCCCCGGAGGCACTCAGGAGGGAACTCCCTACTTACCTGCCTCCTAATTATTGCTGCAGAAAATCCCCCCGAGGGAGAAATACAAATGAAATGAGATACCACCTCCCACCTGTCAGAATGGCTAACATTAACAACTCAGGCAACAACAAAAGTAGGCGAGGATGCGGAGAACGAGGATCCCTTTTGCAGTGTTGGTGGGAATGCAAGCTGGTGCAGCCACTCTGGAAAACAGTGTGGAGGTTCCTCAAAAAACTAAACATAGAACTACCCTACGACCCAGCAATTGCACTACAAGGTATTTACCCAAGGAATACAGGTGTGCTGGTTTGAATGGGCACATGCACCCCCATGTTTATAGCAGCACTATCAACAACAGCCAAAGTATGGAAAGAGCCCAAATGTCCCTCAATGGATGAATGGATAAAGAAGATGTGGTATATATATATACAATGGAGTAGTACTCGGCAATCAAAAAGAATGAAATCTTGCCATTTACAACTGTGTAAATGGAACTTGCCATTTACAACTATGTGGATGGTATTATGCTAAGCAAAATTAGTCAGATTAGACAAATATCCTATGACTTCACTCATATGAGGAATTTAAGAGACAAAACGGATGAACATAAAGGAAGGGAAGCAAAAATAATATAAAAACATGGAGGGGGACATAACATAAGAGACTTAAATACAGAGAACAAACTGAGGGTTGCTGGAGGGGCTGTGGGTGGGGGGATGGGCTAAGTGGGTAAGGGGCATTAAAGAAGACACTTGTTGGGGATGAGCACTGGGTGTTACACACAGGGGATGAATCACTCAATCTACTCCTGAACTCATTATTGCACTATACGCTAGCTAACTTGGATGTAAACAAATAAATAAATGAATACTTATAATGGTGAAAGAAAAAAAGGAAGAAAGGAATGAAGAAAGAAAGAAAGAAAGAAAGAGAAAGAAAGAGAAAGAAAGAAAGAAAGAAAAGAAAAGAAAGAAAGAGGAAAGAAAGAAGAAAGAAAGAAAGAAAGAAAGAAAGAAAGAAAGAAAGAAAGAAAGAAAGAAAATCCCCCTGAGGGTCTGCCAGTGTGGTCGGGAAGGGTGGGAGCCATGACCCCCATGACCCCTCAGCTCTCCAGGGGTCCCTACTCCCTGAGGCTCTCTGCCCCAGGGCGGCTGTAGAAGCTCTTACAGAAAGGCCCATCTGTGCAAAACGAACATCCCAACCCTTGGGTAACACTTGCTACCCCAGTGGTAATTTCCATGCAAAAGGATGTCCAACATGAGCTCAGATTGAAGAATCAGACTGAATTTTTAAAGGAATGAAAACGTGGGGTGCCTGCGTGGCTCAGTCGGTTAAGCGTCCAACTCTTGATTTCAGCTCAGGTTATGATCTCACAGTTTGTGGGTTTGAGCCATAAGTCGGGCTCTGCACTGACAACATATAGCGTGCTTCGGATACTCTTTCTCTCTTCTCTCTCTACCCCTTCTCCCCCACTCAAGCACACTCATATTCTCTCTCTCTCTCTCTCTCTCTCTCTCAAATAAGTAAATAGGGCACCTGGATGGCTCAGTCAGTTAGGCATCTGACTTCAGCTCAGGTCATGAGCTCACGGTTTGTGGGTTCGAGCCCTGCGTTGGGCTCTGTGCTGGCAGCTCAGAGCCTGGAGCCTGCTTTGGGGTCTGTGTCTCCCTCTCTGCCCCTCCCCTCTCTCTCCCTCTCAAAAATAAATAAACGTTAAAAAAATTTTTTTAGGGGCGCCTGGGTGGCGCAGTCGGTTAAGCGTCCGACTTCAGCCAGGTCACGATCTCGCGGTCCGTGGGTTCGAGCCCCGCGTCGGGCTCTGGGCTGATGGCTCAGAGCCTGGAGCCTGTTTCCGATTCTGTGTCTCCCTCTCTCTCTGCCCCTCCCCCGTTCATGCTCTGTCTCTCTCTGTCCCAAAAATAAATTAAAAACGTTGAAAAAAAAATTTTTTTTTTTAAATTTTTTAATAATAAGTAAATAAACATTTGAAAAAAGAGAGAATGAAAATGTACCAACACCATTATGGAAATGCAGATTCAGAAGGGGCTTCTCTTCTTCTACCTCACTCCACTGATACCATACCTGAGGATCAAGAATAAGAATGACACGCTTTGTCTTGGACGTGATTGTGAACCAGGCGAATCAACAGAGAACACCCTCCACCAGAAGTTCAGTGTGGTGCGAAAGACAACTTTGGAAAGACCTTCCAGCTGAAAACACCTTCCTCACATACCTTCACAGGGCCGCCATTACTGCTTTATTCCTTTGGCCCAATTCTCAGCCCTTTTAAAAAATACAACCATTTCTGGGGGGAGGGACCTACAGAGCTCTTGGTATTGCACCCTATTCAGCGGCAGTTAAGGGAAAGGGCTCTAGAACCAGGCTTAGGGATTGGGATCCTGGCTCTGCTACTCGCTGGCACATGACCATGGGAAGGTCATTTAGCGTCCCCTTGAGTCCATTCCTAGAATGAAGGTCACCCTCGTACTTGCCTCCCAGGCTTGCCGCAAGCATTAACTGAAGTGATATTGAGCCGGTCAGCGGTCAGCGTAGGGACTGTCACGTAGAAAGCAATCACCAAACGTTAACACTGTCAGTCTTTAATACGCAAATATAAATAGTCTATCAGCTTTGATTCTCAGGGGATGAGAGACATTGAAACATGGTTGGTTTTCAATTAACTGACCAAGGAGTCAGTGATTCCAGCATCTCCCAGTTGTCACCTGCCTTTTCTGTAATGTCACCCAATCTCGCGCTGACGTCATTTTCCCTCCCTACATAAGACCAGCCATATTCGCTGCAATACCATCTCTTCCCTCCTGTTCTTTAGGACCCGGGTCCCTCCCACACACGAGGCGAAGCAGCTTCACTCGGTCCGAAGGTGAGCCAACCGCCTGCCCTTGGCCTTGCGGGGAAACTGATATGGAAGGCAGAAGCTACCGAGAGCTGTTTAAAAACCAAGCCCAGGGCGCTTTGCTGAGGGCGAGGTGAATATGGCTGAAATCCTGTCCCTCTCCAGTGGCCGTAAATTTGATTTCATCAAAAAAGCATGGGTTGAGGATTTAATGGAAGCCCGTCTCCAGCTTGGAAAGAAGAAGAGTAAAAGGGGAGCGGTTATTGACATTTTTACTGCCTAGCAGGAGATGCATGTCTGCCCCAAGTGAGTGAATCAGGGAATCCATCAGCATGGGAAAATGCATGAGGCGCCAATCAATCTCTCTCCCACTAAAGTGGAGCTGGGCAACATCACCCGCCAAGCTGTGCACCAGGTGAGCGCCAGCTCTGCTCCCAGACTTACAGAGCCAGTAAGGGCACAGCTGGACTGGAATTTGGCTGAAAATCTCTGAAAGGGATGTACTCTCTCCCCTCTCCGATATCCTCAGCCTTTGAGATCTGAATCTCCCTAGTATAGGGGGTGGGGGGAAGGGTGTTGCTCTGTAAATTACCTGAGGGTAACAGTAGTTCCCTGACCCCGCCCTAATTCCAAAATACCTCCTCTACCATTGGAGTCACTGCTTTGAGTTTATTTTCAGGCAGGCTATGTTCCCATTCCTCTTTTTTTTTTTTCATTTTTTTTAATATGAAATTTATTGTCAGATCAGTTTCCATACAACACCCAGGGCTCATCCTAACAGGTGCCCTCCTCGATGCCCATCACCCACTTTCCCCTCCCTCCCACCCCCAGCAACCCTCAGTTTATTCTCAGTTTTTAAGAGTCTCCTATGGTTCCCATTCCTCTTTTAAATTTTTTTTTTTAACGTTTATTTATTTTTGAGACAGAGAGAGACAGAGCATGAACGGGGGAGGGTCAGAGAGAGGGAGACACAGAATCGGAAACAGGCTCCAGGCTCTGAGCTGTCAGCACAGAGCCCGACGCGGGGCACGAACCCACGGACCGCGAGATCGTGAACTGAGCCGAGGTCGGCCGCTTAACCGACTGAGCCACCCAGGTGCCCCCCCATTCCTCTTTTAAAAGTTATATTGGGGCGCCTGGGTGGCTCAGTCGGTTAAGCGTCCGACTTCGGCTCAGGTCACGATCTCACGGTTTGTGAGTTCGAGCCCCGCGTCCGGCTCTGTGCTGACGGCTCAGAGCCTGGAGCCGGCTTCGGATTCTGTGTCTCTTCCTTTCTCTGTGCCTCCCATGCTCACGCGCTCTCTCTCTCTCTGTCGCTCAATAATAAATAAACGTTAAAAAAAATTTTTTTTAATTATAAATATTTTAAAAATAAAAAATAAAAATCATAAACATCCTGGAGTGATAATGACATACAAATATTATCAGATATTAATGGCAGAGGCTGACTTGGTTTGTAGTTCCTTCTCCCGATGGGGTGAGCCGCAAGTCGGCTGCTGGGGGAGGGATTTGGTATTGGGTAGAACATCAGAGACGGTCGCAGACCCACAAAGGCCTATGCTCCCCCTCCATAGGGTCAAGCTCTTGCTGTGGAGCCATCCAGAAACTACATTTCCCAGCTCCCCTTGCCTTTGGATGCAACTCCGTGTTCCACCATTCCTTGCCAATGGAATGTGGGTGAAAGTGATACATGTCACTTCTGGACTGACATGGTTAAGTATCAGGTATGTGATTCTCCACACCGTTCCCTCCATCTGCCGGCTAGCACAGGCCTTTGTTGGTGACACCAGGCTTGCCTTCCTGTAGCACGAGGTGGCAAAGCCAGCAGACAGAAGCCACTTAAGTCCCTGACTCGCCCTCAGAAGAGAATCGCCTGACTCAGGATGGACTGTGATGGTGATTTGGGGGTGGTTTGCACAGACATTGGTTTGTATAGACCTCAAGGGAGGGGCATTGGCAGAGAACAGGCTCTCACAGATGGGGCTGTGGGGTATGAAGGCAATGGGTGGTTTAGGGGAAAGAGAAACGGCACTCACACTGTGGTCAGGGATTCCCAGATGGCGGCCACCCCCATTAAGCCATGTGAGATCACCTGACGAGCAGAAGGAACCAAGGTTCCAAAGAGCAGTTGTTTTGTCAGAAGAAACTGAGTGATGGGTTGTTTTAAATTTTTGTTTTGGTTTTGATTTGACTTTCATGAGGCCTGAAAACCATTCCAAACAAGATGCAGTCTGTCCTTGAGCTTCCCCACATACCTGGAAATCAAACTCCATAGAAATCTCTCCGAAGTCCACATACAACGCTGATGCACTCATGTCAGTAGTTTCCAGAACCTCCAAACTGAGATTTAGACCAGCCGGCAATGTGAGGTAAACCAGGTGAACTTACGGATGGTAAATATTTTACCCATTAGTCTCCTGCCCTTGGAGTCTGTCATACGGTTCCCTTCCTATGTGCAAGGACTGTTCTAGGAACCTGGTATATATCAGTAAATGTCTGTTGAATAATAAATAAAACACTATTCAAAATCATCTTGTCAATCAGTTAAAGTATCTCCTAAGTGGCTTCTATGCAAGCAAGATCCCCCCAGCCTGCTTTCTCTATAAATGGGAGGGGTGGGGGGAATAGAGTGTGGAAAATGGAAACCATCTCAGACAAAGCTCTCCCACACCATAGTGTTGGTTAAGGATTGGCCCAGATCTGAAGTAGACCATTCATCCCCCTGACAATTTCTGCGCTGAACTTTCTTAGGATGACATCGACAGGTGAATTAACTTGCTTCTTTCTCTCATTAAGGCTTTTGAAAGTCCCCATTGAAGTCCTAACACACACACACACACACACACACACACACACACACACACACACACAGTGGGATAGATAGTATTGAACACTCTAACAATCACTGTTCCGAGAGGCAAACAACAGAAAACAACTCCAGCTAAATTAAGCAGAAGAGGAATGTATCTGCAGTCCATTGGCTAGTTCACAGAATCGCTGGAAGTTTGGAGACTCAGGATCAAAAGAGAAAGACGAAGAGAAATAAGGCACTGAGAAGATCACACCCTGAGAACAGTCTTCTTAACACACCATCACTGACGCCACTGTCACTGGACTCTTGTCTGTATCACATCCTGTGCGACTCTGCACTCAAGTTTCAAAGTCCTAGGACGGAACATCCAATTGACTCAGGCTGTGTCACATGCCTACACCCTAGCTGCCAGGAAGCTAGGAAAGGTGGTAACTGCCACCACCTTCATTTTCTCAGATGGGTTATTTGGAGACTAATATGTCAAAAATAATATGTTCCATCCCTTTGGCTCCCCACGTTTCCTCACCCTACGAACTTAACACGACTACCTTCAAAATACTGCCAAGTACTTTCAGGGCAGTTGGTTAAGCATCTAACTCTTGATTTCAGCCCAGGTCATGCTCTTACGGTTTGTGAGATGGAACCCCCACATCGGGCTCTGTACTGACAGCACAGAGCCTGCTTGGGATTCTCTCCCTCCCTCTCTCTGCCCTTCCCCTGGTCTCTCTCTCTCTCTCAAAATAAAGAAACTTTATAAATGAATGAATGAATGAATGAATGAATAAAATACTGAAAGTACTTTCTTTTTTAAATTTTTTTAATGTTTTTTATTTATTTTTTTTTAAGAGATAGAGACACAGCATGAATGGGGTAGGGCATAGACAGAGGAAGACACAGAATCTGAAGCAGGCTCCAGGCTCTGAGCTGTCCTCACAGAGTCCAACATGGGGCTCGAACCCACAAACCATGAGATCATGACCTGAGCCAAAGTTGGGCGCTTAACTGACTGAGACACCCAGGCGCCCCTGAAAGTACTTTCAATTCACCCGCAGGTGAGGCACCCACATGACACTAATTATCCAGCTCAAAGTCTATGATCTCTAGACCATACATATTCCGTGTCTAATTCTGTTGCCATCCTGTCTTGATGTTCTAGGTATCATCAATATTCTGTCTTGATACTCTAGGTACTTATTACCTAGGTGTCCTAAGTGATACATTATATAATAATCATCAAGACTATAGGAATAATGGGAGACAGGCAAATGAAAGGAAATTAATCAAAATTATAAAAGTACATATTAAAATATTAGAAAAAGCAATAGTTGGGGCGCCTGGGTGGCGCAGTCGGTTAAGCGTCCGACTTCAGCCAGGTCACGATCTCGCGGTCCGTGAGTTCGAGCCCCGCATCAGGCTCTGGGCTGATGGCTCGGAGCCTGGAGCCTGTTTCCGATTCTGTGTCTCCCTCTCTCTCTGCCCCTCCCCCGTTCATGCTCTGTCTCTCTCTGTCCCAAAAATAAATAAACGTTGAAAAAAAAATTAAAAAAAAAAGAAAGAAAAAAAAAGAAAAAGCAATAGTAAAGAATAGAGTCCATGCGTCAAAAACAGGGTATTTACGTCTCCCAACCTTCACTGCTTATTCCAACTTCTCTTGCATTGTCCGTGGCATCTGCTAGGCAGCTCTTGACCTGGAAAATGCCTTTTCCTCTATTTCAATAAGCAAGAAAGCAAACTAAAACAAAAATGTAAGACCCAAAGGAGAGTGTTTTCATCTGATAGGGACAACAGTACACCTTCCCTGTCCTTTGGGGATATATTGTACCATCAGCTCCATGCCATACTCCAGCATATAGGATATTTTCCATCCCACCATCCTGCAGGATTTTACACTCGTCCACAGCACTGAGCCCCTTAAACTCCCAATAAAACCAGCAGACAACCCCGACATCCTGGTCCCACAGAAACCAGCCTTATCTCAGATGATCTCAGAACGAGTATTGAATAACCCCCAAAAGACTGAGTTTTTCCTGCCCCCACTACACAGCTACTTTAGTAAACAGATGCAGTCCTTTTGCAAAAGATTGGAAGAAAAGATTCATAGAATGTGCTTGTGGCAATACTGCAGTATCTTCCCTGGAGGAACCCTGTCACCCCTTTGTTCAAAGAGCTCTGTGCCTGGCCGCTGACTCGGATTTAGGATGAGGTAAGGGCCATGACTTTGACCGCCACATCTTTAAGGGGATTTTTGGTCTGTTTCTTTTATAGATCAAGTAAGACCTTAGTGGGCACCCGTTTATTTCAATTCTATAGTCCCTGGAATTAACTAGCCCCCAAAGATACAGGTGGGTCGAAACATTCTGATTACTAATCTAACTAGACACAGGTCATAATTTGGTAACCATCTTGATTCTCACTCCAGCCTGTGCCATTCCAGAATTCTGTCACCCTGACTGAAATCAGGGAGCCCGTTTCAGCTAGTGTCTCCTACCAGCAAGTAGAGATTTCCCACTATAGTACTTTCCAAAGATGCCAATACTCTCTCAGCAATCTTTTTTCAGAATATATTAATGAAAAGGAATGTCTAGGCCCTCTTGAGGGCCATGTTCAGTGCCACCCCTCATCCCAAGAAACCAGGTCCCTTGTGCTAGACTCTAAACCCCTCAGAGGGTTCCACTCAGGTCCTCCTCTGGCTGTGCCCCTCTCCATGGGATAAGGACTCTCATAAGTTTACAGCAATCGACAGCTGTGGTTTCATCTGAAGTTTCAACTGGGTAGGGAGTTGGGGGACGGATCTGCTTCTAAGCTCACTTACATTGTTATTGGCAGGCTTCAACCCTTTAGGACATGGGGCTATAGAGTGACTCACAATATGTCAACTTGATTCTCCCAGGGAGCTGAGAAAGTGAGAGAGAGAGAGAGAACCCCAAGATTAAAACCACAGTGTTTTTATGAGCCTTAATCTCAGAAGTGATATTGTGTCTGTTATACTCTATTCATTAGAACGACTTCCCTAGGTCCAACCCAATACAGCAGGAAGGGATTACACAAGGATGTAAATATCAGGAGGCTGGTATTGGGGCAGTCCCAGCACAACTTCCTTAGTGGGGTTCAGGAATATTCCCAAATCAGGACGTCTTTGTACAGGCAACAAAACAACAAATGTCCATGACAAGCATCTAGGTAAATTAAGTATCCAAAGATGAAGGAAACCAATATAGACCCTGAAAAAAATAAGCTAAAATCACAGTATAATCTTAGAAGTTCCCTGTCTCGTTCTTGTTTTGTTTCTGTAGACATTTGTGCAAGTCTGGCCATTTACGTATGCCGAGAGACAGTGCCCACGTGGTGTGATTCAACAGACACAAAGAAAATCTGCGTCCTGGGACTGAGGAAGCCTCTACCCCCAGCTGCCATGCTTTCACTCTGTCTCACACTTGGCGCATTCCAATATTGGAAAGGTGTTCTTTGAGCACAAAGCTCTTGACTTAAGGCAAACAACTCTGAGTCTGTTAACACAGGAAAATGTTCTCAGTCATTACTACCTTGGCATGAATGTGGTGGCTCAGATCATTTGTAGAACATATATTTTTTAAATGTCTATTTATTTTGAGGCAGAGAGTGCATGTGTGAGCACGTGTGAGCAGGGGAAGGGCAGAGAGAGAGGAAGAGAGAATCCCAAGCAAGTTCCATGCTGTCAGTGCAGAGCCGTACTTGGGGCTCGATTTCACTAACCATAAGATCATGACCTAAGCCAAAGTCAAGAGTAGGATGCTTAACTGGTGCCCCTGTAGGATATACTTTGATTGTGAAAGAAAAGTAGTAAAGAAGAAAGAGCGGGAAGATCCCTAGGGACGATTTTGATGTGATCCCAACCACCGGAAGAGAAGGAACATTGAGATGAGGTACATCAAAGCCATCCTTCATTTTCTTTAACGTTCTTCCCACAATTTTGAGTCCACAACAAACAATCATATTGCCCTTATATATAGTGCTTGCTTTCTCTGACCCTTTATTCTTACAGTGACCTAGTGAGGCGGGGACCACTTCCACTGTTTAATAAGGAGGTAACATGACTTGCCCCAGGCCACACAGCCATTTTCCTACTTCACAGCAGAGTCAGAATTACAATCAAAGGATGTGGATTCTAATAGCAATGTTCTTTCCACTGTAATATCTTCCAGCCTAAAAAAGAGGGGAGCGGCAAAGGGGGTTTTCCAGAGCGATCAGTAAGAGAAGGACTCATTCATGACAAGGATAACATCACTCCTTATAACACTGACAACACAAGTAAAACAAATCCCTGCTTGAAAGGCTGGCACACACCTTCGTAGGTATTAGGGATTCTGTATTCCAATCTCCAACATCAAAGCCTCGATTAGATGGAAATGAATGAGCAAACAAACAAACATCCTCTTAAATACAGAGAACAAATTGGTGGTTGCCAAGGGGGCAGATGAGTGAAACAGATGAAGGGGATTAAGAGGTACAAAGTTCCGGGCCACCTGGGTGGTTCAGTCCATGAAACGCTTGAGTTCGGCTCAGGTCATGATATCGCAGTTCCTGAGTTCAAGCCCCACATCAGGCTCTCTGCTGTCAGCGCAGAGCTGGCTTCAGATCCTCTGTCCCCCTCTCTCTCTGCCTGTCTCCCACTCACATGCACTCTCTCTCTCTCTCAAAAATAAAATGAACAGTAAAAAAAATAAAATAAAATACACACTTCCAGCTGTAAAATAAATAAGTCACGAGGATGAAAAGTACAGCATCGGAAATAGAGTAATAATGATCCTGTGATAATATCGTGTGGTAGCAGATGGTGACTACGCGTATTGTGGCGAGCATTGCATAAAGTATAGAATTGTCAAATCTATATGTTGTACACCTGAAATGAATGTAACGTTGTATGTTAATTATTCCTCAATTTCAAAATTTAGAAAAGCGGGTAGAACATTTGGGAAAGGGTAGTTTAAGTTGAACGGGAAGCCATTCAGTTTTGATGCTAAAGCATGCAGTCTCTAGAATGGCGCTTTGGAATATTACGACTTGTAGAGGACAAGTTTCCCTCCCAGAAGTTGCGTTTTAGGGTCTAACATCCAGACACAGCCAAGGAAAAGGCTGATACGAGGCTAAGCCATGAGTCTTAGGTGACTCATTAAGTTCTGGTTTTTATCTTGTCTTCCACACTTGAGAGTAAAGGGGCAAAAATCTGTTGCTGAAGGAGAAGTGTGAGCACACTGTTTCTGTGAAGGGCCACATAAGTAAACACTTTAGACTTTGTGGGTCAGACAGTCTATGTCACAATTATTCGGTCCTACCATTCTAGGGCAAAAGCAGTCATGTGTTTTTGTTTTAAATGATTAGGCGTGGCCAGGGCCGACCCAGGAGTGGTCAGGTCCTTGCAGGACCCAGAGAGTGTGCATCTGTTGAATTCTTGTGCCCTGGGCTCCTTGCTTCTCCTACCCAATCCCAGTCCTGGGCGTGGCTATGTTGCAAGGAAATTTTACTTACAAAAGCAGTGGCATCACAGAGCCAAAAGGTAGAAACCTAAGTGTCCGTCAGCTGAGGAATGGAGGAAAAAAAATACGGTAGATCCCTGGATTGGAATATTATCCAGCCATAAGAATTGCTAAGTAAAAGAAGACAGTCACAGGGGCGCCTGCGTGGCTCAGTTGGTTAAGCGTCCGACTTCGGCTCAGGTCATGATCTTGCGGTTCACGAGTTTGGGCCCTGAGTCAAGCTCTGTGCTGACAGCTCAGAGCCTGGAGCCTGCTTCAGATTTTGGGTCTCCCTCTCTCTGCCCCTCCCCTGCTCATTCTCTCTCTCTCTCTCTCTCTCTTTCACACACACACACACACACAAATAAACATTTTTTTAAAAAAAGAAGACAGTCACAAAAACCATATATTATATGATTCCATTCATATGAATGGAATATCCAGGAGGAAAAATCTATAGAGACAGAAAGTAGATTAGTGGTTGCTTAGGGGAGAGAAGGGAAATGGGGAGATGTCGGGGGGACAGAAACAGCTCAAGGGTACTGGTTTCTTTTTGACATGATGAGGATTTTCTAAAACTGTGGTAATGGCTGCATGTATCTGTGAATATACTAAAAACCATTGAATTGTACACTTTAAGTTGACAAATTATATTTATATGAATTATATCTCAATAAAGCTGTTAAAGACCCAAAAGAACAGCTGGCAGACCAGATTTGGCCCACTGGCCATAGTTTGCCAACCATGCTCCTGTATGCAGTTTTTTATTTTATTTTATTTTATTTTATTTTATTTTATTTTATTTTATTTTATTTTAAATGTTTATTCTTGAGAGTGCGTGTGAGCAGGGAAGCATCAGATAGACAGGGAGACAGAATCTGAAGCAGGGTCCAGGCTCTGAGCTGTCAGCACAGAGCCCGATGTGGGGCTCGAACCCACGCACCGCGAGATCATGACCTGAGCCAAAGTCGGACGCTTAACCGACTGAGCCACCCAGGCACCCCCCTGTATGCCCTTTTTAAAAAATTGATCTGCTTTCACCTTCGGAGGAAACCTGCAAGGCAGGTACTATTTTTGAGGCTCCGAATGACTGGGTCACTTGCCCAGGGTCAATCAGCTGACAAGTGGAGGACCAGAGGCCCCGCCGACCTCAGAGGGCATGCCATGTACTGTGTCAGTCAGACAAAAAGCCTCGCTGTTTTGTCTCCTCTAGAGTGCAGTTGACCTTTGAACAACACAAAGGTCACAGGTGCCGACCGCCCCCAGCCAAAAACCCTCGTTCAATTTTTGGCTGCCCAACAAATTTAACTACTAACAGCCGACTGTCGACCCGAAGCCTTGCCAATAATATAAATGGCCGATTAAAACATTTTGTCTGTATTCTTGCAACAAAGTAAGCTAGAGAAAAGATAATATTATTTTAAAAACCATAAGGAAGAGGAAAGGCACCTACAGTTCTGTATGTGTTCATCAAAAAGAATCGGCATGTAATGGACCCGCACGTTTCAAACCCGTGTTGTTCAAGGGTCAACTGTCTATGTCCAGAGCAGTGTGCTTGGTAAGGATGCAATAAACTGTTGGTTGGTTGGCTTGGTTTGTATTTAGAGAAATCACTTAGTGCAACAGTTAGGAAGACAGACTCTGGGGGCGCCTGGGAGGCTCAGTCAGAGAGGCAAACAACTTTTGATCTCGGGGTTGTGAGTTCGAGCCCCATGTTGGGTGTAGAGATCACTTAAAAATAAAATCTTACAAAAAGAAGAAGGAGGGGGAGAGGGAGGGGAGGAGGAGGAGGACCCTAAACAAATTGCTGCCCTTTGCTGTGCCTCAGTTTTCTCATCTGTAAAATGAGAATAAAACTCCTGTCTCCTAGGATAGGTGTGAGAAATTAACGAATTGCTCATAGTAAACATTTTAGAACCCTGAATCCTATTTGCTACTGTTAGGTACCAGCCAGGCTTCCGAGGGTGTTGATTGTGTCACAGGGAATACAATCTATCTCAATGATGGACAATCGAGGCATCAAAACAGACCAGCGAGGAAAATCCGGGAAACAGAGGAGAGGTGCTTGGCCCTGATCAAGTCACGCCATAAATGGGTCTTACTGCTTGTGCAAATCGCCGACCCCCCCGAGCATCTGGCTCTCCCGAGTGCACGGGACCTCTGGGGCCTGGGCAAGCCCTGGGGTGACAGGCAGAGGGGGCCATTCTGGCCGGCTGGGCCCGCGGACGAGGGCGCACACCCGGCATCAGGCCCACAGCACCGCCCAGCTGCGCCTCACTTTCCATTTAGCTTATAATAGCAGATATGAAAATTTCATCAGCTTTCCTGCTTTACTCTTGTGAAATATTAAACGTTAATAAATTATTAAGCTCAATGTAAAATACTACAAATGTTCATAGATCTCATCAAGAGGTACTTCAGAAGCGCGTTTGTTATAGGGCTATTTCGGGCCAAGCAATCTACTCCGATAAGGGGCGCCTTTTTTCTTCTTCCATTATTTGTGCTTCTTGATAGGGAAATGTCTATTCTGGGATTTGGGGGCGGCCGACGAGGACAGAAATAAGGAGGCAGGACGTCTGTCCGCATGGCTGCTTCACCCATCCAGGGATGACTGTGGGCAGGATCTGGAGTCTGGGGTAAGGGGGACGTTGACAGGGTGGAGCCCAAACTTTGGGGAGACAGGCGTCCCCCGAGTGACCTTAGCGCTCAGCCCCTGAAGCAGGACAGTCACCCCAGTCGGGCCTGCACCAGGGGGTTCTGATGGCCTAGGGACGTAGATTTGGTGAACTGGGTCAAGTCTGCTTTTCAGGGAGTCTGGGGCTCTTTCCCAGACAGAAGGCCAGGGGCTTGTGACACCAGCTCATCTGAAGGCCACCTTCCCGGGGAGCAGAGAGCTCGCCATCCCCGGGGAAGAACGTGCAGAGAAACGTGCAGAAGGACCTGTGAGGTGAGCCCTGCTGCTGCTTCGTTCCCCCTCCTAGCCTCCTGGACACATATCTGGGTGAGAAAGAGACAGAAGGCTCCAGAAGGAACCAGGAATGGAAGCCCCCACTGCACTGCGCCCCAGCGACTCTGCTTGGGGACCCGTCTTGCAAAGCGGAGGCACTTTCCCCTGCTTTGTCACAGATTGCCCTATCGCTCAGCACACGGGTGACAGTGAGCCGCAGACTAGAGCTCCGGACACAGGACGGCGTGGAGCATGATGACGTCTGGTGGCCCGGCCGTTCCTGGGACGGCAGCCCCAGACACAGGTGGGCTCGAGCATCAGAAGGACGCTGTGGGGCAAAGAGACAACTGCGCCTTGCCGAGCATCTGGGCAGCCCTGCCCCCCTTCCGTCCTCCCCCCCACCAACACCTGAGACCACCCCTCGCACCTCCCCCTCCCGCTCAACCCAGGAGGCCTTCCTGGCGCTGGCTCAAGTGTCCTTCACTCTGCCATCCTGCCTAACTCCCTGTCTCTGTGTATCTGCTCATGCGATCTATTTTGTAAATCAGAGCAGCATCCGACCTAGCAGCAAAGAGCCAGCGTGACAGGAATGGTTTTGCCCACAATAGAAAACTGACCTGGGGCGCCTGGGTGGCTCAGTCGGTTAAGCGTCCGACTTCGGCTCAGGTCACGATCTCACAGTTCGTGAGTTCGAGCCCCGCGTCGGGCTGTGTGCTGACAGCTCAGAGCCTGGAGCCTGCTTCACATTCTGTGTCTCCCTCTCTCTCTGCCCCTTCCCTGCTCATGCTGTGTCTCTCTCTGTCTCAAAAATAAATAAACATTAAAAAAAAAATTAAAAAAAAGAAAACTGACCTGCTGTAGCTTAGCACCTAACAGCCCTTCTTGCCTGCTGCACACTGGCCCGGCGGTGGGAGGGTGCAAGAAACCTGCTCCTTCCTGCTCTTGGCACTTTCTACATCTCTTTAGGGCATTTGGGGTTTTCTCTCCTATAGGCGCTTCATGCCACTCCTCTAGACGCGGTGTCCCTCCCATGTAACGTCAAGTACAGAAAACCTGACCTCGGTGGCTTGAGTGAATGTACGAGAAGGGCGGACACAGCAGCTGCCAACAACCCAGCACTGGCTATGCTTCCCCACTCCCTCCCTTAGCGGTCGGCTTTCACACCGCTCTCAGTTCATGGTAACAACGTGGCTGCTGCAGTCCCAGCCATCACATCTGCCTTCGGGGTAGGAGATGGGCCAGTGGGGAGAGCCAGCTGCAGCTTCATAAAACCCCTTTTATCAGAAAAGCAAAAGATACATTCACTGGCGATGCTCGTATCTCTGTCTTCTGCCTAAGCCCCCCTGCCGTGACCCAAATCCACATTCAACGGTCTACTCAGCATCTCTGGGGTTCCCACAGGTACCTGAGAAGACCAGAAGACCTGGGCTTGAGACCGAGCTATGCCACTATCTAGTGACCTTGATAAAGGCACGCAAGCTCGCTGACCCTCAGTTTGCACCTCATCTGGGCCTAATGCACACCCCCACAGAGCTGCTGCAAGGAACAAACCGGATAATACAGGTCAAAGTGCTTTGAAAATCGTAAAGCACACCAGCAGCATCTCCTAAGTGTGCTCCAAGAATAACAGAAACAAAAATGTCTACGCGCAGTCTTTCCCAGGGCCCGCCCCTCCTCCTTCTAGATTCTTCTTTGCCTCGCCAACTCACTGCCCCTCCCCCCCCCCCGTTGTGCGGCATCCTAGCCGCAGGCCGAGAATTCAGAGGGAAGCGGTCTGCATGGGTTAGAAGGCAGGCATGGTGCCCAGGTACGCAGGTCACAGGTGAGGGGAGCAGGATTTGGGGAATGGAGGGGTGAGTCGGGAGGCATATGAGTCAGCTCAGGCGGCCACAGCTACTACCACAGCCTGGGGGGCTTAAACACAGACCTTTATTTTCTCACAGTTCTGGGGGCTGCAAGTCCAAGTCGAAGGTGTCACAGGGCTGGATTCTTCCGGGGCCTCCCTCCTTGGCTTGTAGACGGCCGCCTTCTCCCTGTGTCCTCGCGTGGCCTTCCCTGTGCGTGTCTGTGTCCTAATCACCTGTTCTTGTAAGGACGCCATCCTACTGCATTAGGGCCAACCCTCATGACCTCATCTTATCTCAGTTTGCCCCCAAGGACCCTGTCTCCAAACGCAGTCACCTGCAGAGGGACTGGGGCAGAGCTGCAGCCGTTGGGGTGGTGGAAAGAAGCAGGTGTGACGTGGGAAAGCCTTGAGAAAAAGTAAAGCCGTCATTCTGCCCCACTTCTCCACACCACACATGCACGTGTACCCCATCTGTCCCCTTTTCCCTGCTGGCTCCTGTCAGGGACAAGCCACCATGGAGGAGAATCTCCGTGGGGAGAGAGGGAGAGACCAGACAGAGAGCCGCCCGCGGCTGCCAGCATGGGAAGGGCAAGGGGGGAAGAGTGAGAGGGCCCCGGGGGCGTCTGGGGGTGCCTTGGCGGGAATCTGGCTGCACCCCAGGGCTCTGCACCTTTCTGGGCCAGGAGAGACGCCTCAGCTGGGCCCTGGGTGGATGCTGATGACACAGGAATGCTAAGCTCCTAGAGAAATGAATAGGGGTTGGTTCCTTAGAGAGGTTTAGACAAAGTGCTTAGGAACCCCTGGCTGCGATGATAGGAACCCGACCCTTTGGCTGGAGCCCTGGGCCCTGACATTCAGGCCTGAGCGCGGCGGGCGTTGGGCCCTGTCGGCCTGCTCCACCTCCAAGCCCTCACGGTTGGGGCTGTTCCTCCGCATCTGTGTCAACGCCAGTCTTCCAGGGAAAACCATCTGGAACTTGCCACACCCCTCAGGGTAAGGAAGGAACGGCGGCCTTCTTGAGCCAGTCCCAGCTTTAAAACGCGCTCAGTTCGGGGGCGCCTGGGTGGCGCAGTCGGTTAAGCGTCCGACTTCAGCTCAGGTCAGGATCTCGCGGTCCGTGGGTTCGAGCCCCGCGTCGGGCTCTGGGCTGATAGCTCAGAGCGCGGAGCCTGCTTCTGATTCTGTGTCTCCCTCTCTCTCTGCCCCTCCCCCGTTCATGCTCTCTCTCTCTGTCCCAAAAATAAATAAACGTTGAAAAAAAATTTTTTTTTAAAAAACCCACTCAGTTCGACAGAGCCGCATGGGCGGGATTCTGCCTTCAAGGGGGCCCCCGTCTCCGCCCGGGTACCGGCATCCCCACTGGCAGACGCTGCACCTGCTCTCTTGCCTCGTCCCCCACCTCCTCTCACCCAGGCCGTGTTCAGGACCTCTGACAAGGGGTTCCTGCCTCCAGCCTCGCCTGTTTCTCTCACTCGGATGCCCGCGAGGTCCTCACGAGGGAGGCACCCCGCCACCAGATGAAAAACTCAGCGGCAACCTTCCAGACAGAGGCAGGGGTATGGAGCGTGCTGGGCGGGAGCCCAGGGTCCCCGTCCCACTCCACCCCACCCCGGGTTGGCCCCGTTCATACACCCAACTTCAGGATTATTAAGAGCCCATGTGGCAGCTTTGCCCAAATCAAAAAAGATTCTCCTTCTTAAGACACCTCGTTTCCGGGGCGCCTGGGTGGTGCAGTCGGTTAAGCGTCCGACTTCAGCCAGGTCACGATCTCGCGGTCCGCGAGTTCGAGCCCCGCGTCGGGCTCTGGGCTGATGGCTCAGAGCCTGGAGCCTGTTTCCGATTCTGTGTCTCCCTCTCTCTCTGCCCCTCCCCCGTTCATGCTCTGTCTCTCTCTGTCCCAAAAATAAATAAACGTTGAAAAAAAAAAATTTAAAAAAAAAAAAGACACCTCGTTTCCATTTATTGTAAAACTGTCATTTTCTGATATTTATTATCATCGTTTTCCTATCTTTATTAGAATGAGACATGTTACTTCTACTTTCCACAATAACATACAAATCTATGGTTTCTAGGGATGCTGACGGCACGGAGCCTGCTTGGGTTTCTCTCTCTTCCTCTGTCTCTCTCTCTCTTTCTGCCCCTCCCCCACTCATGCACACTTGCACCCACTCTCCCTCTCTCAAAAAATAACATGAAAAAAATAAAAATAAAGAAAACTGTCCTTTAAGAAAACCAAAGTTTCTATTAGGTGAATGGTACTCTCTTTGATGCAGCATCCTTGAGCCCATGCACAGCCTGCCCAACCGTACACAGAGGCCCTGCCCAGCCCTCCATCTGCTAGTGCTAGAGTTGTACCCTGAAGTCTTGCCCCTTCTCTCCCTTTGTGGTTGTGGACAGAACCACTACATACACATAAACACACACACACACACACACACACACATACACACACACACACAAATACATGAGCCAGCTGCCCACCTGGGTTCCAGAACCACCTGCTACTTGGACACCTTCTTTGTGAAGCCAAACCAGCACCAGAGGTATCCTGACCCACCTTGCACGTCAGAGAGTCCATATCCTGCAGACAGGGAAACCCCTGGGGGCCAATGTCCCCACTGTCACCTGTCCAACCTTCCTCCCCCAGGGTAAATTTAAGTCTCCTTGGAAGAACAGAAACCCCCCCCAGAATTCCTCAGTGTTCTTCCCAAAGCCCCCTCCTTCAGACTGCGTACCCGCCAAGCCCGGTGAGTGTGACTGGTTCCTTTTCTTGGTCTCTGTGGCTCCCATATACCTCTGCTGTTTCATTTACCAGCTGGTGCCTTAATTTCCTGTTTCTGTTTGTTCCATTTGACAGACGGCGGGATCCTTAAAGATGGATGGGTCCTCCTTCCCTTCATTCTTGTAGGTGCGGGGTTACACCAAGCCCTACAGAGCTGGCTGGCCGCAGGGTGGATGTCTTCCCCAACAATGATAAGGCTTATGTCATTCTGCACTTTCTTGGCGTCACATACCGCGAGCTCAGGGGCGGAGAGGCAGGACACAATGGGCAAGCTTTTGTCCTCAAACCCAGAGGAGGGGGGTGGGCAGGACGACATGGCTCTGGAGACCACCTGAAATGTAGTGCTGTGTGGGACGCCCGAGTGGCTCAGTCAGTTGAGCATCCAACTCTTGATATCAGGTCAGCTTGTGATCTCTCAGTCGTGAGATCGAGCCTGGCATCAGCACGGAACCTGCTTGGGATTCTCTCTCTCTCCCCATTTCTCTGCCCCTCTACCCTGCTCGTACTCTCTCTCTCTCTCTCTCTCAATAAATAAACATCTTTTAAAACATAAATGTAGTGATATTTAAGAAAGAAGCTATTTTTCTTTTATGAGCAAAGGACACTGCTCGTGTCTTATATTATCCTGCTTCCTGGGAATAATGTCCTCCGAAGGCCATCAGTGCCCTCCTGATAACCAGGCCTCCCCGGTGCCTGATTTTCATATTCCTCTTGGCTTTACCAGCACGGAGGACTCTGGAAGGCATCCTTCCTTCCCCAGGGAGTAGAAGCTAATGGATGCCTAACTCAATAGCTCTCACACTGTAAAGCACCGGCTAATAAAAAGCATTTATGGAAAATTCAGTGGAGAACTTTACATCCCTACTCCCCCAATAAAAGCCTGATCATCTCCAAATGTTACATGCTCACGTGGGTCGAAGTGGCTGGATGGGCCCAGCTCCAAACTCATACCAGAGCGCCCAACCACTGCCAAATACTGCTCCACAGGCACTGGCCTGCCTCACTTCTCCGCTCAGCAGCCCTCGGGCTTGGCTGCCCCAACCCTTGCCCTGGCCTGGCCTCAGGGCCAGGTCCGGGCCTCTGCATTTTCCCTCTACCCACCCCTACAGAAGGTAATAACTCCTCACCATTGCACAAAGCAGTCTTACTGCTTGAGGTCAGGGCCAGCCATGCTGCCTTTGTGCCCCTGTGTTAAACACTGACATGCCTTAGCTCATTAATCTGCTTGTCCTGAGACGTGAGTCCCACCAGTGTTTACATTTTCTGGAAGAAACTGAGACAGAGAGCGGAAGCAATCTGCCCGAAGTCACAGAGTCAGGCTCTGGACGCCATGGGCTTCAGCACTGCGGTCTACTGCCCCCCGCTGGTCATATTAGTAGACTGATCTGATTTGTGTCTAACACTTTTGGGTGATTGGTCCCAGGCTCTGTCTTCCCCAGCCCTACCTTCCTATCGGGTCCTGCAAAGAGAGGTGAGGATCCCAGAGCCCTTCTGACCATTTCCCCAAGGCCCAAGAATTAAAGCATCCGGGCCAGAGAGTTGAAGGTAACCACCTTGGGGCCAGCTCAAGGCAGGGATGACCTTGGGCTGTGTGACCTTGGGCCGTGGCAGCCCTGGGCCACTCCAGGAACCTGGTGGGGAAAACCGCAGGCTTTCAGGTCCCACCTCCTGCCAGACACACCCAGTAGCAGGGTGTATTCTGCCCTCAGGGGCAGAGAAGGTGTGACCACACTATCCTATTCTAGCCCCCCAAGTCTCCATTCAACATTCCTGTATTCATCCCCCCTCCCCCTTCTCCCAGGAGGGGCCAGCAACCAGGGGAAGGCTCAAAGGGCAACATAAGGAAACTGAGGTTTGAAGGCTTGTTCCTGATTTACCCAAAGCCTCAGAATTACGTAGAAGCCCAGTTAGGACTCAAAGTACCATTGACTGATTCCCATCCTATCCTCCTTTCCTTAAATCTTGCAGAACAAAACCCAGGGTGCTGCCTGTTCCTCCGTGCACTGCAGCCTAGAGATAAGGCAAGCCGCTCAGAGCTCCCACCTACCTGCCATTAATGAGGGAGCATAAGGCAAGCCGAGGGCCAAGCACACCCCCCCCAAAGTGGGATCTGAGTGGTATTCCTCAGGGACTCCCGGCTGCCCCAAAACAAAGGAAAGGACAGAAAACAAATGGCTAAACGGATAAGAGTCTCTATCAGTTTACAAATATCTTAGCACAATTACAAAAAGAAAAAAAAATGTGGGGGGAAATCTTATCAATAGCCTAAAGTCCAGAAACTCCGTACTGTCTTAATGTTAATGCTTTGCTAGAGGGAAAAACAATCTTAGCTTAACAACAGCTGAGCCTCGGGGCGCCTGGGTGGTTCAGTTGGTTAAGCGTCTGACTCCGGCTCAGGTCATGATCTTGCGGTTCCTGCGTTCGAGCCCCATGTCGGGCTCTGTGCTGACAGCTTGGAGCCTGGGTCCTACTTCAGATCCTGCTTCGGATTCTGTGTCTCCCTCTCTCTCTGCCCCTCCCCTGCTCATGCCCTGTCTCTCTCCGTCTCTCAAAAATAAATAAATGTTAAAAAAAAAAATTAACGGTAGCTAAGCCTCCAGTAATCTGAGTCCTTAGCATATGAAAATCCCTTTAAGAACCTTTCTCTTGACTTTACCTCCCCCAACTCCACAGTATATAAGCAGTCACTCTTCACAACCCCAGCGCAGCCCTTTCTGCCCACGGGTCATGTCCTTGTGCTTTAGTAAAATCACCTTTTTGCACCAAAGACGTCTTCAAGGATTCTTTCTTGGCCGTCAGCACCGGGCTCCACCATCACCCCAAAACCTTGTCACCTCATCACCCATGACTTCTGTTCCCACCCTGCCTCTGCCCAGGACCCCTGCCCACTTTGCGTCAATGCCCCACCCGGGGAAGCCGTCCCCAAAGCCTGGGGGGGGCACAAAGCGCCCCATTGTCCATGTCCTCGATGCTCCACTGTTCACCCACTCCGTCCCTCACCGCTCTGCAGAGACACCTGCTCCAGCTCTGCCTTCTCGCAGGACGGGGACTCTTCAAGGGTGGGGTGGGCGCTTCCAGCACCTCGTGCCCCCGGGACAAGGAAACCCACATGCCAAGGAAACCCAGTGTCACACTTTGGACCTGGATGGGCGAAGCCTTCACATGCCTGGCCGGGAAGGCAGCCGAAAGGGATGGACGGAAGCATGGTGGGTACCAGCAGCTGTTCCCCTTTCTCTTTGTCCCTCCTAACTCGTCGCCACCCTCCTCAGTCCTCCCCCATCCCAGAATGGCATCTCTGGATGAAATCTTTCTGGTGAGCTCAAATTCTGACTGGTTTAGGAAGAGCCACTTCCCAAGGCAGCATGGTAGACCTAAGGGAGATGTGGCAGCCACCGGGGGTTGCTTTTGCCCAGCGAGGACCCTGAGCCAAGAGGAAGGGACTGGCTGGGGTTGGGCCACGCACCGACAATGTGGGGTATGCCTGGCTCTCAGAGTCCGGCCGCAAAAGCCTGGACGGAGAGGAAATGGTAATGCTGTTCAGCCGCCAGAAGAGACAAGATGGCTCTGGGCCACCCCAAGGACCCAAATCAGGACTGTGTGGGGAAGTTCCAGGGAGGCTGATTTGCTTGTCATAAGGAAGAACATTCCAGAAATCAGAACTCTCTAACTAGACTCCAAAGATGTCAGCTCTGTGAGAGAGGGGACTGTCTTCGTCTTAGCTGCCGCTCTACCCCCAGCTTGGGACACAGCAAATCTTCAGTGACACCCGCTGAATGAATGCGTGGATGGACGCCCCCTGGACATGACGAGCTCACCCTCAAAGGACACGGGTGCAACACCATCTGCCAGGCAGAGGACCCTGGCCATGGGGAGTGCTGAGTCAGCGGTGACTGAATGCATCCCCTCCAAGAAGCATCCTCAGTCCAGGATGCCCGTGACCCATTGGCACTGGCCCAGTGAGCCTCCTGCCAACTGCTCATGAGCGACCCCTTGTCTTCGCCTTCTGTGAGCTCTGCAGGGCCTAGCCCAGGGCACACCCCCAGCACATGTGCTGGTCCCTGCTCTGTTTCAGGCCACATCCCGCTAAGCCAAGTAGGTCTAATAGGGCTTGACTTTGAGACGATTTCTGTAGATGCTTCATCAGCAAATTATAGGTCCTACAGGTTTCTCAGCCAAACCTGTAGGTACTAAAATTGTGTAGGAAATGGGGGCCTGATCTGTGTAATGTGATCTAATTATTGGAATCACATCTTGTAACTAATTCCTGCTTTGTAAACCCTATTCCCCAGGTCTAGGCTCCTAATGTTTTAGCGGATCTTAAATATCCAATTTATACACCTCTGAGATTTTATTTTAAAGTTCGCTGGTCACTGACATGGACAACCTTGGTACCCTTCCTGGCCCATGGCAGGCCCTCATGACATGCTAGCTGATGAACAACGCGGGGGAGAGAAAACCTATATTCTGTTCGGCGTGGTGTCACCATGGGCAACCGGGTGCCCACGAGCCCCCAAAGCCAATTCAAAGGCATGACCCGTAAAACCGAGAAGATGATGCAGAGAGTGGTCTGCCAGGAGCCCTTAGACATCACTCAGTCCAATCCACAAAGAACGAGGAGCCTCCTGTTGGGAGGACAGACAGGCCCGGAGCGCATTCTGGCCACACCACTTACCAGCTGCATAATCTCGGTCAGGTTACTTCCCTTTTCCAAGCCTCAAATTGCTCGTCAGTTAATGGGGCTAATTCCTCACTACTTCACGGATGGTGGTGAGAATGTGTCTCTCATAGACCAGATGCTCAGTGAGCGGTGGCCATTATTTTCCAGGCGAGGCCAACATCAGACCCCTTGGAGCTCGCTCACAGCACGGTGTCCTGTTCGGGAACAGGCCAGGTCCCCCAGACTCAGCACTGTGTCCTAAGTCCCAGCAATGAGGATAAGCCCTCATTGTCCCTGCCCCTCCTCCCCTCTCTGCTTCTAGAAGGTCAGGGAGGTTTTCTGACCTCGTGGGGTTCCTGGGAGCTTGGTGGGGAGTCCCTTGTCACAGCCCCAGCCCCCGCAGGTTAAGGCCTTGATGAGGTTTGATTTTTTTATTGGATGAGCCAAATGGGGGGAAGAGAAATTCCAATTCCCCCAGCAGCCCCCTCAGAAGCATTTGCTTCACCACGCCAACCACAATTAAGTAATTTACGTTTGTTCTTTAATCCACACTGGAGAGGCATTGTCTAAATCAGTGCCTTGTCCAATTAAAGAAAACACTTCTTGGCAATAGTTTCCGGCAGGGCTCTTATGAGGCGTAGAGGATCCTGGCTTCGGGAGAGAACACAGGTGACGTTGCTGACATTTCAATTAGCTTTTACTTTACTTGGGGAATTGATGCCTTTCTCTGGCATAATTACAGCCTGAGCTGGTCTGCAAATCCTCCCGTCCTTCAAAGTCACTCTCTGGCCTCCCCTCCTTCTACAGGAAGCCTTCCCTGGCCCCTCACCCCCAGCCTCGATGACCCTCTGGGTTCTGACCTCCTACGACACTCCCTGTTACTCTGCCCTGAGGGCCTCTGATTAGTTTCTCACGCAGCCTTGGAAACAAGCGGGCTGCAGCACGCACATCCGGACAAGGCCCGCGGCAGGCAAGAGCAAAGCTGAGAAAAGTCACAGGCAGCAGCCGAGGCCAGAAGACACCCCAGTTCCTGACGGATCCACGTGAGCAGCTAGCAGAGGGGCCTGGCGTCTCCCGGCCCCGGTTCAGAACACACAGCGTCAGCGAGGCCGCCCTTCCAGAAGCATTGTCGGTGCTTTCGCCCCTGCCGGCTGGCAAGGCGTGAGCTTAGGTTCTGGACTTGGGCTGCCTGCGCTCAGATCTCACCCCTTCCTCTGCCCCTCTCCAAAAACAAATTTCTCAACCTTTATAATGGAGACTAAAATAGCTCCCACACGGATGAAACTTGAAGACATTGCACTATGTAAAATAAGCCAGTCGCCAAGGGAAAAGACTATAGGATCCCATTTACACCAAGAGTAGTCAAATTCATAGAGGCGGGAAGTGGAAGAGTGGTTCCCAGGGGCCGGGGGAGGGGTGGGGAGTTGTTGCTTAATTAACGGGTGCAGAGTTTCCGTGGGGAAGAGAGAAAGTTCTAGAGACGCGTGGTGGTATGGTTGTACAACAGTGTAACTGTACTAGAACTAACCACTTGAAAGTGGTTAAAATGGTAAATTTGATGTTATATGTATTTTGCCACAATAAGAAAACAAATAGCTTCTTTTTTTTTTTTTTTTTTACATTTTATTTATTTTTGAGAGAGAGACAGAGCACAGGGGGAGGGGCAGAGAGAGAGGGAGACATAGAATCTGATGCAAGCTCCAGGCTCCGAGCTGTCAGCACAGAGGTCCAACATGGGGCTCGAACCCACAGACCGTGAGATCACGACCCGAGCCGAAGTCGGACACTTAACCGACTGAGCCACCCAGACGCCCCAAAAACAAACGGCTTCTATCTGGTAGGATGGACGTGAGGGTTAGATGAGAGCATGTATGTCGAGTTTAGAATAGCGCCTGGCAGCGCTATTGTGCTGATGGTGACCCTTTCCCTCTTTGACCCTGGGGTTCTGACCCCTCGCTTGTCTCCCTGACGATGTCCTTCCCTCAGAGGAAAGCTTGTGAGAGTCTCAGATCCCACATGGAAATACGCTCACGTCACTCATCAATCGGGGAAACACAAAGCAAAACCACACTATCACCTCACACCTGTCAGAAGGGCTAAAATTGGCAACACAAAAACAAGTGTTGGCAAGGATGGGGAGAAAGGGAACCCTGGCGCTCTGTTAGTAAGAATGCAAACCGGTGCGGCCACTGTGGAAAAGAGCATGAAGAGAGCTCAAAAAACTAAAAATAGGATCACCATATGATCTAGCAATTCCACTTCGGGGTATCTGCCCAAAGAAAACAAAAACACTAAGTTGAAAAGATATCTGCACCCCCGTGGCTATTGCAGCGTTACTTACAATAGCCAAGATATGGAAGCAACCGAAGTGTCCCTTGATGGACGGGTGGATAACGAAAAGATGGTGTATGTAGTCAGTGGAATATTATTCAGCCATAAAGGAGAATGAAACCTTGCCGTTCACGAGAACGTGGATGGACCTAGACGGCATTATGCTAAGTGAAACAAACCAGACAGAGAAAAACAAATACCGTATGATTTCACATACATGCGGAATCTAAAAAAACAAAACGACCACAAAAGTAGAAACAGATTCATAAATACAGAGAACGAACTGGTGGTTTCCGGGGGGAGGGGAGAGGGGGAAAAAATAGGTGAAGGGGTTTATGGGTACAAGCTTCCAGTTATAAAAGAAATAAGTCACAGGGATCAAATGTACAGCATGGGGAACAGAGTCGATAACATTGTAATAACTTCGTGTGGTGACAGCCGGTAAGTACAGTTATCAGTGGCCAGCATTGGGTAATATACAGACTTGTCGATTCACTATGTTGTACACCTGAAACTAATATAACATTGTATGTCAATTCTACCCCAATTTAGACAATTTTTAAAAAATTGAGCCCCCTCCTCCCGCTGACCGACAGCTCAGTTCACAAAGCTGCCTTTCCCCATCATCCTCCCCCCACCGTCCTTGCCGGTGCATACACACGCACCATCCCACAGGGTGAGCCTGGCTTCTGAAATGACTCTTCGGGTTCTGGCACCAAGGCCATTATCAACTGCAAGCAAGAGGAAGAAACGGAGGCTCAGAGAAGAAACGTAACATGCCAGGACCTCACTGCTGGCAAACGCAGAGCCAGGATTCGGTGCCAGTTCTCCCTAGCCCCAAAGTCTAAATTCTTTCTACTAAGTGGCCATGCTCCCACCCCAAGAGGAAAGAGTAAATAGCACCCAACTGGTCTCAAGGCTATGCCTCCAACACTATGAAGTAAGACTAAGCTGTCTTCTTAGCTTCTTCTCACTCCTGGCAGCCCATTCTCTGGAATCTGGGAGAAACACAACACAATTTCTTTCCTCTGCCTTTCTTCATGACCACTATCCCCTGCCTACTTCCTGGAAACTCCTATTCATCCTTCAAAACCCACAGAAAATGTCACCTCCTTTGAGAACTCTTTACAGATGCCAGCACCCCTTAGTTTAGATTAGATATCCTTCCTCTATGCTTCTAACCTTTTTTCTATCCTCCTACTTTTAACTTTGTTTGTAATTGATGTCTGTTCCTCCATACAAGATTTCCAGCTTCTTAAGGGCTATGTTTTACCCCCAAAATCACCAAAAGAGGGCTTTTCTTCTTCTTTTTTTCCTAGTTTAGGGAGCCAACCGAAGACGAATGGATCCCCAACACAAGGCTGGAAGGAGCAGGGAAAGAATACAAACTGAAGGCCATCCAGAACTTGGAAGGTACAATCAAGCCCAGATTTTGAGACTGAAATATCTTGGATTGGTCAACATCTTGGGTTTCACAAGGGCATTAAACCTTGCACACCATATTCAACTCGTTTCAAGCATTATTTTCATCAGCCCTAAATTAACCACCCCTTCTGTCCTCCCCCCACCAGCCAAGCTCCTCCCAGATAAAGACCCTGCAGTCAGACTTGTTCCCCCTCAGAGCTCCCTGTCTGCCGCCCCAGTTGTGAGAACCACAGGGCCCTCTGGACAGCTCAAGAATTTTGCGATAATTTTTCCTCGAAGCGAAAGGGAAGGTAATGACACGCACAGCGGTGTTAATGCAACATTAAGATAAAAAAAATAAATTATTCATAAGCATGAAAATAATGTCAAGGTGCTGCTAATGTTTTAATTACAGCCGGTAATACTCCTTTTTGCCACAATGGACTCTGTGTGCAGTCACTGAAAACACGTGCAAGGGCACGGACACGGGTGCAGCCGCTACAGACTGTTCATTCCCACGGGTGAAAGGAAGCCCCCCGTCTCTGAACCCACAAACCACAGAGATATTTCCTCCCCCTGCAGCTTATGCAGGGAAATCCAGCATTAAGGACTTTTCTGCCTTGGTTACACATTAGATCCTCCCGGGAAGTTTATTGAAACCAAGGCCTAAGCCCCACACCCAGAGGTTCTCTTACAATTGGGGTCACTTACTACGTCACGTTGCCCGCTGCCCATCCCCCTGCTGCCCACCCACCCCTACCCATCCTCACTTCCGGCTGCTGTGTTCCAGGCTCTTGTCGCTCTGCACAGGAATTACGACCCAAGCCCTCCCTGTGCCTGACCTTCCCCCACCCCCACCCTTGTGACTTTTCCTGCACCCTGAAAGGGACCAGAGGTAGCTCTGTGATGGGGGAGACACCAGGAGTGGACACAGGGCATAGGTTTGGGGGACAAACGGACCTCCCTGTGGCCTCACGCAGCATGGGGGAGGCATGTGGCCACCAAGAGGATGGGAAGGCCCCAGAGATGAGATCTGGTACCTGGATCCGGTCATGTCAGTTGCTCAGTGGTCAAAGCTCCACGTGCTGTGGCCAGATCACGTGCTCAACACACAGGGACAAAGAGGAAAGGCCATCTCTGTCATCAGGAACCCTGGGTCCAGGGGAGAAAACCAGCACACAAACAGAGTGGCTGTGTGTGTGACCACTGCCCTCCTGGAGGAGAGCACCCAGGGAGTCCCGAGGTGGCACCCAGCCTGGCCTGTGGGGTCAGCAAGGGCTTCTATAAGAGCTGATGTCCTTGGCTGTATCATCTGGATTTATGGAGCATCCCCCTCTCTCTTTCTGTGAAGCCTCCTGACTCTGAAAGACAGGCACTGTTACAGACCCCATTTACGGATGGGGACACCGAGGCTTGGAAACCCTGAGTAACTTGCCCAAGATCTGGGGTGTTCACGGCCACACTCCCAGCAGCACCGACAGGAGTTAGATGAGCCGATGAGGTGAGGGGGGGTTAGAGGTCGCTGGTCCTCAAGCAGAGGTTCCCCACCTGCCCATGGTCCCCACACCCTCAGCATCTCAGCGACAGTACCCTTCCCTTCTTGTGGCCCCACAACCTTTGAGAGGCGTGACATACCCCCACAGGCCAGCCTCCGGCGACACAGGGCCTGCGCACCTGTCAACACCTGTCCGTGGTAGGGCCTGCGCCCAGTGGCTCTCAGAAGGTGCAGGCAAATCACCAAGAGGTGAAGCCTGCTTGCTGGGACAGGCCTGAGGACAGCCACCTCACCCCCACCCAGTCCCCAGCAGAACAGCAGCCCTGATCAGCACCCCATGCTCCGGCCAGGGCCAGGCACAAACCCCGAGCCCTTCCAGAGCTTTGCCAGGTCCTCAGACTGGTTTGTTCGTGGCTGGGTAACATTGCGAGACCCCTGCGTATGGATGTTTTTTCTCCCTCCATTCCCCTCCCCCCAACCCCTAACCCAGAGCCAGTAGCCGAGTCTATCCTTTATGGCCTCAGTAAAGATACACTACATGGCAGAAAACAGCAGGGGGAAATAGCAACTCGTCCTAGATTTCAGGCCCCAAAAGTCCAAGCTCTTAGGACGGTGGTCCTCAAACCCAGTAGGGTACCAGAATCACCCAGAAGAGGGCTGGTGAAACACAGCTTACCGGGCCCCACCCCCAGAGTCCTGATGCCCAGGTGTGAGGTGGGGCCTGAGAGTTATCGGAATGAGTCCTGAAATAAGCACCCTGCCACTCTGACCACACCCGGAGGGCCCAATTCAGCCTCGTAAGAGAGCAAGGAGCTCTCTGGCCTGCAGGAGAAATACTAACACGAGATGAAAGAGTGATCTTCAAACACCCAAAGAATGAGAACAGCAGGAAGGAAGGGAAGGACCACTTCTCCGCGTCCCGGGGGCGCAGCCACAAAGCTCCAGGTGGAGGTCATGAGCAGGTGCTCCGGGTCAGGCCAGGAGCACTTGCTCCCGTGGTGACCAGTGCTTCCAGAGAAGTCCTCTAGGTAGAGCACTGCCTCCCCCGGGGGATGCTAATAGATTTCTGGCATCTCCGGAGGACGTAAAACCAGGCTGCTGAGGGGAGGCATGAGCCACGATGTAGCCTGGAAAGCAGGGCAGGCAGAAAGATGGACAGACAGCCTGGGTGTCCCCTGTTCCTGAGGCCGGGATGGGTCCCGCTGCACTGCCACTGGCAGTCTTCCCCCTCGATCTCAGAAAACATTCTCCTTTTATGCTTAAACAAGCTCCAGCAGATTTCAATTTTTTTTTCTTGGAGGTTCTGTCTTTCTATAAAGACAGACGGGGTAAAGGGGGGTCTAGCTCATGGTTTTCTAACTGCCCCTTTCTAGCTTGTCTACAATTTTACAATTTTTCTTTTAAGTTTATTTACTTATTTTGAGAGAGAGAGAGAGCATGTGCACAGAGAGGAACAGAGAGACAGAGAGAAAATCCCAAGCGGGCTCCGTGCTGACAGCACAGAGCCCTGTGTGGGGCTCGAACCCACAAACTGTGAGAGCATGACCTGAGCTGAAATCGAGTCAGAGGCGTAACTGACTGAGCCACCCAGGCGCCCCATAACTTCACAATTTGAAATTGAAACTGTGAGTTCCACATACGCAGACAAGCCATACGGCTGCACGACCTTCCCCAGTAAGTTTTATCAACCTAGCACCGACCTTTGGCATCAATGCAGCTTCCTCGGAAGGAGTGCACTCTTGGGCGGTGAGCAGTCATTTCCTCCTGCATGTGATGGACGTGGCCCGAGGTCCGGTAGGAAAGTCCCCATAGGGTGATAGAGCCGGCACCATCGACACCTGCACTGGGCTGACCAGGAGACGTGGGAAAACAAGGAAGTGTGTGCTCCTTCCCTGTAGCCTGGCCTGGTGGACAGAAGCGCCTACAAGACCCAAGGAGGACAGACGCGGGGAGAGAGGAGGACGCTGAGAATCTGAGCAGGTGGGGGAAGACTGCATCCCTGGGTCGGGGATGAAGACAATCTCCGGTCCCTTTCCAACATCCCCAGCGCCACCCCGCAGGGACCCCCTGACACTAACGTCTCCCTTGCTTACAGACTACCTCTGGCCATCACCCTTATCGGGGCCAAGACACCCACCTAGAAGACCATGGGCCCAGGCGCCCGAGCAGACGGGGCCAGGGGTGTTAGGGGAAAAGTCAGAAGGAGAAATACCAGGTCTGCAGGGTTTCTGCTGGAGAGAGACTTCCCAGGGCCACTTCCTCTGGGGGAGTGACCCAAAAGCAAGCAGGCTCAGGCCTCTGATAATCTGCCCCAGGGGAGCTGCAGAAGCTCTAAATCCATTTCCTGCAAGGTGGGGCTCTCCCCGTCCCCAGATAATGCTGCACAGACCAGCCAGGGAGAAAAGGGGGTACCTCGGGAGGGAAGGAAGTGTGAGCTTTGGTCCTCATACCAAAAATGACGAGGAGAGAATTGAGGAGTGTGGAAGGAAGCCGCCATAGGTCCCCCGCCAAAGCAGTAGAAAAGCAAGTAACACAAGAACGGACCTCCCTCTGTGTAAGACTCGAATGAGAAACTAAGCATAGCCGTGTATGAACACCTCCCGGGAGCCACGCCTTGTGCTAAGTGATTTCCATGCAAGGTCTTGTTTAACACAGTGCCCTGCGGGCTAAGAGTTTCTACTCCCACTTTGCAGATCAGAAAACCGAGGCACTGAGACATCTCAGTTACGTTGCATTCTGGCTACGGCTGCCGTGGCCTTTACCCCGGACACCTTTGCTGCTTCCGGCTCGGTCTCCTCATCCTTGAGGTCAGCAGTCTCGAGTTCCAGTTGGCAGTGCTCGCACAGCCCCTGTCACTGCAAAGCTCGCCTGTGCCTCAGGCTCAGGCACGCACTGACCCCTGGCCACGCCAGCCTCTTCCCACCCTCCTGTCCTGAGCTTCCTACTCAAGCTTTTCTTTTTTTTTCTTTCAATTTTTCTTACTGTTTATTATTGAGAGAGAGCGTGAGTGGGGGAGGGGCAGAGAGAGAGGGAGACACACTGGGAAGCAGGCTCCAGGCTCCAAGCTGTTGGCACGGAGCCCAACGTGGGGCGGCTCGAACCCAGGAACCGGGAGATCATGACCTGAGCCGAAGTCGGACGCTTAGCCGACTGATCCACCCGGGTGCCCCTATTCAAGGGTTAGAGGGCCCTCCTCTGGGCAGCCCTGTCTCCCTCACTCACCCCACCAGAGCACTTACCGTATGCACAGGAATCGCCCGTGTGCTGGTCTTTTCCGGTTAGATCCAAGTCAACGGGGACTTGCAGCTACTATGGGCTGAACCAGTCAGTGACCGGGCACCCCCAGTGCTGAACCCATAATGGCGAAAGATGGCCCGTCAGCACCTTCCAGCCAGAGACCATCAGGCGCTCCCCTGATCAAAGTTGGGTTCCATAACTCTTTGCAACAAAGGAAAACACCGTGGGGGGAAGCGCAAGGCATCTCACTGAGAGGGTGTCAAAAGGGACTTTGAGGGTTTGGACCGTGTTACCTGATTTGGGGGAGGGCCCAGTGAAGCAGGCTTTGCTCTGGACCTCTGGACCAGAAGCCGCGAGGAAGCAGGGGTAATTCTGGCTGGACGTTTCACTAAATCTCATTCGAAAGGTGAGGGGAAGGAAGTGAGGCCAAGTGTATAACTGGTAGAGAAGCAGCGGCCACTTGCGCTGGCCAGCACACAGGGATGTCTGCAGTCCTGTGCCTTGACAACATTCTTGTTTCCGAGCTCAGACATTACAGAGGGGTCTTGGTTTTGCCCTGAGCCCTCCTGGCGTGTCTGGTGTCAGTGGCCTGTGACATGGTTTGCATTCAACAGGAGCTCTGGGTGTCAGGCCAGCGCCCGGCTCTCCGGGGCTGCTGTTCTCTCTTCTCAGTCTTTCGCCAACCAACCCTCAGCTAAGTTGCCTGACACGGCCACTGGCTTCGCCCAGTTCTGTGCTTCCTGCTCAAGTTGGAATACCATCCCAACTCAGAATTCAGGGGTCCCCGGAGTACAAGTGGATTCACCTCCTCATCTCTGCCTCCATTGGCTGGGAGCCTCATTCTTGGCTCTCCGCAGCCCCGGTGGTTGCCCTGTCCACAGCCATAAAGGAAAATCTCTCCCTTCTGGAAGTTCTCTCTGCTTCTGCCCTCCCCCACACCCCGCTGCCCCCGACCCGGGCCCCGAGCTTCCTCTAATCCTTGTGTTTTCCTGACTTCCACTCCGGCTTCCTTTCAGGTATCAGTTCTTCGGTCCTACAGGTTCCACTCAAGATGGGTCTGTTGGAGGGGGAGGGAAGAGGGACGCAGACTCTGCAATAGGACGGGAAGGAAGAAAAAGGAGACCTCGTGAGCCCGTGGCATATTTCCAAAGCACTCAGACCTTAGTGCTGCTGAGTCCAACTTCCTTTTAGCAGATATTTTTAAGCATCGTTTTGCTAAAACACTGTCCCTCCCCACACCTTGGGTCGTATTGCCAGCTGGAGCCCGTGTCAAGAAGGCAAGTAGAGGGAAGGAGACCTAGGACTACCAAACTTTCCTTTTTGTAAACTATGAGTAATAAACACGACCCCTGTGAATTCCCCACCTGTTTCTGAATGACCAAACCCTTAAAATCTGTGCATCCCACACTGCACATCACCCATGTGTATTGTCTTGAAGACATCTCCCCTGTGTTATTTTCGTCCTCCCAAATAAATTGTAAGACCCTGAGAGGTGAAACTGCCCCCCATCTGATTGAGGTCTTCCCAACTTTACCATAAGCCCCTGAGGACGGGAATGCACCCCATGGCTCTGGTCACTGCCTCCCAACCCAGTCCAGTCTGGCTCCCCACACATCCCAGCTGGTTCACACACCCATGAAGTGCTCACGGTCTTGACTGAACTTCTCTTCCACAGGCCCCAGCAATGGGTCCAAGAGGAATTTAAATATCTGAGCCTTGCCCAGTTAGCTGTAGCTAATAAAGGGGCTGCAGGGGGCAACCTCCATTTAATGGTGGGAGGCTTTCTCTTTCCTCCCGCAGAAGGAAGAAAGCCAAGCGGGAAATGCTAGCGGAGGTCCTCTCCCCATCCATGGCTAACGGGGGGCTTTGTGGTCTCTGGGCATCTGAGGATGTGCACATCGAATAACACGTTCTTCCGTGGGCTCCATTCAGAACAGCTGCTTCAAGTGAGAAATGCCATGCCCTCTGCCCATAAGTGCAAGCTGGTTTTGTGGGCGTGTGTTAGGGTCAACGGGAGTAGGAAAGGGGGGAACGGAGGGGTTCTGTTTCCTTGACACATGGGTGGGAATGTCAGCCTCTAGCGTTCTCCATTCCCACGGCGTCTGCTCTCTGAATTCTCAGTCACGTTCAGTGCCATGCCAGTGTCATGGGCCAAATGTCCTCCAAATGCTTATAGCTTCTTAGGCAGTGTATGGACTAAGGTTGAGAACCAGAGAAAATGACAGTGATGTCCTTAGGGCAGGACCTTCCTGCATTGGGGTGACTTTGTTCACCCCACAGCAGCCGGCACCTGGCCGGGAAAACAGACTCATACCTTGCATTTTTTTATGGCCCATCGATGTTGCCGAGGTGCGACACATTCAAGATCTTAGCTCTACAAGGTCAAGGGGGAAATCACCGGGATCCGCATTTGGGCCCAGGTGGCTGAGGCAAGGCGGATTCTAACATCCAGGGCCGCCTCTTCACCCACACCTATTGTAAGTGTGAAAATGCCATAAGAAATATCCAAACCTGGAAATCACACAGATGAGGGGAGATTATTTGCATTGCAAAAGTATTTATTTTTTGAAGGATTTGCTTAAATAAGGAACACTTTGCATGCTTTTTAGTTGCATGTTTCCAAGATATTACTTACTTGTCAAAACAAGAGCTACGAAGGTAGAGAAACTGAAAACTAAATTAATAGATTAAAACAGTAAATATTTAAAAATAAAACAGCAATAAACTTAAAAAAAAAAAAACCTGAACCGAATATGAGTTAAACACACCAAAGAGAGGAAATGTGTAAGCCTAAAGGAATAGATCTCACAAAGGAAACAAGACGGGCACCTCCCAGTAAAAATATATGTAGTAAAAATGAAATACATGTGGTTAATCTTAAATAGCTAAAACTGACACAAACTGACAAAAAGCACAAAGCATGCAGTTTAAAATGAACTGTCATAAATCAACAGTGGAAAATATTCAACTCCACTGTGGAGCAAATAAATATGAGAGGAAACAGCAGAAGAAAACTTACTGTGGCATAAAAATTGAGCATAAAATCCCCAGTGTTGTTGCAGATGTGGTGAGATGGGCAATGCAATGCACCCGTGATAGAAGCATCAGCTAATCCAACTGTCTTTAAAAGCCATTGGAGAGCTATACGTGCATATTCTGTATTTATGTTTAGCCTTTTCTTTAGTTTTGGAAGAATGTGACTCTTTTGTGATTATATATACACATTATATATATATAATGTACTATAATAGATATTAACATGTACTGTGTATTTTTTATATTGTACTTCTATATATGACGTACTATATGTATAGCATGCACGTATATAACAACTATATTTATAACTATATATATAACATGTACAGTTTTATATATAATGTATCATAAAAGACTCCCAGCTTGCCAAAGCTAAAGAAAGAAGTTAAAATGGAGAAAAGACCAAGCCCAAAGGCTTCTCCCGGACACCAATTAAACTGACACGTGTTTCTTCTTACCAGGAGCAGAGTCTGGCTTTTCCTTCTTCTGTGTCCCTTGCGGAGGCTAAAGATGACTTCACGCTAGTTCCTTTTTTTTTTTTTTAACGTTTATTTATTTTTGAGAGAGAGTGCATGGGGGGAGGGGCAGAGAGAGTGGGAGACACAGACTCCGAAGCAGGCTCCAGGCTCTGAGCTGTCAGCACAGAGCCCCACGCGGGGCTTGAACTCACCAACGTGAGATCATGACCTGCGCCGAAGTGGGAAGCTCAACCGACTGAGCCACCCGGCACCCCTACTTTGCTAGTTCTTATCCATGACCAGCAGGGGTTCTCACTGTGGTGCTCCTATGTGAGCCTGCAACAGAATCACCTGGAAAACCAATCAAAACACAGCTCACTGGGCTCCGCCCCCAGAGCTTCTGCTTTGACTGGCCTGGGGACGGAGCAGGATTCTAGAAAGTGCTTTCTCACCGGTTCCCAGGCATGCTGCTGGTCCCCGGTCCACACTTGGTAAGGACTACCTACGGCCCGGGTGCCCACCTCGGAGCCCCACCTGGGCTGCCTCCTCGCTCCTCCGCAGATGGCAGAGGATTGTTGTTCGGCTCCTTGTCCGGGACGGAGACGTGACAACTTGCATGGGATCCCAGCGTCTCGTGTTACACAGCTAGTGCTCAGATAGAAACTGCCTTGTATCCTCTCAGCACGCATCCCTTTTCTTTAAGTAGGAAATTCTCAGCCCCTGTGCTAAAGGAAGCAGTTGCCCCAGCCAACTGGACGTCTTGTTTGAGCCCTTCCGTTTTCTCCCCCTTCCCCAGCTTGTTGCTCAGAAGCGGTCCTTGGAGCGCCCCCCAGAGGGCGCTACACTGTGTTCTCGTATCAGCTCAGTCGCTCTTCTAGCTGTTGAGAACTGGGACGCATTCCTTCAGACGCAGAAGCTTCGAGATCTTCGTCAGCCAAGGGGCACAGGAAGACCGCTGCACTGATTACATTGAAAACGAACACAAAACCCCTTGCTGAGGGCTTGCCTGATAATGAGCGGCCCGCACAAGCAACTCGTTAGCATTGTCATTCGCTGCCCAGTGTCACCTGCAGCCTTCAGTTTTTCTAGTCACTAACCCAGTCTATCCTGTTTGTTTTCCTTGGAACTGTGGCCCTTTGCTTCTTCCATGCTGCCAAATGCGGTTGTTTTTTAATGGTTTCAGTGAAGTACTACCTGCTTGTTTTAAGTCATCCGTTGTGAAGCATATAGGGGGCAATTCCCCGTCCCTTTCTACCCCAGTCCCCTGAGACAACTATGCTAGCCCTTTGGTGTGTGCCCTTTGCGTCCTTTACCTACAGATACACGCACATATACATACATATATCTGTTCTATATATTTATGTGCCTACAAGAATGAGGTAGGGCCACATGTTTTCCTACACCTTCTGTGTTGTCCCTTTTTGTGCTGAAAATCGCATTCAAGGGACTTCCAGTTTCTATTCCAACATGTGAAGAGCTTGGAAGTTGTCACACCCATGCTCACAACGTGAAAGGAAAGAAAAAGTGTACCCACTGAAAATCAATGACGTCTCTGAGACCCATTAGAGAATTGAGGTCACAGGGCAAACCATCACCCCCCAAAGCTGGAGAGACAGACAAATCCAGAAAGTCACAGCCAGGTAACAAGGTAAGTCAGTACACCCAGACCCAAAGCTGCTGCAGCCATAAACTGGTAGGAGTATCTCAGTGGTAACTCTGACCAACTGTTGAAAGTTGAGTATGGACAAGGAGGAGAGTGAGAGGCTTCTGGGGCCGTAATCTTGGGCATCCTACGCTCTTGTGGGCTTTACTTCTAGGAACCATTATCATGGTGAAAAGCTGAGAAAGATCCTATGGGTTTGACAGAGGGGGAGGGAAAGGTCACCATTTTTAAATAACCCACGGCAGCCTCCATAACAAAGGCCTAGTCTCCAGGAGGAAAGCCCAGAGTCTGTCCCATCTCCGGCCCCTCTGGCCTCACCGTCTCACCTAAGAAACACTTGTGACAGCCACAGCCCAGGAACACAGGCCAACCAAAGGACTGAAGTCCATTCAGAACGTTGTAGAACACTTTCCTTCCCCACTTCTTACTACCACACCACCAGGGATCCGGTATCGCCCACTAATGGTGGATTAGAACTGAAAGAGCTCAGGACACAGATTCTACTTGGAGGAGTCTCCAGGGAGAGCCAAAGACAACAGGGGAGACAAAAATAAGGAATTTGAAAGAGGAATTTTAAGCGTCTGGTCCGTACAGCTATAGCAAACATTAAACACAACCCGATTCCTAGCAAGATCAACACAAAACCTCACACCAAGGGCCCGTGTAGCTCAGTTCCTATTACCCAACACATCATGTCTGGCTTTCAGACAAAAATTACAAGGTATGCTAAAAGGCAAGAAAAAAAAAAGTAGGAAGAGGCAAAACAAGCATCAGAAACACACTCAGGTATGAAACAGATTTAAGAATGACCAGACAAGGAATTTTAAGTAACTGTGATTAAATGTTAAGGGTTCTAATGGAAAAAGCAGACAACACATAAGAAGAGAAGGCCCATGCAAGCAGAGGGATGGAAACTGAGAACGAATCACAAGGAGATGCTAGAAATGAAAAACGCTGCAGCAAAAATGTCTTTGAGGGGTTCCTCGGTAGACTAGACATGGCTGAGGAAAGAATCGGTAAGACTGAAGACAATAGAAATTTCCTTAACTGAAATGCAAAGCGAAAAAAGAATTTAAAACACAAAAGAATATCCAAGAACTCTAGAACAATTTCAAAAGGTATCATCGAAATGCCAGATGAATAAGAAAGAAAGAATGGGCCAGGAAAAAAAAAAATACATATATATATTTGAAGTAATAAAGGCAGAGAATTTTCCAAAATTAAAAATATAAAAAAATACATATATTTGTGTGTCTATATCTATTGGAAGTAATAAAGGCAGAGAATGTTCCAACATTCACGCTACCAAACAGAGCACACAGAGAACACCAAGCAGGATAAATATCAAAACAATCTACACAAAGTATATCATAGTCAACGTGCAGAAAACCGAGACAAAGAGGAAATCTAGAAAGATGTAGGGGAGGTGGGGAATGGAGACACGTTACGTATATAGGAACAAGTATAAGAATTATCACAGACTTCTTATCAGAAACCATGCAAGCAAGAAGAGAGTGGAGTGAAAAATTTAAAGTATTGAAAGAAAAGCACCACCAACCTAAAACCCGGAATCCAGCGAGTCTATCCTTCAAAAGTGAAAGAGAAATATTTTCTAAAACAAACAAAATGCAGCGCCAACAGCACTGCCCTGCAAAAAATGGTAAAAGAAATTCTTCAAAGAGAAAAGGGCAGAGAAACTCGGATCTATATGCAAAGAAAGGAAGAACGTTATGAGAAAGAATAAACAAAAGTAAAATAAAAGCTTTCTTTCTCTTATTCTTTTTTTCTTAGTATGTATGTATGTATGTATGTATGTATTTTGAGAGAATCCCAAGCAGGCTCTGTGCTGTCAGTGCAAAGCCCAACACTGGCCTCAGTCTCGCAAACCACAAGCTCATGACCTGAGACAAAATCAAGAGTCAGACATTCAACCCACTGAGCCACCCAGGCACCTTTTTTTTCTCATTCTTAATTCATCTCTGAATTCTTGTTCAAAGTCATAACAGTACCAATGTTTTAGTGATTATAGCTTATGAAAGGATATTTCAAGGGATGGGAAGAAGGAATTGAGAGCACTCTGTTATAAAGTCACCTGCACTACTCATAAAGTAATACAGTATTATAAGAAAATATATTTAGAGGGGCGCCTGGGTGGCTCAGTCGGTTGGGCGTCTGACTTCGGCTCAGGTCATGATCTCACAGCTCATGAGTTCGAGCCCCACATCGGGCTCTGTGCTGACAGTTCGGAGCCTGGAGCCTGTTTCAGATTCTGTATCTCCCTCTCTCTCTGCCCCTAACCCACTCGCATTCTATCTCTCTCAAAAATAGGGGTGCCTGGGTGGCGCAGTCGGTTAAGCGTCCGACTTCAGCTCAGGTCACGATCTCGCGGTCCGTGAGTTCGAGCCCCGCGTCAGGCTCTGGGCTGATGGCTCAGAGCCTGGAGCCTGTTTCCGATTCTGTGTCTCCCTCTCTCTCTGCCCCTCCCCCGTTCATGCTCTGTCTCTCTCTGTCCCAAAAATAAATAAACGTTAAAAAAAATTTTTTTTAATAAATACACATTAAAAAATTTTTAAAGAAAATATATTTAGATTAGTTGCAAATGCATATCGCAAACTCTAGGGCAACCATTTAA